>NW_011494749.1:2371086-2390700 GCF_000754665.1 Bison bison bison | reverse complement strand
CAGCACCTCAGAATATAACCATATTGCTGAAAGGGTCTTTAAAGAGGTCATCATCTTAGAGTGAGGTTTTCAGCATGGGCCCGAACCCATGTATGTCTGGTGTCCATATAAAAAGAGCAAATGTGGACACAAACAGGCGTGTTCACAGAGGAAAGACCATGTGAAGACAGTGAGAAGGCAGCCATCTACCAAGGAGAGAGGCCTCAGGAGAAACCAAACGCCTTGCTGACACCTTGATCTTGGAACCTCCAGAACTATGAGAAAATTAATTTCTGTTTTTAAGTCACCCAGTCTATGGTCATTTGTTATGGCAACCTGAGCAAACCAATACAACAACACATAAAATTAATACGATTATTATCACCATCTTAGAGATGGCAAGATGTTATGAAACTGGCCTGGTGCAAATAACAGAGCTGAAATTTGACAGTCAATTGTCTGATCCCAGAATAGAAACTCTTCAGCCCTGTGTCCAACTGCTTCACTTCCTGGCTCCACTATGTATGTGCATATTTATTACTGCAGTGCAAGCCAGCCCACAACTTAATGGCTTAAAACAGAGACGTTTATTTTGCTGAATCATCAGTAATTTGGACAGGAACCTGGTGGGGACAGCTATTCCCTGCTCTACTTGGTGTCAGCTGGCATGGCTCCAAAGCTAGATCAAACCATCTGAGATCTAGCCACTCACTTGTTTGGTGACTGATGCTGGCTGGCACTTATGACCTTAACTGGGGCTGTTGGTCCAGACACTTCATGTGGCCTCTCTATGTGGCTAAGCTTCCTCCTAACGTGGTGACTAATTCCAGGGCCGAGCATCCTAAGAGACAGAGTTGGACAGAAGCTGCATCGCCTTCTCTAACCCAGCCTTGGAAGACACACAGCATCACTTTCACTACATTCTCTTTATTAGAAGCCAGTTACTAAAGGCAGCCCGTATTCCAGGGAGGAAGAATTCGGTGCTACCTTTTGATGGCAGGAGTATCAGGGAACAAACTTGCATACCTGTTTTAAAAGCACCACAGTGCAGCTGCCATTAACACGGCTGTCCGTATTTTAAGTCGGGTGTTTATTTACCAGCAGCATCGCAGTCACTGAAAGGGCACTGAGCTGGGGGTCCAAAGCCCAGAGCAAGAGGCTTTCAGCTATCAGGGGCCAGGACTCCAAAACCATGTAGGGGAAGAGCAGGACCTGCTTCAGATTCAGCCGCCCTCCTCTGTATGGGACTGAGGTCACTGAATTCCATGTGTGTTAGTGGCTCGGTCTGTCCCACTCTTTGCGACCCCATGGACTGTAGCCCACCAGGCTCCTCTGTCCATGGGATTCTCCACACAAGAATACTGGAGTGGGGTGCCACTTTCTCCTCCAGGGGATCTTCCCGACCCAGGGATCAAACCTGGGACTCTGGCACTGCAGGTGAATTCTTTACTGTCTGAGCCACTAGGGAAGCAGGCAATGAACTCCATGCCCATCTCTAAAACAAACACTAATCTCCATCTGAAGAATCTTAGTACTGCTCTTCTGATGCTTCATGTGACTCTCAGTTATGATCATTTGAGTCCTGCCTTGTCCTGTGCCCCAGTCACTGCCTGGGAAATGTAGCATGCCATATAATATTGAGCTCTTCCTTGGTGCCAGGCACTACCATTGGCACTTTATATTTCACTTAGTTATCTTATTAACCCTATGAAGAAGGTAATACTATACTTCCCATTTCACAGATGAAGAAACTGAAGCTTAAAAGAATTAAAAAACTTGCCCCAAATTTAGTAAAAGGCAGAGTCAGAATTACAGGCTGGGTGCTGACCAGCTCCATTTTCTCCAGGGCCCGGTGTCAGGCTCCTGGACTCCTGCCCAGCAACCAGGATCTGCTTCCTGTTGACAGGATTCCTGCATAGCCCAGCTGCCTGCCATGACATCCGATGGCTTCCGGAGTGTCCCTCCCTGCTCTATTCACCTTTCAGGGGCTTGGCATATGTCCTTTTGGATTTTATCTGCCCTCATTGTGAGCTACTCACTGGACTCTTACTTAAAAATGCTCCCCACTCTGTGTTCACCCTCCTGATCTATGTCCCAGCCCATTCTGGTGACAGGACAGTGCCCTGGCATCATGACTTGAGAGCAACACCAAACAAAAGAGCATCCATGAATGAAAAATAAAAAGACAGAGATCCCAGAGTCAGGCCAACCTAGATCCTAGTCCTGATTCCACCATTTATTGTATGCAAAAATAATGAGGCCTCAATGCCTTACTGTGAGGATTCTCGATGCATTAATACACATACAGCGCTTGGCATGGTGCCTAGCACATAGTAAATGCTTAATAAATATTAGTTATCTTCGCTGCTGTTATTATCAGTAATATTTGTAAAAGATCCACTACAGAGCCTAGCATATGGTAGGCATTCAAAGAATGATAGCTGTTAATCTCACAGTTTAAGTCCTGGAAAAGCTACAGGAATTCAGCAAGGGCCAGATAACAAGGTAGCGAAGACAGAAAGCAGGCTGCCTGAGCAAGTGTGCAGATCTGCAGATCTCTGCTTAATCCCTGACCTTGGGTATGACTGGCCTTGATTAAGTGGAAACGCCTCTCTCCAGGACGCCCATCTTCATCTGCCTCAATTAGGAGATGACAAGAGCTTCCTGAGCCTGCAAGCCCCAGGGAAAAGGAATTTCAAGAAAGAAAATCAGAAACACCCTCCATCTGCACACCTGCCTGGCAACCCTGATATGGCAATGCGGGCCACTGGCCACCATGTTCTGCTCTGCTCATCCGGTTGGCCTGCTGACCTATGGTGTCACAGGCTTTATCTGAAGCTTCAGGTTCTCAGAAAGCTGGTGAACGTGGTCAGAATATATAAAAGTCTCCCAGCCTCAAACCCACTCCAGCTTGAGCTGTTAACAAGAGAAGCAAACAGGTGGACAGTAACCAACCATGAGGTTTGTAATAGATGAGCCATCTCACACACACACATACACACACACACATGCACCTTTGAGCATTTGGGAGCTACAGTACTGGGGTATCCTCTTCCATCATATTTTTCCTATTGCTCCTTTCCCAGGCAGGATCCTCTGAGCTAGATCCATGGATGCTCACAGATCCTGAGCCAATGCTGACCAAGCTGGGAGGGGATGGGGGAGTGGAGTATAAAGTTTGAACACACCTGATGGCTTCAAATAATGTCACCAGGTTGGTTACAATTGCTTGGCTCCTGTGTTCCTCCTGGTTTACCTTCAAGCCAGATGACCAATGAGGTGACAGATATTTTCCCCAGACCACTCTCATTTCCCTCTTCCAATCAGACATGTATCTGGTGCCCTCTGGAATGACCTGGAAGAGCTCCCATTACTGCTCATGTTGCCTCTGAGTCTGAGCTCTCCCTTCCCTGCTCCAGAATTTGCCCATCTAGTGTACCAGACTCCTTCTGCCTTGACTCTTAGTCCTTAATTTTGCTTAGAATTCAGCTCTCCTCTGTATCAGTCATCTATTGCTATAATAATACTATGTAATAAATGATCCTAAAATCTTACTGGCTTATAAAAACAGTTATTTTTCTCACTTACAGTCTGTGGATTGGTAGAGTGCTCTGATTCAGCCTGTGGCTCAGATACAGATCAATTCCACATGCTACTCATTGAGGGGCCACCAGCTCCCTGAGGCTGGCTCATCTCATTATGGATGGAAGAAGCATAAGAAAAAGCTAGTAGAAATTTCCCATGACCCTTAAGGCCTTCACTCAAAACTGGATACTGTCCAATCTACCCATGTCCATTGTCCAAGGCAAGTCAACTGGCCAAGCCCAAAGTCAAATAAATGGGGATGCATGATCGATCCACTGATTCTAGTAGGGTATGTGCAAAGTCATATGGCAAAGGGCATGGATAATTCTATTACAGGGAAGGTGCAAAGAATTGAGAATAATAACCCAATCTCCAATATTTCTCAAACAAGAATGCTATAATGAGCTTACCTGAGTAAGTTTCTAACTCCCACTTGCCTGCCAGGCCTCCTCACTCCTCACCCCAGCTCAGGCTTAGGGGCTGGCTCTGTGTGGACAGAACTTCGCCATGGAGACCCCTGCCCACTTGACTGCCAGCCATCAGCTGTCACTTATATCTCCAGCTGTTATTCACCACCTACTTGATCCTCCTGAACACTTAGAGAAGCCTGCAGCCTAACCAGCGCCTTAGAACCTTGTCTATCCTGGCTTCCAAAGAAGGATCTAGGACCAAGAACTGGCAAGTTGGAAAACTCCTGGGGAACCAGTGCAGCTTCTCTCACTCTCCCTTGCTATATGATTTCTTCCTTTGCTCTCTCTGCACATCACCTTTTCTTTCTGGGAGTCAGCTTTCTCTGCTCCTCCCCTGATATGGTGAAGTAGAGCCTGCTCCAGCCCTGGAGCTACAGAAGCTCCCACTTCCAGCAACATGACCCAGCTAGTGTCCCACTGCCAAAAATCCCAGGGAGAGACCCCCATCAATCATGGCCAGGATTACATAGCACAAACGTGGCTACCCACCCACTCTAGATGGAAGACAAGAGTCGTGTGGGCTGCCAGACACTGAAGCAACAAGCAAGACGCTAAGCTGGAGTCCTCTGGGCTGACTCTGGTCAGAAGATGTGTTTAGCTTGGCCCACAGGGTTTGAAAATGTTTTGAATTACTTGACAAAATTTAGAAATGGAGAGTCCATATATGAATCCAGATTTTTTTTCTTAAAAAGTAGATCTGGACAGGAAGGGAGGATGAGGGCCCCTTGTGGGGCCTGACACCTCAGTTCTGTTTCTTGATCCAACTGGGAGTTATACCACTTGTTCCATTTTGTGAAAAATTCACCAAGCTGTACTTTTAAAATATATCCACTTTATAACTATGTATATTATTCTTTTTTATTTTAAAAGTGTAGATCTGTCCATAATGGAGCCACCTTCTAGCAAGGAACAAGTCAACTGGAGCTGAGTGGTTTTCCATTTTGTCATACTCTCTACCACTCCCCATTCTCCTCCCATCATTGAGGCAGACGGTCAGTAGTCATTTATCATCAATTTGGACCCTATTTGTCTTCTAATAGCACTAAGAAGAAAGTAACTCTTTTGTTTTATATCCAGAATTCCATCAAAAGATGGGAAAGAGGAACTTCCCTGGTGGTCCAGTAGTTAAGGCTCCGCACTTTCACTGCAGGGGGCACAGGTTCAATCCCTGGTTGGGGAACGGAAAGCTGCAAGCTGCAAGCTGCAAGCTGCAAGGCCAAAAAATAGGGGGGAAGGGGGAGGGGGTGCAAAAGAACACCAGAGAATGTTATGCGTTTACACAAAAATGGAAAAGTCCTTTTCCTTTTTGCCAGAAGTTAAAAACATTCTGGTGACTGCAGCCATGAAATTAAAAGACACTTACTCCTTGGAAGGAAAGTCATGACCAACCTAGATAGCATATTCAAAAGCAGAGACATTACTTTGCCAACAAAGGTCAGTCTAGTCAAGGCTATGGTTTTTCCTGTGGTCATGTATGGATGTGAGAGTTGGACTGTGAAGAAGGCTGAGCACCAAAGAATTGATGCTTTTGAACTGTGGTGTTGGAGAAGACTCTTGAGAGTCCCTTGGACTGCAAGGAGAGCCAACCAGTCCATTCTGAAGGAGATCAGCCCTGGGATTTCTTTGGAAGGACTGATGCTAAAGCTGAAACTCCAGTACTTTGGCCACCTCATGTGAAGAGCTGACTCATTGGAAAAGACTCTGATGCTGGGAGGAATTGGGGGCAGGAGGAGAAGGGGACAACAGAGGATGAGATGGCTGGATGGCATCACCGACTCAATGGACCTGCGATTCATGGGGTCGCAAAGAGTCGGACACGACTGAGCGACTGATCTGATCTGAAAAACATTCTTCCAAGTTTGACCTGCAAATAAAATATGTTAATATCAAAAGAATCAAGCCAAAGAGGCTGTGACTAATATATAGATTAATTATTGATTAGATATATTGGTACTTAATGATCTAAAAATGAAGGACATTTCAACACTTTTTTTTCAATTTAAACAAGTGATGCAACTGTGAAATGAAATTATGGAATAAAATAGGTAAGAATACTGCTCAGGCTTTGAGACCTTTCATGAATGCTGAGTTTGTAAAAGGGTATCTACTGAGGACAGAGGAAATTCATGCCTTGAGTAAAAACAAGTATTTGCAAATGGAAGACTAAACAGAAATGCTGTTCTCAGCAAAATGACGACATGGCTGAGAACTTACAGGGCAGGTTGTGTGAAAAAGTTCAGTCATTTGTGGCATTTCCTAGGGAAGCTTATGAGAGCCCAGTTAAAATAATACCACCCAGTCAGCTCTATTTATTTATGGTTCCAAAGAGACTCCGATGTGATTGGAGAACTTTGGGCATGGTGTCCATCACAGGCACAACTTCAG
This sequence comes from Bison bison bison, assembly GCF_000754665.1. Lineage (NCBI taxonomy): Eukaryota > Metazoa > Chordata > Mammalia > Artiodactyla > Bovidae > Bison > Bison bison. The sequence continues at coordinate 2,384,281 of NW_011494749.1, read as the reverse complement.
GAAACGGCTGAGCTTTGTGTGTTGAGAAGTCTTGAAAAATGTAAAGCAGACAGGTCAAATTTAGTAAGGCTGGCTATGAAACAGAGCTTCTGAGACGGTCAGCGTTAACAATGACCTTGTTATCAAACTTAAATCCAAGGTGCCAAAGTTTGCACTATCATAAAACCTAAATAATACACCAAGAATTGCCTTAGACTAAGTTAAAATAGACCCTATCATGGGCTTACTGAATTGGATTTGCTCCCATGGATGAAAGTATAGAGATTTCAATGCTTTGCCTAATGCATTGGATACACAATAGTAATAACATTCATCTGTTCTAATAATTAAGGATCATTGGTGTGTAATGTTGAAGTCTTATTTGCAAATCAGAGGAACAACTGAAAGATTATTAACTTGTTTATATCATCCAACAACTCTCTAGCAACTATCTGATAAACATCCCAAGCCATCTAAGGCTTTCGGGTACTTCTCTGCAAGAATCTTTGCACAAGTCTGCAAATAGGCTATTGAATTTGTTCATTCTTAGTGAAATTATGACTTCAGAAAACTCATTTGGCAAAGATTAATCTGGCCCACTTTTCTATGCTAAAATCAATTTTCAAAAATGAAAGAGATCACTTTAACTGCTCTCCCAAAATTGTGGGATTGAAGATAGGATTCAAAAAAAGGTTCTAATTTTATAAAAATAAATACTATTATTCAACTCACCTTTCCTAATTAATAGTGTGCCATAAATGGAATCTTTTGAACAACAATTTAGTCCCCCAAATTAAATATTTCAACATTAGAATGCCAGAATTCTACAAATATCTCAAGAGCAGTTACCCTAAGTATAAATGCCATCATACAAAGATTCTATCCATGTTCAGCCATGAACAGCTGTTTTCCATTATGAAACTAAATAAAACTATTGCTCTCAGTTAAAGGATTCAAGGCTGAATTCTGTACAGCACATCACAACATGAAATGTAAGACCCAACACTGACATGTTGGGGCCAGAGAAAAAGTGTCACATTTCTGGTTATAAAGCAAAGAAGTAATGAGTTATGAAAGAAAAAATTAATAATTAAATATTGCTGTTTTTTCCAAATGTTATGTTTTCCAATTTTGAACTTAGTATATAATCTCCAATATCATACATGTTTGTACTACATTATGTGCTTATGCCACGGTCAAGTAAAAATGAAAGAAAGTTTGATTATATTTCTGGCAGCCCACTTTACTCACTTTTGTTGCATTTCTGGATTCTGTGGGAATCTGAATTTGCAACCTCTGGTTACACCATGTTTTTTTTTTCCCCCACATATTCACCATTGGGACAGTGTGCATGTATTAGTTTTCAATGAAATATTTTATTCTAATAAATTCTGGGACTAGTATATTGAATTAGCAATATTAGGATAGAATAAATCATTGAGAAACAATAGGCGCTCACTTTCTCAATGGTAAAAACATAGAAAATCTAGAATAGATTTTAAAAAAAACCCTCCACTTATCTCTTGAGGTTGCCTCCAAAACCCAAAACCAAAATAAATGCATTTAGAGGAAGTATATATGTATTTAAAATGTATTTTTAATTAAAAATGCAATTATGCCACATAAAGTTTTAGAAATTTTCCATATCATTTAGTGTTCCACAAGTCAAGATTTTTAAGAGCTTCATATTATTCTATATTTGTAAAACAACTATCTTATTTGCTATTTTTGCACATTTAAGTTACTTCTCATTTTTAAAGTATTAGTCTGGTGGGCTGCAGTCCAGGGGGTCTCAAAGAGTCGGACATGACTGAGCGACTTCACTTTCACTTTTCCCTTTCATGCATTGGAGAAGGAAATGGCAACCCACTCCAGTGTTCTTGCCCGGAGAATCCCAGGGACAGGGGAGCCTGGTGGGCTACTGTCTATGGGGTCGCACAGAGTCGGACATGACTAAAGTGACTTAGCAGCAGCAGCAGCAGCAGTCTTGATAATAGTCCTGGCTCCATCCTTTTTTTAACCATAGCCATATTTTTACTCATAATATCTTATACTCAATATCTTTCCACTTGTAGTTTCCAGTAAAGGCTGGAATTGGCTCAAGTTAGAGTGTGCTAATCCTCCGAGGGAGCTAAAAGAATACCTCAAACTTGTGGGCCCTTCTTGAGCCCAATAACTTTTGGTACTTCCATTGACCCTGAGCTGTATTTTTCTGGACCCTTGGTTTTTATTAGTATTATTGCTCAGAGGGTGACAGGTTTGTTCTGTGTGACACGGGGCCTCTGATTGGTTCATTCGCCTACATAGGCCTCCTTGAAGAGAACCAGAGCTATTCTGCAAAGATAAAGTCCAAACTATCTAAGTCAGGGATGCCTAAATATGGTTAGAGAGAACACCTCTCTGAGGTTAGGACCAACAGCCAACCGCCAGCCAGCCAGCCCAGATACCACGGCTATTTTTACCTTGGGCTGGGTCACTTGACCACCCTGCCCCCAACCCCACTCTCACAGCTATTTGTGTTCATCACATATGTTCATAAATCTTAGACCTCTTACTATTAGAAGAGATATAGGAGTAAATAGGATGCCTCCAGTCTGCTGGGGGAGGCAGTTCTGTCAATAAAGAAGCCCTGTTTAATTAGAAAGTCATTCTTCACAACTTTGGGAATCCCCAGTTTGACAAGGAGGTGACTCAACCATCAGGAAGCCTCTGGCTCGATGAAAGAAACCCAGTTTGCTGCTATGATCAAAGGCTCCCAGAAAATGTGCTGAGAGCATCAAGTGGGAAGTGAAAATAAGCATCTAAAAATAAGCAAGAACTTGCAAAGTGGAGGAAAAGACCTTCAGACAACCTGTTTAAGCTGGAGGTCCACGACTGCCTAATAGAGAGTGAAGAAAAATATAGTTTGTTGCAGCTTGACAAAGGACATCAGTAGCTGACCAGAAAGAAAAAAAATCCATAGAGTACTTGTCTTTAAAAGAAATGATAAAGATCTAAATTGAACAGCGTAAGAGAAAGTTTTTAAGTAAAAGAAGAATCAAGATATTCTGACTAAAGACACAAATGAGCACATGTCTTCACCTTCTCTCCTTTATAAGACCCCAGTAAATTCATGTTTAAGGTATTAATTCTTGACAAGGAAGAAAAAGGGAAGGGGTCCTTCAGCAAAGGAAGAATTCCAGCCCAATTCTGGGAAACTTTAAGTCCACAGAAGATAATTCATTGATGAAGCAAAGTAGATGGCAGAGAAGGAATCTCGACCTCCTAGAACTTTCTTGACCATGCCTGGAAAAGGTCAAGACTTGGAGACAGCAGACGGGGAATGATGAAAGTGAGAAGTCAGAGATAAATTCAAATTCTGCATGCTGTGCTGTGCTTAGTCACTCAGTCATGTCCAACTCTTTGTGACCCCGTGAACTGTAGACTGCCAGGCTCCTCTGTCCATGGGGATTCTCCAGGCAAGAATACCAGAGTGGGTTGCCTTGCCCTCCTCCAGAGGATCTTCCCAACCCAGGGATCAAACCTAGGTCTCCCGCATTGCAGGTGAATTCTTTACCATCTGAGCTACCAGGGAAGCCCATGAATACTGGAATGGTTAGCCTATCCCTTCTCCAGGAGGTCTTCCCAACCCAGGAATTGAACCAGGGTCTCCTACATTGCAAGTGGATTCTTTTCCACTGAGCTACCAGGGAAGCCCCAAATTCTGTGTACAGAATACTAAATGACACCCAGATTCCCTCCCCTATCTCAGTAGACAGAATAGCCTACAACCAGGCTCTGAATCCTGGGCTAGAAAGGGAAGAAAGAAAGAGGAGAGAGGGGTGGAGGGGAAGGGTCCAGAGGAGATGAGAAAGAGTTGAGAAGTGTGCTTCTCTAGGGAAATTTCTAGGAACTGCAGGGCTTATTGGTGGTTCCCCAGTAGAGACAGCTTCAGCATTCTGGCATTTCAGAAACCCACAACAAGATGGCCAGCTGCCACCCCCAGCCTTTGCTCTCCCTCCAGCCAAAGCTTCCAGTGACCACCCATAAACATCGAGCCCCCACACATACACATCTTTGTCCTTCCTTCTCACATGTGAACATCAAGGAAGGTTCCCCAGATACTGGGGAGAGCCTGCAACATGAAAGAGAGCCCTAGAGAGCTAGATCCTCATCCATCACAGCCAGAAGTCAGAAGATAATGTCTGAAGCTGATAAATCAAGGGCAGAACGGTATAAGCACGTTATTTAGATATGCTTTTTAGAACTAAAAACAGAAACAGATGAAAGTGAACATCTCTCAGTAGCAGAACAGAAGGTAGGGGAGTGGGGTGGGAAGGGCAAACAACTGTTGTTTTCCATCATGAGCTCTTTGGTACTATTTGGTTTGATTTTTTTAACTTTTAAAATATTTTGAAGAAAAGATCACACTGTAAAGCCATTGCCATAAAAGGAACCATCAAGATAATTCATTGCTATGTCATCTTAACATTTTGTTCCTTGAGTTTTAGTTTTTGTTCCTGGTTTTTTTGTTTTTTTTTTCTGTTCCTGGTTTTTTTTAAAAAGCAACCAATGCAAATGGAGATTCTCTAGCAGTTAGTTCCTCTGTGTCCATATTAAGTAGTATGTTACCTTGTGTTGTAGGGAATTGTTACAGAGAAGGAACCAGATTACATTATCCCTAAGTAATTTAATGGAGGGCGTCCTTTTTCGTTTTCCAATTAAACCAAGGAGAAATAAGAAATTAAGTCCTAAAGGATCAGGTCAGTCTCCCATCATCCCCAATATCTCTTGAGCAGATGGTATGTGCCAGTCAATGTTATAGATGCTGAAGACGCAGTAGTGCATCTTCAGGACAAACAAGGTATCATCCAGGAACTAACATTCTAGTGGGAGATGGAGGACAAACTATAGACAAAGAAACAAACAAATAAATGGGGACATTAGACAGTGTTAAGAGCTACACAGAGGATTGCAATGGTGTGGTGAGAGAGGGATTGATACCTTAGCGTAGCTGACTACAGTTTTGAAAGCAATGACGTTTGAATGAAAAGAAGGAGCCAACCTATAAAGACTGGGGAGTAACGTAGGGATGAGGGGAGCAATCCAAGTAGAAAAGCTCTAAGTGGGAGGGGAAACCTTAATATGACATATATGTGTGTTCTAAGGACAAAAAGAAGGCCAATTGCTGACCTTGATAGGTAAGAGGGGATGAGAAGAAATAATGGGATGAGGTAGGAAATGGAAAGACTAGATCATGTTGGGTTTTTAAGCCATAGTACTGCAGATGGTGATTGTAGCCATGAAATTAAAAGACGCTTACTCCTTGGAAGAAAAGTTATGACCAACCTAGATAGCATATTGAAAAGCAGAGACACTACTTTGCCAACAAAGGTCAGTCTAGTCAAGGCTATGGTTTTTCCAGTGGTCATGTATGGATGTGAGAGTTGGACTGTGAAGAAAGCTGAGCACTGAAGAATTGATGCTTTTGAACTGTGGTGTTGGAGAAGACTCTTGAGAGTCCCTTGGACTGCAAGGAGATCCAACCAGTCCATCCTAAAGGAGATCAGCCCTGGGTGTTCTTTAGAAGGACTGATGCTAAAGGTGAAACTCCAGTACTTTGGCCACCTCATGTGAAGAGCTGACTCATTGGAAAAACTCTGATGCTTGGAGGGATTGGGGGCAGGAGGAGAAGGGGACAACAGAGGATGAGATGGCTGGATGGCATCACCGACTCAATGGACCTGCGATTCATGGGGTCGCAAAGAGTCGGACACGACTGAGTGACTGAACTGAACTGAACTGAAGGAATTTGGATTTTATTATATGTATTAATAGGAAGACTTTCAAGAAAGAGAGAGACTTGATTTGATCTAGGTTTTTGAACTTTCCTGCCTGGGATGGTTGGAGGCTGGTTGTTTTTTGTCTTTAGTTATCAAGAAAATAAAGGTTACAGTGAACTCAAAGTTGGCATGACCTCTCTTAGGAAGACAAGTTTTCATTCATTCAAAACTATTTATTGGGCATTTATTATCTGCCCAGCACTATGCCAGAAGTCAGAGATACACAAATCTTTGTCAAAAGGAGACTCTGTGGGGGACTTCTTTGGTAGTTCAGTGGCTAAGACTCTGTGCTTCCAATTCAGGGGGCCTGGGTTCAATCCCTGATCAGGGAACTAGATCCCAGAGGCCACAACTAAGAGTTCGCATGCTACAATGAAAGATCCCATGTGCTGCAACTAGGATAGAGTGCAGCCAAATAAATAAATATTTTTTAACTTTATTTTTAAAATAGGAGACTGTGTGGAATACTAACATGGAAGAACAGTATTGAATTCAGTTAGGATGAGATTTAAAATGAGAAACCACAAGACATTCTTTCTGTGAGAGTATTGTCAGGCTATCTGGATTTTATAGGAACCAAGAAAGGATATCTTCCTTCTCCAATCTTAAAAGGAAGTGTGATAATCTTACAAAGACGGCCTCCCTTTATTCATGCCCTTTGATATCCCTCCTGCCCTGACTGTGGGCTGGACTTGTGACTTGCTTTGGCTGATAGGACAAGAGCAAACATAACTTAAACAGAGGCTTGAAATACACCTTGTAAATCAGGACTTGCTTGCTTTCTTTTGCTCCTCTTAGAAACCTTAAAAACCATTACCACGTGAACAAGCCCAGATCAGCCTGCTGGACTATAATAAACATGAGTTTCCAAGTGTTTTTTTATTGCTTCAGATGACTCCAGCTAACCACCAAACATGAGTGTGAGGTCTTTCTAGGCTACCTATCCCAGCTAAGCTGAAAGTGAAAGTGTTAGTCACTCAGTCATGTCCAACTCTTTGTGACCCCATGGACTATATATAGCCCACCAGGCTCCTCTGTCCATGGAATTCTCCAGGCAAGAATACTGGAGTGGATTGCCATTTCCTTCTCCAAGGGATCTTCCTGACCCAGGGATTGAACCCAGGTCTCCCGCATTACAGGCATATTCTTTACCAACTAAGCCACCAGGGAAGCCTGAATGAAGCCTAGTCCAGACGAGATAATTAATCCAGTTTACCCACAGAATAGTGAGAAAGAATACTGTCATTTTTAAGGCAGTATGCTTTAGGAGAACTTTGTTACTCAGCAAAAGCTAACTGATACAAGAACACAGAAAAATCAATGTACTTCTCAGAAAGGAAAACTTTAGGTCCCATACCTCAGGCTAAGGACTTGGTTCTTCTTATCAATGACCTCTGAATAGTGTCCATCTTTTTTTGCCTACCATCTCATACATCTATTGATTCTGCCTTTAGGCAATTACTTAGGGGAAAAACATGGTCCTAATCAAGATGACAGCAGATTCTATCAGAGGTGTACGCAAAGGGATCTGAACAGGTGACAATGAAACCCAAGTTAAGCATGTGGTGACAAAGTCAAGGTGGCAGCTCTGCAAATACAAGGTGGGATTAGCAAGAGTGGAACAAGGGAGACCCCAGGGGGAGAAACACTCTAAGAAGCTTTGCTCTGAACTCTGCCCTATCCAAGAACTCTTCACCCAGCCAAGGGATCTAAAACTCAATGGAGAGTCCATGAGCTCAGTAAGAAAGAGTTTACAGCTTCCTTCCTCAAAAGGCTCCAAGATAAACAGAATAAACACCAGTTGGTCTCAGCTGGTCGCACGTTGGCCTGCCTGGAGGAGGGGGATGCCAGAGATAGCTTCTTGAGGTTGCTCCCAGCCATGCATTTCTAGGAAATAGACAATTATGAACAACATGGATTTTATTATCGTGACATCGCTAAGGTCTCTGCATAAAGCCTATATTTAAAAATATAAACATGTAAGTGAAAAAAAAATGTCAGGGGAATAAATATTTGTCTTAAAAGAGACCATCTGTTTCAAATTTTTATTTAAAAAAAAAAAACCCAACATGTGTTTTATTTTAAATTTGTATGTGTGTTGTTATCCTTGGGTTAAGTATTAGGTAAATAGACAGAAGCATTGAGAATCCATTTTCCAGCAAATTTTGGTTAGAAATCCTTGTACACGTGACACAGGAGATAATTTGGGGGCTAATTGGAGCTTTGTGGGCAGCCGACTCCTTGCAGCCCTCTCCCTGTGTCCCTGTGTGGCGCGGTTGAGGGTTTCCCCGGCACGGGTGTTTGTTTTGGACAAGATGGCATTTTACACCTCAGCCAACACGACATATCACGGGCTGCTCCCCATCCAGCCAGCTCCAAATTGCAGGTGTGACCAGCATGGCAGAACCACAAGTCCACTTTCTTTGAGCCTGAGATGTAGCCTCAAAGCTCCTTTTTTTTAAAAAAAAAAAAAAACACATTACTTGTTTATATTAAAAGAAGAGTACAAATGCAAGCCTCAGAGTATGAAATGGGTGCACCAAATATAAGGGCCAAAGGAATAGTATTTGGAACATCTAAAGAATTCCTACATATCAATGAGAAAGATGTAAAATCCAATAGAAAATAGGCAAAACCTTGAACAAGAAATTCATTCACAGCAACGTGGATAGACCTAGAGATTATCATACTAAGTGAAGTGAGTTAGACAGACAAAGACAAATATCATATGATATCACTTATATGAGGAATCTAAAAAAAAATGAATTTATTTACAAAACAGAAACAGACTCACAGACTTCGAAAACAAACCTAGGGTTACCCAAGGGAAAAGGTCGGGGGAGGGATAAATTAGGAGTTTGGAATTAATATACACACACTATGTGTATAAAGTAGATAATCCATAAGAACCAACTGTATAGCACAGAGAACTCTACTCAAAGCTCAGTCATTTTGAGTGCAAACCCTGTTTGGTAGCTGTAACCAGGCTGGCTGGAGTAAGACTGGGGTGTCAAAAATAGCTTTGCAAAGATGATTGTTATCTGGTCTTAATGGATGAATACGAGAGAGGCATGGGAGAGGGCATTTCAGAAAGAAGGTACAACAAGGCATTACGAAAGGGTTCTGATATATTTTGAGAAATAGCATCAATTAGGGGCAGCTGCAAAGGAGGAACAACTGGAGATAAAGTTGGAGAGGTGCTGGGAACAGTAAACAACTTTTATTTTTTGTCTGTTCATCCCCCGCTGCATTCATTCCAGGTGATTCTGGTGGGGCTGTCAAGCTCTCCATTCAGAATACAGCACCCCACCCTGGACCCAGCCATTGGCCCAAGAATGGTCACATGACCCAGTTAAAGCCAAACAGAGTTTGTGCCATGCTTAGTTGCTCAGTTGTGTCTGACTCTTTGCAACCCCATGAACTGTAGCTGGCCAGGCACCTCTGTCCATGGGGGTTCTCCAGGCAAGAACTGGAATGGGTTGCCATGCCCTCCTCCAGGGGATCTTTCTGACCCAGGGATTGAAGCCAAGTCTTCTGCATTGCAGGCAGATTCTTTACCAGCTGAGCCACCAGGAAAGCCCAAGAATACTGGAATAGGTGGCCTATCCCTTGCTCAGTGCATCTTCCCAACCCAGGAACTGAACCAGGGTCTCCTGCATTACAGATGGATTCTTTACCAGCTGAGTTAACAGGGAAGCCCAGAGAACCAAAAAAAATTTTGGTTTGGTTTAATATGGTCTGATTTGGTTTGGAAGAGCGGGGTTGGTAATAGGAATCTGTGAAAAAGAGCATTCTCCTTCCTCCTAAGATCATAGACTGAAAGGACCCAGTAAGGCATCCTTCTCTTTCCCATCTTATAGAGAGTTTTTGTTTGTGAATTAAGATCAGTGCAGTGAAAAGCAGAGAGGAAAGAAAGATGACTGACATTATTTGAGCTCCTGGGTCCAACTACGCCTAACCAGGGTCTTTCCATGTTTACTATAACTGATCAGAGTCGGGTTTCCATATCTTGCAACTAAGAAATTATTGACTAGCACAGTTAGAGTTGGAAACCAAAATTAAATTCACAGCAAGAAGCAAACAGCCCGACCTGAAATAGGCAAGAGTCCAGTGGTTCCCTGGGCTAAAGAGCTAAAGAAAAGTGCAAGTGTTAGTCACTCAGCCGTATCCGACTTTTGTGACCCCATGGACTGTAGCTCACCAGACTCCTCTGTCCATGGGATTCTCCAGGCAAGAATACTGGAGTGGGTCGCCATTCCCTTCTCCAGGGAATCTTCCTGACCCAGGGATCAAACCCATATCTACTGAGGCTCTTGCATGGCAGGTGGATTCTCTAGCATTTGAGCCACCAGCTAACTGCCCACCAAAATACATGCTCCTACTCCATCTCATAGCGTTGTTACTGGGAAATGGACCTCCTACTAACGATTACATTTCCTGGCCCTCACTCCCTGGTTTGGATCTAGATGTGGTATTCTCACCAGCGGAATATGAGCAGAAACGATATGAATCATTTCCAGAACAAGACCTTAAAAGTGGGCCCTTCTTCTACACTCTATTTACTGTTCTGCCTGCATGGGGAGGGTGATGAGATGGGGGAGATGGCACCACAACATGGGAAGAGCCTGTGTCCCTGAAACACCACACTGAGAACTGTCACCTCTGAAAAGGAACACTGGGTCTGAACAGCTAATGCTGGCAAGATATGAACTTCTGAGTTTGTGCCATTATGCAGTTTGGACATCTAGTTGTTATATCAGCTGAGGTTACCCTAATTATTACATCCCTTTCAACATTCTGAAAGTTGTGCAACCCCAGTCTGCCACCTCTGGTTCTGCTCTCTAATGCCAGAATTACTCAGATCAATGAGTCCTGCTGGTGAAATCCACCATTACAAAATCTGCTAGTTGCATGAATTTATGGAGAACGTACTACATGCCAGGTGATGTACTAGCTGTTCAAGGTTACCGTAGTAAATTAGATATGCTCTAGTTCACTGTTATCACCAATTACGAGATATACCATTACCATTTTATGTACCACTAAAAAATACACATTGCCTATGACATGCCATCAAAAGCCACCCTAACTTCAGCAATGTGAATATGGAGGGGAGGGTATTGAAAACTGATGAAATACAGTATTTCTAACCTTCAAGAAGCTGAAGATCTTATGGAAGAGCAGATAAGTAAATAAATATGTTCTGTAAAACACGCATGTATGAACTGCTAGGTAGGCTGTTCAGCCAGTATCCAGAGAAAGAATTGACTTGGCCATAGAAATGGGCAAATCTTCACAAAGGTAATATTTGAGCTGAATCTGGAAGGAGAAAAAGAGGAAGAATTTGCCAGATTTGCCAGGAGAGAGTCTCCCCGGGACCAGCGGGTCCAGCAGGTCTTTTAAATGCTTTCTCCAAACACTCAGAGGGGATTTCATGAATTTCCAGGGGCTAGCATGGCTTAGCAAAATCTCAAAATACTATAGCGGTAAATTCCAATCAGGCAGCTTCATTTTCTGGATAAATGAAGGCTAATCTTTCAGGTGCCAAGGCACAATTTTAACTAGATTTTTTTAGTGGAAAACCTTCCAAACTATACCATAGTAAAAACCTTTGGCATCCAGAAGAGGTACATCAGGGGGTCTTGGTGAATCTCCAAGTCCGTAAATACAGCTAAGTTTGGACAGACTTCTGGCTTGCTCAGGGATCACATTTAGATGGAAAACCATAGGTATCTTGTGTGCAGCCTAGAAATACACATCACCCTCCCCTTCCACTGACTCTACAGATTTGCCTCTTGCTTGATGAGCAATTATATGTAACCAGTATATTGACCACGCATGACTTATGATGTAATCAAAGCACAATTTTATTTTCGTCTCTCATTATCCCTTTAAACTTGACTCCACATGGGCAGTCTTTCTCTACCATGAAATAAAAACTCCTTGTAGATCCATGACTTTTTAGTTCAGTCTTGGGTGGCTGACATTAGAAGCGACAGACAGAGTCCTGATTCAGTACGCTGAATGCCTGTTTCTGTATAAAGATTTAACTTGATTGAAGAGCATGTCTTCCTTCCACCCCCCTGCTCCAGTTTGCTTTGGGCTGAAAGCCTTTGGTGGGAAGGGAGGGAGTGGTTAGTCTAGCTGTCTTGTGTGTCTTCACCAACACGCACACATATACACACACACACTGAGGGCAGGGAGTCAGAGCACTGCAACAGCTCCCTCCAGAGAAATCTCTTTGCCCATCTCTTCTCCCTCTCCACTGCTTCAACCATTTTATACTCTCAAGGGGGATAAGGTAGTGTTGACAATTCTATTTCCTTTGTACACTCTGCAAGTCGTAATCTAACTCTGTAATTTCACATCTGTTATACCTTCAAGTCTCTGTCAAATTTTTATTTTTAAGATGCTACAGAATATATCATCATTATGGACTGACTGTGTCCCCACTGCCAGCTGAAGCCTTAATCCCCAACGCGATGGTATTTGTAGGTGGGACCTCTGAGAGATAATTAGGATTAGATGAGGTCATGAGAGTGGGGCCACCATGGTAGGATTTTTCTTATTAGAAGAAGAGCTCTCTTAATCTCTCTGTCTCTGTCTCTCCCTTCACTGTGTGAGGACACAGCAAGAAGGTAGCCACCTGCAAGCCAGGAAGAGAGTTCTCACCAGAACCCAACCATGCTGGCATTCTGATCTTGGACTTCCATCCTCCAGAGGTGTGAGAAAATTGATTTATGTGGCTTAAGCCGCCGAGCCAATGGTATTTTGTTATGACAGCCTGAGCTGACTGATACAATTGATAACCAGAGCACTTACTGAAACAGTTCCATGGATAGCTCTCTCTAGCTTTTCCCTAGTTTCTGTGTTGGGCACATAGTAGGCAGTCAAAAAATATTTCTTAAATGAATAAATGAGTGCTTGTATAGCCAGAAAGATAGGATCACTCACTTTAAGTGACAACGCCACTATAAAATGCAACATTTCATTCTTTGTGTGTGTAATGTTAAACAACATACAAGTAGGCAGGGAAAAGAGCAAAGTTCCCTTTCACCATTTTCCTCCCTAACTCATAACCCTTCCCTACGAAGAGAGCATGCTGCTGCTGCTGCTGCTGCTAAGTCGCTTCAGTCGTGTCCGACTCTGTGCGACCCCATAGATGGCAGCCCACGAAGCTCCCTCTTCCCTGGGATTCTCCAGGCAAGAACACTGGAGTGGGCTGCCATTTCCTTCTCCAATGCAGGAAAATGAAAAGTAAGAGTGGAGTCGCTCAGTCGTGTCTGAATCCTAGCGACCCCATGGACTGCAGCCTACCAGGCTCCTCCGTCCATGGGATTTTCCAGGCAAGAGTACTGGAGTGGGCTGCCATTGCCTTCTCCGAGGACAGCATG
>NW_011494749.1:2360077-2370986 GCF_000754665.1 Bison bison bison | reverse complement strand
ATGCACATACACGCAGTGTGACATATTCCTTGCAGACCTTGTGCCTCAGTCTGTGTTACATGGTACTGTGTCAGACATGCAGTGCTGTAACTTGCACTTCCTTTTTAAAATTTTTTTAATTTATTTAATTATTTTTGTGCTGGGTTTTTGTCGCTACACGCAGGCTTTCTCTCGTTGCAGTGACTGGGGCTTACTCTCTCATTGCAGAGCACGGGCTTCCATGGCGAGGGCTTCTCTTGTTGCAGAGCACAGGTTCTAGGGTGCGCAGGCTTCAGCGGTTGTAGCGCAGGAGCTTAGTTGCTCCGCGGCATGTGGAATCTTCCTGGACAAGGGATCGAATTCGTATCCCCTGCATTGGCAGGGGGATTCTTAACCACCGGACCACCAGGGAAGTCCTGCACTTTCTCTTAAATCTAGCAGACTTCTCTATGCCAGTACATTCCTTATTCTTTTAAATGCTCTTTGTATTTCACAGCAGAGACCTACCTGTGCATGGGCATTTTGGGTGTTTCTAAATTTCCCCTCATATAACGTGGCAAAACATTTCTTTCCACATGCCTCTTTGGGCACATGTCTAAGTGTTGACCTAGGTTAGGTGATTTGTGCACTGAAAACTTTGCTGGCCTCTTCCACGCTGCTGTCCGAAGGCTGAGGTTTACATTCCACTCCACTCAAAATCTTCTGCATCCTGCCAGTACGGAAACTTTAAACCTTCTCAAATTTGTATTAATATGATATTAGGGAAACACCTCACTGATAACTAGGTCTCTGATAACTAGTCAATTTTGTGGTCTTTTTTTATTTTTGCTATAAATTGCCTATTCTCATTTCGTATCTATTTTTCTGTTGGGTCATTTGGCTTTTAGTTGAATTTTATAGAAACTCTATTTTTGTGGTTTTTAACCCTCTGTCTCTTACATATGTTATAAATACTGTCTCCCAGAGTATCATTTGTCTTGATTTTGTTTACAGTATCTTTTTTGGTATGAAAGTTTTTGTGTTTATGCAAATATGATAAATGGCTCCTTTGTGGCATCCTTTGTTACTCCTAAGGTTAATAAAATATTCATTTATATTTTCTTCAGATGTTTTAAAAGTTTTTGGTGTTGTTTTGCAGAGTAGTTTAGCTTTCTATTCCATCTAGAATAAATTTTTGATATAGGAGGAAAAAAGGGAGCCAATTTTTTTCCCCTAAATTTTTGATGACCTCAATCTCATTTATTGAGTAATCTATCCTTTATCCCACTTATTGGCAATGCAACATTTATCCTGTATTAAATTACCATCTGTGTGTGTATGTGTATGAGTGATATTTCACTTTTGCCCTAAATTTTTGATGACCTCAATCTCATTTATGGAGTAATCTATCTTTTCTCTCATTTATTGGCAATGCAACATTTATCCTGTATTAAATTACTATCTGTGTGTGTGAGTGATATTTCACTTTAACTTATCCAAAATGTCTCTTTTCTTAAACTTCTTCAATTCTTTCACTAGCAACAAGAACTGGCTTGGGAGAGGAGCTATTTCTCAAGTACACATATATACATAGGAGATTCTTTTCACTTCCATGATGGAAAACAGAATGCAAATGCTTTTTAATAAGAGGTTCTTTCCCTACCCCAGATGTACACTGTCGGCAGATCAAATGCATATTTCAGCAAATATCAAATTCTTATACTGTAGGGATCATGCAAGCATCAGAAATAGCTATTCCATCCCCTGGACTACTCGGTCACCATTGTACTCAATCCCTAGAGCATATTAGTGGAGAAGGCAATGGCACCCCACTCCAGTACTCTTGCCTGGAAAATCCCGTGTATGGAGGAGCCTGGTGGGCTGCAGTCCATGGGGTTGCTAAGAGTCTGACACAACTGAGCAACTTCACTTTCACTTTTCACTTTCATGCACTGGAGAAGGAAACGGCAACCCACCCCAGTGTTCTTGCCTGGAGAATCCCAGGGACAGGGGAGCCTGGTGGGCTGCTGTCTATGGGGTTGCACAGAGTCGGACACGACTGAAGCAACTTAGCAGCAGCAGAGCGTATTAGATATGCAACTCTTGTTGACCTGGAATGGACCCTGGCCTGGACTGCTGCTTAGAGCTCTGCCTGGTGATGTCTACCTAGAACAGTTCCAGAAGAGGGGGGTCTCTGTCAGTGGGATTCAGTGTCTGCTGTGTAAAGTGTTCAGACAAGCACCCAGGAGGGGTATGTTCTGGAATCATTTCTTTCTAGCTTGTTTCCTAGTGACCCTTTGGGCATCCTAGATGCCAATCCCAATGTCCCCTGTCCCCACACAGCGCCAAAAGACAGGCATTCTTGTACACAGAGATGACATTTTACTATCTCAAATTAGAGATGACCCAAAAATAAATTTTCCATGCCAGCCAATTATTTCCAGAAAGAAAGCCCACAAATCAATGGCCCTAAAACTAAATATGTTATCTCTCAGAGGCACTCCACATTTGAACCAATTTATAAATAACAATCCCGATCCAGTACAAGTTACTTCATTTAGTTACCTTGGCACTCAAGGAGAGTTTTTCTTGGATAGAGTCCTGACAGTAGCGCTGCCCAAAGCCAGGCATTCTCTGGTGCTTTGCCAAGATTTTATTTGGCAGTGGCAAGGGTCTGGTTATACCGATCTTACACATTCTTAGCCATGGGCACTGCATCAGCCATGTTAATTGAAGTAGGCTTTGGAGCTCTGGGTTTGTTCATTCCCTGATGCTGTGGAATGGGCTCCAGGCAACTTTAGCAGAGAGTTCTGATCTTGCTGGTGGGCAGTGATGGGAGGGCTCAGCTTTCCAAAGGGATGCCAATCTCACCCAAGCTCAATCATCAGTCAAAATGTGGATAGGAACTCACAGGACATGAGGAACACTGCTCTTCAAGCCCAGCGAGGAAGGACAGTTTGAACCCTCTACCACTAAATATTTACTTAAAAGCCCTGTTGAGAAATAACACTATTCAGAGAGGATTGCATGAAGGATAAGCAGTCCATCCACCCTTCCAGATTTCCTAACACCAATCCCTGGATCCTGCCAGAGCGTCTGAAACACGGATGCCTGGAGTGCATCACATTGGCCCCGGCAGAATTGCTTTTACTGAACTGCTTTTGGTGTGATGCCATCAGCATTTTTAAATGTAATTACAAGAAACAGTCCCATGAAAAGCATTATTATGTTTCGGGTAAGAAGGCTGTTGAAGACATTGTTCCTTACGTCACACAGTGTTTTCATTATTAAGTATCCTCCGGGGTAACTCTGAATTTACTACTAAAAATATTAGTGCTTCTCCTGGGCAATTGGTTTCCTTATCCATGGCATGATTTTTCTAGAGGATACTGTGAGGAACACTAGGACAAAAGGCAATTAATTGGTTTTCCATGAAAAAGGGCTTCCATAGTAAAAAAAAAAAAAAAATGGTAAAAATCTACAGGGCAAATTTGTTTTTGCTTTTAAAGCAAGACTTCTTGTCACTAATATGCATTACACATATATTGTTATGATATAACATTTATGTCCCTGGTGACCCATAGGATCATAATTAGCCAGTGCTTGTGTTGGGTCCGAACATAGAGCTGATGTGGATATTTACTTGCTTAAATCACCTTCTCTTCCCAACTCTGAGACTTTTGATTGCACTGCTCAGCTGCCCTGCAGCCAGGTATGGAGACCATAGAAGTACTAAAATGTGACGTGATAACTACTGTTGAGTCTCCTTTCTCGCTCCCTCTCGCCTCCACCCCCACCACCTGGCTCTGCCTCCACATAGGGGCCCAGATACAGCAACATGTGTATCTTCAGCTGCTCCACTCTGACGCATGGGCTGCTGTTTCTCTCCATTCTTGCAAACTGGTTTTGCTCCCATCTTGTAAAAGTTCTGCTCCTGCCCCAGCCTCCAGTGCTCTGACTTCTCAGAGTGTCTCATTTCTTTCTCTTTTGTCACCTGGCTATTCCTGGCAAATCTTGCAAGACTGAGGAAAAATGCTCACATTTGTAGACATTATGAGATATTCAAAGTTCCGCTTTCTTCTCATGCGAGGAATAAACTAATCAGAGGGTATAATTTCCTTTTGGAATATTTATCTTAAAAAAAAAAAAAAAACAACTGTGTTCATTGGTTATTGGGGCTCCAAGACTGACATTTTGCAAACATGGTTGGCAAAATGGAAACAAGGTTGTTTTTTGTATCATCACCACCACCACCACCCCACGAATCTTCTGGGTCCAAGGATAAGAGAATGCCTTAAAATTCTAGAAAACTGCATTCTGTATTCATGGCAGAAACTATTGCATATCGATTCCCCTCTATGTTAGCAATAGATGCTTCAATTTTTAGCTGGCACCCAGAATAAACACTATATTTCCTAGCCCCCTTTGCAACTAGAAGTAAACATGTGACTAAATGCCTATCAATAAGACATAAATGAAACTGGCATTTGTAACTTCTGGGAAGTGTCATTAATGGTTTGCCTTTCTTAATCTATCTCTTTCTGCTCGTGGGAGTGTGATGTGATGCCTGGAGCTCTTGTAGCTATCTTAAGTTATGAGGCAGCACACCAAGAACAATAGAGAAGCAAAATGCAAGAAGTCTAAGTCCCTGATAATTGTAATAGACCCACCATACACTCCTACACTTCCTAACTCTGGATCCTCTTATGTGAGTGAGAAATATTCATCTAGTTTAATTAGGGAGGTGTTGCTTGTGACTCAAAGCCATGTTTTGTCCTAATTAAAACACTTGCTACCTACAGTTTTTCTGAAAGAGGAAAGAGCCTGAGTCTCATAGTCTAAGCCTAGATGTCATAGTCTAAGGTTGAAGGGACCCTCAAGAAGGAACTTTCAAATTGTCAAAAACAGAGAATGCAGAAGAGAGAGTGAGAAGTAAAGCCAACAGATCCACAGGGGTAATTGACAAGAGATGTACACGCTGGAGGACTCTGCTCCTCCAAGTACTTTTGAATCAGTATCATGAGGATTACCTGAGAGTTTGTTATGCACAACCTCAGGCCTGCCCCAGACACACTGAATCAGAAGATTCATTTTAGCAAGTCCCCAAACTAATTCATATGCACTTTGAAAAGTGAGAAGCATGGCCTTACAGAGGGCTTTACTATCACACACAAACAGAAATCAAAGCCACAGTTCCAGTTTGTTACAGGAGCTAGAACCAGGACGAAATTATTTTGGAAGGTACAATGCCATCAGAAAAACTGCTACTCAGCAGAGAAACTGGCTGGCCACCCCAAGGTGTAGGCCACCCCAAGGTGTAGGTAAGAGAAAAAAAAGAAAAGTTAATGAAAGAAATTGGAGCAGTTAGCCTGTGTGTGCTAGTATAAAACTCAAATTCTCACCCTTACCAAGGGGAAAAAAAAAGCCCAAAGCCAATAAAATGAAGTAAAACTGATCCGAGAAAAGAATCCTATAATGAAGAAACTACACCAGAGGGATGTCTCCAAATACTAGAGAATATATAGGACTTAGTGGAAGAAAATCCTGCTGAAGATGAGACAAAACTTACAAAGTACACAAGGAAATGCAAAACCACGAATGTCAGCAAAAATTACAATGAGAGAAATCATTCCCAAGGAATTGCCAACTACATCTTCAAAAAAGGAATTTTAAATAACTTTGTCTAAAATGTTTTAAAACTAGAAGAATATAACCTATACAGCAAGTGCAGACATTATGAAAAAAGAATTGCTTTGAAAAAGAACTGAAATAGGACTTCCTTGGAGGTCCAGTGGTTAAGACTCCACGGTTCCAATGCAATAGGCATGGGTTTGATCCCTCATTGGGGAACTAAGATCCCATATATCATGCAGCCAAAAAAAAAGGACTAAAATAAACTTCAAAAAATGAAAAACATAATCTTTCAAATTGAAAAACACAACTTCCATAGGCTGGTTCAACAGTCCATTGACAGAGCTGTGGAGGAAACTGGCGACTTGAAAAACAGACCCTCAAAAAATCACCTAAAACACATCATAAAGAAAAGGACATTTTGTTAAATATGTGAAAGAAAGAATACATCAGAAAGAAATTAAGAGCCATGGAGAATATGTTTTAATAGTTTTGTATCTATCTGTCAATAAGTGCTACAGAAAGTGAGACAACAGAGAAGAGGGTGAGAGGTAATATTTGCAGAGATGATGGCTAAGGGGTTTCCAGATTGAAAAAAAAAAAGGTTCTAAGCCTTGGGTTGGAAAACATGTAGAATAAATAAAAGTAAATACATACTTAGCCACATGATTGTGAAACCACAGAACATCAAGGGAAAAGATAATATTTTCAAAGATACTAGAAAATACAGGAAGATTATCTTCAAAGACATGTCTACCAGATTGATATCACCCTTCTTATTGGCAACAATAGCTGCCAGAAGATGAGGGAATAATATCTTAAAAGTGCTAAACAGGGAGAGAAAGTCCATCTGCAATTCTGTATTCAGTTGACTCACATCTGAGACAGAGGACAAAGGAAAAGATATTTTCAGAAAAAGACTGAGTTAACTAAACATAGATCTTCTTTGATTAACTGCTAAAAGATTACTTCAGAAAAAGGAAGAGAGATGGGATTACAAGAAATGGTTGCGGGGATATATATATATATATATATCCTAAGTCATTTCAGTTGTGTCCAACGCTTTACAACCCTATGGACTGTAGCCTACCAGGCTCCTCTATCCATAGGATCTTCCAGGCAAGAATACTGGAGTGGGTTGCCATTTCCTCCTCCAGGAATATGCGTGTGTGTGTGTGTGTGTGTGTGTTTAAACAAATTGCCCAACATCTGTTGGATCATAGAAAAAGCAAGAGAGTTCCAAAAAAACAGCTACCTCTGCTTCATGGACTACACTAAACCCTTTGACTGTGTGGATCACAAAGGAACTGTGAAATTCCTAAAGAGATGGGAAAACCATACCATCTTACCTGTCTCCTGAGAAACCTGTACGCAAGTCACAAGACAACAGTTAGAACTGGACATAGAACAACAGACTGGTTCAAAGTTGGGAAAGAAGTACATCAAGGCTGTGTATTGTCACCCTGCTTATTTAACTTAAATGCAGAGTACATCATGTGAAATGCTGGGCTGGATGAAGCACAAGCTTGAATCAAGATTGCCAGGAGAAATATCAAAACCCTCAGATATGCAGATGATATCACTCTACTGGCAGAAAGTGAAGAGAAACAAGAGTCTCTTGATGAAGGTGAAAGAGGAGAGTGAAAAAGCTGGTTTAAAACTCAACATTCAAAAAACTAAGATCATGGCATCTGATCCCATCACTTCATGGCAAATAGATGGGGAAACAATGGAAACAGTGACAGACTTTATTTTCTTGGGCTCCATAATCACTATGGATGGTTACTGCAGCCATGAAATTAAAAAACACTTGCTCCTTGGGAGAAAGCCATGACAAGCCTAGGCTATGTTAAAAAGCAGAGAATCACTTCACCAACAAAGATCCATAGAGTCAAAGTTATGGTTTTTCCAGTGGTCATGTATGGATATGAGAGTTGGACCATAAAGAAGGCTGAGCACGGAAGACCTGATGCTTTTGAACTGTGGTGCTGGAGAAGACTCTTGAGAGCCCCTTGGACAGCAAGGAGGTAAAACTAGTGAATCTTAGAGAAAATCAACTCTGAATATTCATTGGAAGGACTGATGCTGAAGCCAAAGCTCCAATACTTGGGCCACCTGATGTGAAGAGCTGACCCATTGGAAAAGACCCTGATGCTGGGAAAGATTGAAGGCAGGAGGAAAAGGGGACGACAGACGACAGGATGGTTGGATGGCATCACTGACTCAATGGACATGAGTTTGAGCAAGCTCTGGGAGATAGTGAAGGACAGGGAAGCCTGGTGTGCTGCAGTCCACAGGTCACAAAGAGGTTGGCACGATTTAGAGACTGAACAGCTACAACAACAAACACGGTGGTGGATCTAGACAGGTACAGATTTTAAAAGTAATAGTACTGACAAATAGCAAAAACATGGCAGAACCAAATACTAGTCCATGGCAGCATGGAAGATGAGAGTATTCAAAGCATTCTGAGTTTTGTGTCTTTTCTAGGTAGACAATAAAGATACAGTCAATTTAAAATTTGTCCCAGAAACATGAAGTACAGATGCTAGGGGGGAAAAAACAATGAACCCAATCAAAAAATGGGCCAAAGATCTAAATAGATATTTCTCCAAAGAAGACATACAGATGACCAAAAAGCACATGAAAAGATGCTTAAGATAGCTAATTATTAGAAAAATGCAAATCAAAACTATAATGAGGTATCACTTCACAATGGTCAAAATGGCCATCTTCAAAAAGTTTATAAACAACGAATGCTGAAGAGGGAGTGGAGAAAAGGAAATGGCAAGCAGGGGTCTGTTGCATTGCCCATGCTGGACTGGAAGGACAGTGCCCAGTGGGAAGCATGCAGATGCTGCATGGAGTCAGGGGGTGGGGGCTTGCAGGGCAGGGCTGCTGCTGTAGGACTCCCAGGCCCTGCTTCTCTACCCAACTTTTCACAACTTGTGCTCACCCCACATGAAGCCGTCCAGCCCCAGAGCCTTATCTCAGTCGCAAGGAGATGCTACTCAGGAACCCCAGGGGCACCTTCAGGTGTAACAAACGCAATAAGAGGCAAGAATGTGTTGGTGTTAATGGAAGATGGGGTCAGAGCAAGCGGCCCACGTTATGTGCCACACGCACCTTTATATAAATTATTTAGTCAGAGCCTCTTTAAGATGAGCATTATTGTTTTTGTAAAGATTACTATTCTGTCTGTTGCCTCTCACCCTGAAAATTGTGGAGTTGGATCTGAAAAATTAAAAGCAGTATGTCTTAAAGAGGGAAGAGAAGAGACCTCCCTCTCCCACCTTTTCTCACTAAGGCCCCAAACACTGCTGTTAAACCTTGCCCATCTTCCCTCTGTCCCCCGAATCCTCCAGTCCTCTACCCTTGACCCCAAGAGACTTCCTGCCATCCACACCCATCCGGCTTGCCAGCTTAAGTCTTCACACTGGGGTTGCATAACTCTATCCTGGCTGGGCCACTGGCCCTTCACCAGCTGGATTCACGTACAGCTGCTGAGCAGCCAGTGCAAATTTACACTGTACTCAGGCTAGGAATAGTACAGGAGAGGGGAGGGGCCCTGTTTACAGTGTAAAAGCAAGTATCAAGAGGACAAAGAGATGGGAACTAACAGTTGTGACATGCCTGCTCTGTGCATTGCACTGACTGTTTTACACGTATTTTCTCATTAAGCTTCCCAACAAGCCTACAAATTACTATTAACCCTGCTTTAGATGTGGAAGGAGAAGCTCATAGGGTATAAGTAACTTTCCTGAATTTACAAGTCCTTTCTCTTATGGAAAGAGATCAAGAGATATAAACTCCAGGATCCTGAACCCATGACTCAGCCTCCTATAGCCACCCCCAGGAAGTTCTCCAAGGATTATAGATTTCCCAGGATGATGATGATGATAGAAATAAGAACAATGTAATAGAAACATTTATTGATGACATATGAGGCACTTTATATACATTATATAATACTAACATGTATAATAACTCTAAGAGAATCATACATTCAGTTCAGTTCAGTTCAGTCGCTCAGTCATGTCTGACTCTTTGCTACCCCATGAATTGCAGCACACCAGGCCTCCCTGTCCATCACCAACTCCCAGGGTTCACTCAAACTCACGTCCATTGAGTCAGTGATGCCATCCAACCATCTCATCCTCTGTTGTCCCCTTCTCCTCCTGGCCTCAATTCCTCCCAGCATCAGAGTCTTTTCCAATGAGTCAACTCTTCACATGAGGTAGCTAAAGTACTGGAGTTTCAGCTTTAGCATCATTCCTTCCAAAGAACTCCCAGGACTGATTTCCTTTAGAATGGACTGGTTGGATCTTCTGGCAGTCCAATGGACTCTCAAGAGTCTTCTCCAACACCACAGTTCAAAAGCATCAATTCTTCAGTGCTCAGCTTTCTTCACAGTCCAACTCTCACATCCATACATGACCACAGGAAAAACCATAGCCTTGACTAGACGGACCTTAGTTGGCAAAGTAATTAATGAGCCTCATTTCACAGTCAAAAAAAAACCCCAAAAACTGAAGGATTATAAAGGTTATGCGATTTCCCACATTGAAGTCTATAAGATAATGGAGGTAGGATTTCAACCTGGGTAATCTGACTCAGGAAACCAAATGCGACCACTGGATTAGTCATGGTTAGGTGCTATGTGACAGACAAGTCCAATATAACAGTGAC
Organism: Bison bison bison; assembly: GCF_000754665.1. Taxonomy (NCBI): domain Eukaryota; kingdom Metazoa; phylum Chordata; class Mammalia; order Artiodactyla; family Bovidae; genus Bison; species Bison bison. The sequence continues at coordinate 2,360,708 of NW_011494749.1, read as the reverse complement.
CTAAACAAGATAACTTATTTCTTTCTGAATTAAAAGAATGCTAGAAGCTGACAATGCAAGACTATTTGGCATTTCCTCAATCCTATGGATCCAATTTATCACTCTGCCATGCTATGGTACATCCCACATTCTCATGTTCTAAAGTGGCTGCTAGAGTTCCAGCCATCACATCTGCATTAGTAGCACATATCAAATATGACCCGTCTTTTAAGGATGTTTCCTAAAAACCAACCATGCTAAGCATAGGAAAACTTTCAGTTCAGTTGAGTTCAGTTCAGTCGCTCAGTCCTGTCCGACTCTTTACAACCCCATGAATCGCAGCATGCCAGGCCTCTCTGTCCATCACCAACTCCAAGAGTTCACTCAAACTCAGGTCCATCGAGTTGGTGATGCCATCCAGCCGTCTCATCCTCTGTTGCCCCCTTCTCCTCCTGCCCCCAATTCCTCCCAGCATCAGACTTTTCCAATGAGTCAACTCTTCGCATGAGGTGGCCAAAGTATTGGAGTTTCACCTTTAGCAACAGTCCTTCCAAAGAACACCCAGGACTGATCTCCTTTAGAATGGACTGGTTGGATCCCCTGGCAGTCCAATGGACTCTCAAGAGTCTTCTCCAGCACCACAGTTCAAAAG
>NW_011494749.1:2359621-2359829 GCF_000754665.1 Bison bison bison | reverse complement strand
AAAAATAAAGTCTGACACTGTTTCCACTGTTTCCCCATCTATTTCCCATGATGTGATGGGACCAGATGCCATGATCTTAGTTTTCTGAATGTTGAGCTTTCAGCCAACTTTTTCACTCTCCTCTTTCACTTTCATCAAGAGGCTTTTTAGTTCCTTTCTGCCATAAGGGTGGTGTCATCTGCATATCTGAGGTTATTGATATTTCTCC
>NW_011494749.1:2352261-2358276 GCF_000754665.1 Bison bison bison | reverse complement strand
AGCTATTAGCCTTTGCCCTGCTTCATTATGTATTCCAAGGCCAAATTTGCCTGTTACCCCAGGTGTTTCTTGACTTCCTACTTTTGCATTCCAGTTCCCTATAATGAAAAGAACATCTTTTTGGGTGTTAGTTCTAAAAGGTCTTGTAGATCTTCGTAGAACCATTCAACTTCAGCTTCTTCAGCATTACTGGTTGGGGCATAGGCTTGGATTACTGTGATATTGAATGGTTTGCCTTGGAAATGAACAGAGATCATTCTGTCATTTTTGAGATTGCATCCAAGTACTGCATTTCAGACTCTTGTTGACCATGATGGCTACTCCATTTCTTCTAAGGGATTCCCGCCCACAGTATAGATATAATAGTCATCTGAGTTAAATTCACCCATTCCAGTCCATTTTAGTTCGCTGATTCCTAGAATGTCAATGTTCACTCTTGCCATCTCCTGTTTGACCATGTCCAATTTGCCTTGATTCATGGACCTGACATTCCAGGTTCCTATGTAATATTGCTCTTTACAGCTTCAGACCTTGCTTCTATCACCAGTCACATCCACAACTGGGTATTGCTTTTGCTCTATCCTTTCATTCTTCCTGGAGTTATTTCTCCACTGATCTCCAGTAGCATATTGGGCACCTACGACCTGGGGAGTTCCTCTTTCAGTATCCTATCATTTTGCCTTTTCATACTGCTCATGGGGTTCTCAAGGCAAGAATAATGAGGTGGTTTGCCATTCCCTTCTCCAGTGGACCACATTCTGTCAGATCTCTCCACCATGACCACGTCCAAGGATACCCCACGTCCAAGGTAAGAGAAACCCAAGTAAGACTGTAGGTGTTGCGAGAGGGCATCAGAGGGCAGACACACTGAAACCATAACCACAGAAAACTAGTCAATCTGATCACATGGACCACAGCTTTGTCTAACTCAATGAAACTAAGCCATGCCATGTGGGGCCACCCAAGACAGGCGGGTCATGGTGGAGAAGTCTGACACAATGTGGTCCACTGGTGAATGAAAACTTTATTCTGGGCCAAAGGCCCAGCACTAACCTTGGTGAGCTAGGCTGGACAAAGAATGAGTCCGGTGCAGGCAGACTTAATGCCTAGATTAGAACATAACAGGCCAGAGGCCTCCTTACGGCCCTTTCCACAAGGCCTATCTTGCCACAGCTGCTACACAGGAAAAAGTGAGAGGAAATGCCCCTGTCTTAGGGGCCCAGTAAACATTCTCAGTTGTGTCCTGCCCTTGGGGAAAGGGTGAGGAAGAATAGTGTTTAAATGTGATTTTTGGCAAAAGTTCGTTGACTTTTGGATTCAAGCGAGGGTTTACCAACTCGAAATCCCATTTTGTTTGCAACGTACCACAACCCCCCTTCTTTTTTTTTTTTAACCAACACTGTCCTCCAGTAGTTATTCAAATAAACAAACAGGGCCCATAAGGTTTAGTGGCACAGAAGAATAAGAAAAAGAACAAGAAGAAAAAGAAACTGATTAATGAACCAGCTCTTCCTGTAATATTTACACAAAATTAAATGATCCAGGTAGAAATAATATCAGTAAAAATTAAGATGAAATAAATTAGAAATGCTTTAATGATGTCATGCACAGAAAATCAATTACAAGAGGAGAAAACATACCACCAGTTCCTCCAGAGGAAGCAAAACTTGTCCTAGTACTTAATTCCTCACATGGACACCGCATGCTCACCTCCAGGGCTTCTTAGACCATTCAAAGCAACTGACTTCTCTGTGAATCTGATTGCATCCATGAACACACTTCCCAGGGGGGGAAAAAAAAGCATATTCACCCATGCAATCATATTTTTCATTCAATTTCTGGCAATTCTCAGGCTCCAGAAGCTTAACCATGAATTTCAGTTTAGGAACCCCAATCTAAGTTACAGGCATGGCAGGGACATTTGCCTCAAACCCCGTCCAGGTAAGATGGAGGGTGGGGGGCAGGGAGGGACAATTTCCTACTGCCTGATAGGGAGCCGCACTGGGGGATCCCCAAGTGGCTGGGTTGAAATATGGCACCAGGTGCCTACAAGCCTTACCATTCAGAATTCAAAACTTAGAAACTCTTCCAATGGTTACTTTCTGAACTTCTCTCCCTTCCCCCACCTTTTTAAATTAAAGACTGTTTTAATATACTAACTAAAGCTCAGGGGTGGTAACGGAGGATTTTGTCTTGATTTAGATCTGGATTGCAGCAAGGGCATTCCTGCAGGCTTAGAGCTGGGGAGTATAGGACTAAGAAAGCTAGGCCAGTAGTATTGGGCTGGGGGCAGGGCAACAAATACTCAGAAGCAAGCCCCTCTAATCCCTGCTCTTCCTGAATACATGAACCCCTGGTGTAGAGAATGAGAAAACACTTTGACATCAGACAGATACACATTTACATGTCACTTTTTCACAATGTCACTTACCTCCTGTATGGCTCAGGCAAGTCTTTATATCTAAGCCACATGTTCAGTGCCTGGCACATTGTAGATAGCAGGATAGAAAGTTTGCCTGAGAGAACTGGCTTTTAGGGGTGTGGCTTACTCTGCTCAATAATATGGGGCTTCCCATGTAGCTCAATGGTAAAGAATCTGCCTGCCAATGCAGGAGATGTAGGAGACACAGGTTTGATCCCTGGGTTGGAAAGATCTTCCGGAAAAGGAAATGGCAACCCACTCCAATATTCTTGCACGTCTTGCCATAAAAAGAAAATACTACAGACTACATGGCTTGGAAATATTTATTTCTCACCATTCTGAAGGCCAGAATTCCAAAATCAAGGCTCTGGCAGATTTGGTATCTGGTGAGAGTCCACTTCCTGGTGCATAGATGGCCATCTTCTTGCTCTGTCCTCACATGGTAGAAGGGGAGGAGGCTCTCTGGGGCACTAATCTCATTTATTAGGACTCCAACCCATGACCTAATTATCCCCTAAAGCCCCACCTCCTAATACCATCACACTGGGGGTTAGGTCTCAATATACACATTTGAGAGGTGGGGGGAAAAATATTTGGTGTATATCATGGTAAAAAGCCCTCAGAGTCCCAGAGCAATAAGGAGACAGAATGCCCATCCCTGGGATCCTGGGGAATGTGCTCTGAGATTCATTCAGGATGCCAGGGCCTGACTAGAAATCTTGCTCACAAAGACCCAGAACCCAGCAGCACAGCCCAGAACCATTCCCTGAGGAGAGAGTAGAGGCTGAAATGGAGGCCACACTGTTGTGGAAAAAGATAAAAATATTTTTAAATAACAGTAAAAGGATGGAGCAGAGAACACCAAAGACAAGGCATAGTGCTTGGGAGAGAAAGGAGTGATGTTGCTATTGGCATTTTGACCAGAACAGTTGATGAGTCCCCTCTCCGCTGCCAGGAATCCAACTGAGTACTGCCTTGGGGTGCTGAAGACCCTTCCCACCTGCCTTTCCCATGCCCCATCTGACCATCCAGGAGTAGGCTTGGCTGAGTCTCCATCTCCAACAAGATTAACAACTACCACCCAAGGTGAAATAGACCAGCCCAGACTTTTCCCCAGATGAGATTATTTTCAGAAAAGAAATCTGCCAAGAGACAAGAGTTACCAAGAGTGAGGAGGGAGAAACAGCATATTGGGGCCATGTGGGAAAAGTTGGTTTCTAGCATTGCCCACACACCAAGAGAGCAGAGAAATCAGATGCAGGAGGAAGGGGCACCCTTCCTTCACGACCCCAACCTCCAGGCATTTATTCAGAGAGAGCGTATCTGTATTATCCAGAACCCAAAGCCTCTGGACTGGTCAGCGCTGATCTACCCGTGAGGACCCATCCAGAGACAAGGCTCTCCCTGGTCCCACCCCCACCTCCTTCGGGCATCCTTCTCCCAGCACATCAAATTAGCCTGAACATCCAACCCAAAACGCAAGGAGACAAAACCCAAGTGAGGACTCCGACAGCCTCTCCAGGCTGATTCCATCCCCCACCTCCCCCAGCCCTCACCTCAGGCTTGCCCTCTCCTTGGCAGAGCTCAAGGCAGGCTTATTTCCCCCAAGGTTGTCACAGACCAATTTTCTAAACTGCATGAAAACAGAAAACAAACAGAAAACCAAATCCACCAAAGCTTGAGTCTCAAGAACAGCTTGGCAGGCAGGAGCAACGTGCTAACAATTTCATGCTGTTTTAAGAGTTTCTAACTAAGCAATATGTACCAACAACCAGATGTGCCCTGATACCAGCAGAGGAGAACACGGGCTTCCAGAGACAGACAAGGATTTTTGTAAAACAGGAAAACACTCATCAGGAAACTTCCAAGCTTCCAAGCATGCTGGGCCAGGGGTCGGGGCAGGGGAGGTTGTCTCGTTCTGCCTGCCCTGCAAACTCATCTCACACAACTCTTTCTTCAGTTCTGCCACCGAATTTTGCTCACTCCACTATGCTGGGTACTCAGGATACCAAGCAAAAGCTCATAGCCTGAGCAAGACAAAAGCAAGGAAACAAACAATAATATGATATGTTACTGTTCTAAAAATGGAGGAAAGCAGTCCAGGAAGAAAGGTCTGACTCAGTCCATGTGGGAATCAGAGTGCTTCTCAGAGAAGATTTGAGTCAATGTATTTCAACATTGGGCTTTCCTGGTGGCTCAGATGGCAAAGAATCTGCGTGCAATGCAGGAGACCCAGGTTTGTTCCCTGGGGTAGGAAGATCCCTTGGAGAAGGGAATGGCTACCCCACTCCAGTATTCTTGCCTGGAGAATTCCATGGACAGAGAAGCCTGGTGAGCTACAGCCCATGGGATCGCAAAGAGTCAGACACGACCAGTGACTAACATTTATTTCAGTATTAATCTATGGAGCACCTACACATGCTGAGGATGCAGGTAAGGAAAAAGTCAGATGTACTTCCTGTCCCCGTGGTATTTCCCACAATTAGGGGAAGCAGCAGTCATCCCAGAACTGAATGAAAGCACGTTGGCTGAGCCTGCAGCAGGTGATTCCAGAGTACTCGGTCCCTACCACGTGCAGGATGCTGGTACCAGAACGGCAGAGATGCAAACCAGCCACATGCAGCACAGCCTTTAAAGGAAGTCAGTGCCACCTCTTGTTTAAGGGTCTGCGGCTTGTGAATGGGCTTTAGTTTCCCAGTAAAATGAAGTCATCTTTGAGTCTGTCACCGAGGCCCCATCCACCTCTGAAAGGAACAGGGTCCAGCAGAGGCCAGAGCCTTAGGCTTCAAACTGCCCCAATATGACTGTCCCCGTGAAATGGGGTGGGGACTGACCCAGGACAGATAGATGTCCATCATGCTACCTTCAACCTCTGTCCCATTAGCTTATTACCACCTGCTTGTTTGCCACATGCAACAATTAATACTGCTCTTAGTCCTGAAATAACTGTAAAATAGTTATCTTGGATAAACATAAACATGTAACTTATAACATGACTTTCATAATACTCTATTTTGAAACTTCAGATCAGATCAGTCGCTCAGTCATGTCCGACTCTTTGCAACCCCATGAATCGCAGCACGCCAGGCCTCCCTGTCCATCACCAACTCCCGGAGTTCACTCAGACTCATGTCCATCGAGTCAGTGATGCCATCCAGCCATCTCATCCTCTGTCGTCCCCTTCTCCTCCTGCCCCCAATCCCTCCCAGCATCAGAGTCTTTTCCAATGAGTCAACTCTTCACATGAGGTGGCCAAAGTACTGGAGTTTCAGCTTTAGCATCATTCCTTCCAAAGAACACCCAGGGCTGATCTCCTTCAGAATGGACTGGTTGGATCTCCTTGCAGTCCAAGGGACTCACAAGAGTCTTCTCCAACACCACAGTTCAAAAGCATCGATTCTTCAGCACTCAGCTTTCTTCACAGTCCAACTCTCACATTCATACATGACCACAAGAAAAACCATAGCCTTGACTAGACGAACCTTTGTTGGCAAAGTAATGTCTCTTCTTTTGAACATGCTATCTAGGTTGGTCATAACTTTCCTTCCAAGGAGTAAGCATCTTTTAATTTCATGGCTGCAGTCACCAACCTG
>NW_011494749.1:2350791-2351349 GCF_000754665.1 Bison bison bison | reverse complement strand
TATTTAACTTATATGCAGAGTACATCATGCGAAATTCTGGGCTGGATGAAGCACAAGCTGGAATCAAGACTGCTGGGAGAAATATCAATAACCTCAGATATGCAGATGACACCACCCTTATGGCAGAAAGTGAAGAACTAAAGAGCCTCTTGATGAAAGTGAAAGAGGAGAGTGAAAAAGTTGGCTGAAAGCTCAACATTCAGAAAACTAAGATCATGGCATCCAGTCCCATCGCTTCATGGGAAATAGATGGGGAAACAGTAGAAACAGTGGCTGACTTTATTTTTCTGGGCTCCAAGATTGCTGCAGATGGTGACTGCAGCCATGAAATCAAAAAGACACTTACTCCTTGGAAGGAAAGTTATGACCAGCCTAGACAGCATATTATAAAGCAGAGACATTACTTTACCAACAAAGGTCTGTCTAGTCAAGGCTATGGTTTTTCCAGTGGTCATGTATGGATGTGAGAGTTGGACTGTGAAGAAAGCTGAGCGCTGGAGAATTGATGCTTTTGAACTGTGGTGTTGAAGACTCTTGAGAGTCCCTTGGACTGCAAGG
>NW_011494749.1:2350414-2350691 GCF_000754665.1 Bison bison bison | reverse complement strand
CAATTGCACTCATCTCACATGCTAGTAAAGTAATGCTCAAAATTCTCCAAGCCAGGCTTCAGCAATACATGAACCGTGAACTTCCAGCTGTTCAAGCTGGTTTTAGAAACCAGAGATCAAACTGTCAACATCTGCTGGATCATCAAAAAAGCAAGAGAGTTCCAGAAAAACATCTATTTCTGCTTTATTGGCTATACCAAAGCCTTTGACTGTGTGGATCACAATAAACTGTGGAAAATTCTGAAGGAAATGGGAATACCAGACCACCTGACCTGCC
>NW_011494749.1:2343720-2350314 GCF_000754665.1 Bison bison bison | reverse complement strand
CTTTACCAACAAAGGTCTGTCTAGTCAAGGCTATGGTTTTTCCAGTGGTCATGTATGGATGTGAGAGTTGGACTGTGAAGAAAGCTGAGCGCTGGAGAATTGATGCTTTTGAACTGTGGTGTTGAAGACTCTTGAGAGTCCCTTGGACTGCAAGGAAATCCAACCAGTCCATCCTAAAGGAGATCAGTCCTGGGTGTTCATTGGAAGGACTGCTGTTGAAGCTGAAACTCCAATATTTTGGCCATCTGATGTGAAGAACTGACTCATGTGAAAAGACCGTGATGCTGGGAAAGATTGAGGGCAGGAGGAGAAGCGGACCAGGATGAGATAGTTGGATGGCATCACTGACTCGATGGACATGGGTTTGGGTGGACTCTGGGAGTTGGTTATGGACAGGGAGGCCTGGCGTGTTGTGGTTCATGGGCTCACAAAGAGTTGGACATGACTGAGCGACTGGACTGAACTGAACTGAACTATATGGGAAAAGAATCTGAAAGAGTGGAGATATACATGTGTGTGTATTATATAAAAAAATCTGTCTGCAATGTAGGAGACCTGGATTCGATCCCTGGGTCAGGAAGATCCCATGGAGAAGGGAATAGCTACCCCCTCCAATATTCTTGCCTGGAAAATCCCAAGGACAGAGGAGCCTGGTGAACTATAGTCTATGGGGTCACAAAGAGTTAGACACAACCGAGTGACTAACACTCACATTTTTTTCGTATATGTATACATATATAACTGATTTTCTTTGCTGTATACCTGAAACTAACACAACATTCCAAATCAACTATGCTCCAATAAAAATTTTTTAAAAAAGATTGCCAACTTTTGCATGCTTTGAGGGGAAAAAAAAATCAGTATTTAATTGTGACCTTTGATTTCTTTTAATGTTTTAAAAATACATGCAACTTTGAAAGAAAAAAAGTAGCTGCTAGCCTGGGCCTTCCCTGACCTGAAAGGTCACTTCAGGTCAGAAGTCCTCCTGTGCCCCAGGGAGTCCTTGCTCCCTGCAAAGTCCATTAGCTCAGGCTTAATGCCGTCTTAAAGCCTGTGGCCCTCTTTATTAGGGTTGTGTTTGTCACCTGGTAACTTGTTTATTGCCCCAGCTCTGGGGTGGGAAGGGGAGGATGGGCGTGAAGGTTACAAGTAGGTGGGAATTGCACACCTCAGGCCAGAGCCTCCCCTTGGTCATTATTTTCCCAGAATGACCTCTGGGGGTGGGGAGTACCAAGCCCTCCTTGAGCTAACACATGACAAGCCGGCACAAAAGAACTGCAAACAGGCCCCTAATTAATGGGTTTGCTTAGAGCTGTTCCTCTGTTTAGGAACTTCATCCCAATAATTGCAGGCTCCATAATCATTAATCAGTCACTACTACTTTTCTGGGTGCTGACCATAGGCCCAGCTCCATTCCAACCACTGTGAGGCCAGAAGAACAGAAAACAGGAATTCAGACCTATGCCAAGGGCTTCATCGTGGGAGCCCACGAATCCTCATGACAATCCAGAGAGGAGGGTATTATTATTCCTCTTTTCAGATGAGGAAACCAAGTCTCAATAAAACTAACTAGCTCAAGGTGATCAGCTCATCAGCAAGAAAATCAGAATTTTCACCTGAGTCTGATTGATTCCAAAGCGGGGGCTCTGGGAAGCAACAGACTAACTGTTCAAAACTGGTTCAGACCACACTGGCTGGGTTGTGCCAGGCACATCGTCTAGACCCTAGGAGCCCAGGAAGGGAACACACAGGGAAGGGGTCCTGAGAGGAGACAACATTCTAAAGGACTGGTAGCGTGGGCTGGGCCCTGAAGGGTGGAGAGAATCATACGTGTTTAATAAGTTGTACTCGGGCACTTTCTCCAACCACTAAGTCCAGGATTGGAAAGGATTGTGGAATCTGTGCCTCACTCAGGGCCAATAAATGATTAGTCAAATGTCCGAGGAGGACGTGTAGACACACTCACACACAGGCACACACACGCAGACCCACCTCGGCAGCTCCAAACAGTGCCTGGAATGGGCACAAGAAAAGAGGACCTCAGCAGGCAGTGAGACGTTGGCAACAGGCACCGGCAGGGATTAGGGCGAGGGCCAAACGCAGAGAAGACGTGGAGCCAGCGAGTCCTGTGACCACCCTGGGCCCGGGAGGTTGGCAGCTCCTGGAATGTCTCAATTTAGACCTTATCCCAGAACATGAGAAATGCCAGGGGCGGAGGAGAGGGGCCAGGAGAGGATGAAGAGCAGGGACTGACTGAGGACTGGGCTCTTTCTCCTCTTAATCAGCCACCTCCCCTCCTCTGAGCTCCCCCCACCTTGACCCTCAAAACACACACAGACCAGGTGTTCAGACCCCCCAGCTCACAATCCCATACAGATTCACCCACCAGTCTCTCCAGGGCCCTGGCTCTTTCCTTACTGATGTCTCTACCAGGCAGAGACTCAGGACCCGCAAGCCAAGCCTGGGTCTGGTCAAAGGCAGAAAAATGAGAGCCAGCCAGGATCTGGCCAGCCAGGCCCGCCCCAGCCCATCCTTTGAATGGGGTATGTGTGTCAGCCCTGGAGGAATTCCGTGCAGGCAAGCTGTTCTTTTCTAGAGCTGGGGTAAGAGTGTGAGCCTGAGCCCTGAGGTCATCCAAGCCCATCTTCCACGGCTCCAGGACCTGACACGCTGTCCCACCATCCATGACACGCATGACGTCACCAACGGGCTGTGTTACTGAATTAGATTCCAGAATGAGCTGCTGCTCCATAGGAGCAGGCCAGTTCTTCCCCCAGTGGCCAAAGCTTCTTAATCTCCAAGAAAAGTACACTCTAGTCCTGGAGAACAGGCTTGGAGCCAGTAGCCACCAACCAAGATTCGATAAACCAAACTCTAAATAGCCAGCAAGGCGGAGGCTCGGCTCCATCTACCAGTCAGCACAGTTCACCTGGAAACCCACCTGTCACTCAGCTGCCTGGCCCTCCACAACTGAACTAGGACAACTCTGAGTAGGGTCCCCACAAGTGTGAGCTGAGGGGGCCGGTCCCGTTCTGAAGCAACTCCCTCCCACCCCTGGCTGCTCTCCCAATCTTCCACAGAGCCTCTGGCTGTTCCTGACCTCAACTAATGGGTCAGCGAGGCCAAAAGCCCATTTATCATTTTAATTTGCCACCAGCTACTGAGCTTTCTCTGGAGAGTATTCCCCATACCATGTCCTAGGTGTCTGTGGAAACAGATGTGCTGGAAACCCCAGCTCTCCACGCTGCAGGCAAGGAAGCAAGAGAGAACAGGAAACAGAGAAGGAAACACTGAGAAGAGCCTGGATCTCCTGATCCTCCCAGCAGAAACACAAAACACAGTTTATAGGAAGGTGATGATAAACTGTAATGATCTGTTATTCTGAGAAGACAGTGGTATCAGGAGGGAGATGGGGAGACCTTCCAACAGCAGACACCGTAAGCGAGCGTTCCTCCTAGGGCGCATGCCAGTGCTCCAGCTTCAGTCATGCCTGCGGGGTCGGACCAGACCCTGAGCCTTACAGTTGAGGTGCCCACCTTGGAGCAGCAAGGAAAATGAGTCATGGCCACAGAACTGGGCTCAGCCGGTTTTCCAGCCTGCACAAGCCCTTGCGGGCTTTTCTCAAGGTCAGTTGAGAGACTCTGCCTCAGAGGGGAGACCAGCACCATCTCAGGTCTTTAATGGGACAGGCTGGAGGGATGAACCAAGGTTACATCCTGATGATCCTGCATCTTGCTGAACATCCCTGGCTAACTAACCAGCTCTCTCCCTCCATCCCTCTCTCCCTCCCACCTCATCTACTCTCTTCCTTTTCCTCTTCCCATCCTCCATCCATCACTCATCCTGCACAAATTGTGTGTGTGTCTCTTCCTGGCAGCTGGCTCTGTCCCACTCTCTGCCCCCTCTCCACTCTCTCAAGCCCCCACATACTCTGTAGCCAGCAGGGGATGAGCTGTTCAGAGCTGACTGGAACAGGAAACAGCACTTTTGACTCTGAACATGTCGCAGTAGAACAGACTCTGCTGAAAGCCAGACTCGCTGGGCTCAGACATCGAACAGCAGCTTCAGGGACACACTCTGGCTGTGTCTGTGAACCACATTATTTCCTACATGTGTCTGAGTCACCATCCACTCAACACTGTCACTTCCAGCCCAGCAAGGCCTTTCAGGTCCCTTTCTCTTGAGCATATGCAGCCTAAATTGGGCAGGTGACAAGAGGGGGAACAGGGAAGAGGGTACCTTGGAGGAACTCCCAGGAACCACCTCAATATGAAAGACTGTAGATAAGACCAGAGAAGTGAAGTTGAAGGATAGTGTCCATAGGAACAGCCACATCTCCCACATCCCTATCCCAGGCTGGTCTGGGAGCATTGAGCAAGCCCTAAAGAACACAGGATGGTGGACTTCCTAGGACAGAGTTCAAACAACACAGGTACACACAGACCTCACCTCAGATGGCAAGAGCCCACTCGAGACCTAGAGAAAGCCTTACTCACAGCACAGGTTTTCCAACACTGAGAATTTAAGCTTGTCTGCAGAGTAGGGTTGTCAGGTAAAATACAAGATACATGGTTAAAACTGAATTTTGGATAAACAAATAATTTTCTAATTTCAGTTCAGTTCAGTTGCTCAGCCATGTCTGTCTCTTTGCGACCCCATGCACTGCAGCACGCCAGGCTTCCCATTCCATCACCAACTCCTGGAGCTTACTCAAACTCATGTCCATTGAGTCAGTGATGCCATCCAACCGTCTCATCCTCTGTCATCCCCTTCTCCTCCCACCTTCAATCTTTCCCAGCATTGACTCTTTTCAAACGAGTCAGTTCTTCACATCAGGTGGCCAACATATTGGAGGTTCAGCTTCAGCATCAGTCCTTCCAATGAATATTCAGGACTAATTTCCTTTAGGATTGACAGGTTGGATCTTCTTGCTGTTCAAGGGACTTTTAAGATTCTCCAACACCACAGTTTAAAAGCATCAATTCTTCAGCACTCAGCTTTCTTTCTAGTCCAACTCTCACATCCATACATGACTACTGGAAAAAACATAGCTTTCACTAGACGGACCTTTGTTGGTAAAATAATGTCTCTGCTTTTTAATATACTGTCTAGGTTGGTCATAATTTTTCTTCCAAGGAGTAAGCGTCTTTTAATTTCATGGTTGCAGTCACCAACTGCAGTGATTTTAGAGCCCCCAAAAATAAAGTCTGTCACTGTTTCCACTGTATCCCCATCTATTTTCCATGAAGTGATGGGACCAAATGCCATGATCTTTCTGAATGTTGAGCTTAAAGCCAACTTTTTCACTCTCCTCTTTCACTTTCATCAAGAGGCTCTATAGTTCTTCTTCGCTTTCTGCCATAAGGGTGGTATCGTCTGTGTATCTGAGGTTATTGATATTTCTCCCAGCAATCTTGATTCCAGCTTGTGCTTCATCCAGTCCAGCATTTCTCATATTGTACTCTGCATATAAGTTAAATAAGCAGGGTGACAATATGCAGCCTTGACGTACTCCTTTTCCTATTTGGAACCAGTCTGTTGTTCCATGTCCAGTTCTAACTGTTGCTTCTTACCTGCATACAGATTTCTCAGGAGGCAGGTCAGGTGGTCTGGTATTCCCATCTCTTTCAGAATTTTCTACAGTTTGTCATGATCCTCTGTTTTTCTGGAACTCCCTACCTTTTCCGATGACCAACGGATGTTGGCAATTTGATCTCTGGTTCCTCTGTCTTTTCTAGTTTCAGTTCAGTTCAGTTCAGTCACTCAGTTGTGTCCAACTCTTTGTGACCCATGAATCACAGCACGCCAGGCCTCCCTGTCCATCACCAACTCCCTGAGTTCACCCAAACTCACGTGCATCGAGTCAGTGATGCCATTCAACTATCTCATCCTCTGTCGTCCCCTTCTCTTCCTGCCCCCAATCCCTCACAGCATCAGGGTCTTTTCCAATGAGTCAACTCTTCGCATGAGGTTGCCACAGTTTTGGAGTTTCAGCCTCAGCATCAGTCCTTCCAATGAACACCCAGGACTGGTCTCCATTTAGGATGGACGGGTTGGATCTCCTTGCAGTCCAAGGGACTCTCAAGAGTCTTCTCCAACACCACAGTTCAAAAGCATCAATTCTTCAGCGCTCAGCTTTCTTAACAGTCCAACTCTCACATTCATACATGACCACTGGAAAAACCATAGCCTTGACTAGACGGACCTTTGTTGGCAAGGTAATAGCTCTGCTTTTTAATATGCTATCTAGGTTGGGCATAACTTTCCTTCCAAAGAGTAAGCGTCTTTTAATTTCATGGCTGCAATCACCATCTGCAGTGATTTTGGAGCCCAAAAAAATAAGTCTGACACTGTTTTCACTGTTTCCCCATCTATTTCCCATGAAGTGGTGGGACCGGATGCCATGATCTTCGTTTTCTGAATGTTGAGCTTTAAGCCAACTTTTTCACTCTCCACTTTTCACTTTTCATCAAGAGGCTTTTGAGTTCCTCTTCACTTTCTGCCATAAGGGTGGTGTCACCTGCATATCTGAGGTTATTGATATTTCTCCTGGCAATCTTGATTCCAGCTTGTGCTTCTTCCAGCCCAGCATTT
>NW_011494749.1:2338400-2343620 GCF_000754665.1 Bison bison bison | reverse complement strand
ACACTGTTTTCACTGTTTCCCCATCTATTTCCCATGAAGTGGTGGGACCGGATGCCATGATCTTCGTTTTCTGAATGTTGAGCTTTAAGCCAACTTTTTCACTCTCCACTTTCACTTTCATCAAGAGGCTTTTGAGTTCCTCTTCACTTTCTGCCATAAGGGTGGTGTCACCTGCATATCTGAGGTTATTGATATTTCTCCTGGCAATCTTGATTCCAGCTTGTGCTTCTTCCAGCCCAGCATTTCGCATGATGTACTCTGCATATAAGTTAAATAAGCAGGGTGACAATATGCAGCCTTGACGAACTCCTTTTCCTATTTGGAACCAGTCTGTTGTTCCATGTCCAGTTCTAACTGATGCTTCCTGACCTGCATACAGGTTTCTCAAGAGGCAGGTCAGGTGGTCTGGTATTCCCATCTCTTTCAGAATTTTCCACAGTTTATTGTGATCCACACAGTCAAAATATTACATGAGACATATTAAAAAATAATTCATTGTGTATCTGAAATTCAAATTTAACTGGGTGCCTGTGCGTTCATTCGCTCAATTCAGCAATCCTACTACAGAACTACCTGACCCCACCGCCGTGTTGAAAATGGTGAGAGTACAATTTGATAAAAGGGACAAGAAACCCCAATCCACTCACTTCTTTGTCATCCTCCAGGTTCTTCTTCATCCCTCATCTCCACCCTGCTCACCCTAGTTCTCACCTTGACCTCTCTGGCCTCCCTCTCACCTGATCCTTCAACTGTTCCCAGATCCTGAGGCCCATGTGTACACCAGTGTTTTGGTCCCTTAATTCAGCTGAACTGAGGTCAATTTTTTCAAAAGGAACTTTATAGAAATATTTGAATTCATTTTAAAAAGTATAATAGTTGTCATATGCAAGAAGATCCAATATAAAAAGCAGTCCTGAGGCTAGATAAGCCTATATGCTAAGTCACTTCAGTCGTGTCCGACTCTGTGCGACCCCATAGACGGCAGCCCACCAGGCTCCCCCGTCCCTGGGATTCTCCAGGCAAGAACACTGGAGTGGGTTGCCATTTCCTTCTCCAATGCATGAAAGTGAAAAGTGAAAGTGAAGTCGCTCAGTCGTGTCCGACTCTTAGCAACCCCATGGATTGCAGCCTAACAGGCTCCTCCATCCATGGGATTTTCCAGGCAAGAGTACTGGAGTGGGGTGCCAGACATGGTCTTATCATTCTTTTACATCAGTGGTTCTTGGATTAATTGACTTGTAGCAAGGTTGTCTACTCACTGAAGCTGGACCAACATTCTGGAACAGAGGCTCTCACTGGCTATATATTAAAATCACCTAGGAAGCTTTTTGTAGCCTATTCTAGACCAATTAAATCAGAATTTCTGAGTAGGACTCAAGTATCTGGAGATGTAAAAGCTCCCCAGACAATTCTGATATGTAGCCAGGGTTGCTAACTCATATACATCGGAGTCACCTGAAAACCCATAAAAAGCTACTGATGTTTGCATCCCACCCTCAAAAATTCTGATTTAATTGGCACGAGGTGCAGCCTGAGCACTGGGATTTTTAAACACTCCCTGGGAGATTTTAACGTGTAGCCAAGCTGGAGAACCACAGTTCCTCATGCTTTAATAGACTTCAGCTCTTCCAGGGGCCTCACTAAAATGTAGATGCTGACTCAGTAAGTCTGGGATGGAGCCTGGGAAGCTGCAAGTCTTACAAGTCTCAGGTGATACCAAGGCTGCTGGTCCTCAGGCCACTCTTGGATTAGCCAGGTCCTAGACTAGTGGGCCTCGAGCCTAGA
Source organism: Bison bison bison (assembly GCF_000754665.1). NCBI lineage: Eukaryota > Metazoa > Chordata > Mammalia > Artiodactyla > Bovidae > Bison > Bison bison. Next base: position 2,341,835 of record NW_011494749.1, on the reverse strand, counting down.
GGCATATTGTAATCACCTTGGACCTTTGACAACTTCTCCCAGCCCGGATCCCACCCCAGAGATTCTGATCTAATGGGTCTACAGCAGGGCTTGGCCATCCAGGTTGTAAAAGCCTCCCAGGTGATTCCATGTGCAGCCAAGGTTGAGAACTTTGGCTGGAGACCAGAATCTAGGCATCATTTTACAAGTGGCCCTGTGACCCCAGCGGGGAACACCACTCTCCCCCAGTCATTTCTGACTCACCTCTGGTCCCTGCCCCAGGGAAGACACTTTTTTCTCTTGCCTCCGAAGGCCATGCTCTCTTGTTAAAATTCCCTTTCTCCCACTTCGGACTGAACAAAGCCTCTAATTCCCAGCTCAGTTGCAAAAGAGAAATGACTGACACGATGCCCTGAAACCAATGACTGGTGGGAACCCGCTCACCCAGCCTTGCTCTGTTACCGATTGCTCCTTTTGCTCAAGTGGCCTTCTCTAAGGATGCCTCTCGAGTGTGCTGCACCCTCACCATCACACCCAAAGAGGAGAAACAGTGCTGTAACAGGATGCAATCAATCCAAGGTGCTGAGCAGTTTTCATTACTTGGTAGCTCCCAAGCCAGCTTAACACACAACCTCTCCCCTCTCTTCCCTCATCTTTTTGAAATGAAGTTGTGGGGACCTGTGGGATAAGAAGTGGACTACAGAGAACCAAAATAAGACAACATAGAACTGAGGAAATGATGACTCCCTTTTCTACATGAAATTATTCATGAATCATTTTTTCCCCTAGGGGATGACCAACAATATCATCTGGAATGCATTTTCATTAGCAGCTTCCATTTTCTGACAGAGCCTGTGTCTTTGGTTGGGAGTTGGGTGCTGCTGGGAGAAACATTTAAGTCCATGTCTTGAGTGCATGATGTTTGTGTAAATTCTGAACTCTAATGTGTAGAATTTGCAGGTCGCTGAAGTGTCCCAGTCTACTGAAATGGGTCTGGAATCAATAAGGTACACATCAAACTCAATTGTGTTTAATTTTCATTGCTACCTAGAGGAAAGCCTCGCACAGCCCTACTCGAATGAAATTAAACATGAAAGGCCATCTGAAGTGTAGAAGCAATACTTAACGTGACCTGTAAATAGGGTAAAACATGGCAGCCTGGCCCATCACACCATCATGGTTCGTTTTTCTTTCCATAGTGGAGGTGACGGGCGCCACAAGAAAATCAGAAGAGACAGGGGCCCGTTGCAGATCTAAAGGAGAACAAAGTGTTTTCAGTTACACACCAGCAGGACTTCCCTCTTTGCACACCCCTGGAGTCTCTTCCAAGTGGAAAAATCAGAGAAGGAAGGCAAGTAAAACAAGGCCCTTCTGAACTTGGCCAGCCCCCCACCCCCATGCCGCCCCAGCTAAGTTCCCGGGGCCAGTGAGATAATGTAAGGCTCAGCCCTTGCAGCTGACATGGGTGAGGGGCAGACACCCACTCTGGGCACTTCCAGCCGACACTGACCTTTCAGTCATGGAAACATTCCCCAGACCGACACTAATCGAGGGCACATCTGGTGTTTGGACCGCATCCAGATAGGGGTTGTGTTCGCAGAGTCAGCGTGATAACCCGCTGGGGAGGCAGAGCAGGGGAGAGCGCAGCGCTGCTGAGAGCAGTCAGCATCTCTGGCTGTGTGTGAGAGACGTGGTCACGCTGGGGCCAGTGGGTCAGAGACTGGAGACCACCTAATCCCTGTCCACCAACTCTCCCTGCCGCCACCAACAGAGGAGAAAACTACAGAGATGCAGAGAGCCCCGGTGGCGATCCGAGAGGTCCAGAACTGATCAGAGGCAGTCTAAAACCCCAGTGTTCCTGCTCCCTCTAATATACACTTCCCAGGTTTCTACACTCTCTCAAAGTGTAGTGTAGTACATATTATCTCAAGATAATATGCAGGATAAGGTGATGAAAAGAATCCAGCTGTTTCTTCTCTGCTGATTTCCTGCAGCTTGCAGGTGCAAAGGACAATTTTCCGATGCAGTGACAAATTCCCTCAGTCTCCATCCCCTGTGCCCATCCTTCTACCCCAATTCTTCCACTGGAACTTCTTTTTTTGGCTTCAAAAGGAGAAACTGCCTTTCCAGACTTTTTTTCAGAAATGAACTTGATACCTTATATCTAATCCCCAGGACAAGAGACCACATTTGGGTACGAGACCTCATAGTGCTGAAGCTCTACACAGGTCAGGAAGGACCGAAGATGTTGGCTAGCTCTTGTCATCTGTGTTACAAAGCTGACACCTGTCGCAGCCATGAACAGCACTGCTAAAGAGGTAATTAAGCAAACCAAAACCAGGATAAAAGGGATTATTTCCCCTCCCACCCACACAGAGGGCTGTAGCCAGCTGTCAGAAGGACTTTCTTTCCATGACCCTCAGAGTACATTCCCCACTCCTAGGCACTCGGAGTTTCTACTCTTCCCCAGTGATCCTCTCTTGTATACACCTCCAGGCACAGATAATTACAGAAATCAGGAATCTCACCCAGCCATTCAAATCACAAAGAAATTAACAGGATCTTCAGATCTGTTTATTCTCCCTTATGTATTAAAAACATTAAAAGAAACAAGGAAATGATGCAGGTAAAAATTAGACCCATATCGGTGGTCAGCTTCCCAAAGTAAGTTTCAGCTCCTCCATTAACTAATCAGCTTGCAGAGCTCACCATGCATGCAAGCTAAGTCGCTTCAGTCATGTCCGACTCTTTGTGACTCTGTGGACTGTAGCCCAACAGTCTCCTCTGTCCATGGGATTCTCCAGGCACGAATACTGGAGTGGGTTGCCCTCCTCCAGGAGATCTTCCCAACCCAGGGTTTGAACTCGCATCTCTGTGCCTCCTGCATTGATGGGTGCGTTCTTTACCACTAGCACCACCTGGGAAACCCGTGTACCAGCACTAGTCTTTTCCTTCCACACCAGTCTCCATACAAAGACAAACTATCATCCACCGCACAGGCAATTTTGTCCTCTTCTGGGATGATCAGAAAGGAAAAATGTCTTCACTCCAACTTCCCCACCAACCTGAAGATCACTCTCCCACCCCTAGACCCTCACTTCTGTTGTCGCATCTGAGAAACAGGCTTTATCCACCCTTGATGGGCAAGACTGTGGTCATGAGACAGATGGATGGTCCTCCTCCTCCCTTTAGAGGACAGCTTATGAGTTTCATCCTCCTCAGAAGGATTGTGTAACACAAGCTGTCCAGAGCTCTGAGAGGGAACCCACAGACACTCCACCTAAGCCAGTCGAGGTCCCTGCTGGTGCCAGCCCTTCCCACCCCCATCCCCACCCTGCCCCTGGTGATTTGGTACAAAGCCACTTCGTGTTCCATGCCAAACCAATAATTCGCAACACTCATCAAAATCTGCCTCCATCAACTGACTCAGCATTCCTGTTTTCCCAAGCAGAGCCA
>NW_011494749.1:2331150-2338300 GCF_000754665.1 Bison bison bison | reverse complement strand
AGCAGAGCCAAGCTCCCTAACACCCTGACATCCTAGCCTTCACTTCACTGTTTACATCACATGAGAGCTTTGGGCTTTAGAAAGCCCAATCCCCTCTGGATCAAGTATGGAGATGATTCATCCTCTCTGAAAAAGACTACCCACCCCTTGATATCGGTGCCAAAAGGCTTCTGAGATGGGGCTCAGAGAGGACAGAGCTGGGGAGTCCTGTTGCTATGGAAACAAGTGAACCAGTTTCCAAAGGAGACAGACTAGTTTGAGGGGAAGCACTGCCTTGCCAGGGTTCCTGTAGAAATGGAGGAAGCCTCTGGCCTGGAGAGGCTGTGGCCACAGCCTGGGATCACGGTGGAGCCTTGGGCCACACGGACACTTTCCCGTCCCCCATATCTAAACCCTTGCTCACTGAGAGATCCCACCCACCCAGACATCCCATCTGGCCTCCTGGGTGGTTTCTTCAGCACAGCTCCCCCAGCCATGTGAAAGGTTTCCTCTGTGTCTACAGACAAAAAGCGTTTTGACTCAGTTCTGTGTTTTAGGAAGTACGTTAAATTCCGTTAACTTTTGGCAGGATGGGGGTGGGGTGCTGAGCAGGATGACAACTAACAACTTGTCTGAACTTTTCACATTTCTCCTCAGTGCCTCGGTAAGGCTCACGATGAGGTCATCAATGATAAGGAGGGAGACCACCCAGCTGGATGGTCCCTCAACCCGGAGAGGACACTCCATAGGAATAAGCTGACAGAACTCAGAGGCTGCTTCACACACCAGAAGTAGCTAGCACAGGGCGAGGGCTACAGGGAGAGGAGTCAAAGTCCCAGAGACAGAATGTCAGGAAGGAGACTGATACATGAGTTATCAGATGCTCAACATTCAAGGGAGGGGGTGGCAAAAGAGACAATCCCCATCAAGGAAGATGTATAACAGAGAAACTGAGTTCCAAAAATAGAGGCTTCAACTGTTGGAAAGTCCTGGGAGCTGAGATAATAAAACTAATGATAACCTTCGAGGGCTTTCTATATGCCAAGCATTCAAGGCTATATATTCTCTCACATGTGTTACAGAATATAATCCTCATAACGACCCTGTGAGACTAGAAACCATCATGTGCCCATTTTACAGATGAGAAAACTAAGACTCTGAGAGACAAACAAGGTCACATAGGTCATAAGTAAAGGAACTGGGATTCAAACCAAAACCAGTCTGACCAGAATGCACACTCTTGACCATGAGACAACAGGTCCTAGAAATGGTGACCATGTCCACTAACCAGTTAGAAATTAGTATGTGAATGATGTCGGGAAAGTTTTAAGATCCCAGAAAACAATCATTGGCTTCATCCTGATTAGGATATCAGTTATTCACTCCATGCAGCACCATTTTCAGGGAAAGTGTATTACGACATTTACCATAAGTATTTGTATCCTATGGTCAGATAGCCCCCTGCCTTTCCAATGCTCCTTGCAACAAAAAAATACAACAGATAATAATGGGCTGAGTTAAAACTCCTGAACAGAAGCCCTTGATGTCCTGTCTGTTGATGGGATCCCAATTCATGATTTCCCCATTTTCTATGAGTCCTGGGGGAGATGGCAGAGAAGGCAATGGCAACCCAGTCCAGTACTCTTGCCTGGAAAATCCCATGGACGGAGGAGCCTGGTAGGCTGCAGTCCATGGGGTCGCAAAGAGTCGGACACGACTGAAGTGACTTAGCAGCAGCAGCAGCAGGGGGAGATGGTGGGCTCTTAAGATATGAGATGCAAAATCAAAGCAGAATGAGGCTCCAACCACCTCACTCTTGCCCTGGAACTTCCTCTATCTTGAGACACACTGCTCTCCCCAAATCATCCACCCAAATTAGGTCAAAAGCCTGAGGAAACCGTCAAGAGACAAGGTAGGAACAGGGGTCAGATTTTCTCTTTCATTGATTATTTTCTGATGACTTTAGGTCTGGTCTGGTTAAGCCGAATCCATGACTCTTAGGGGGTGGTGGGTGAGGAGAGGTGCAGATGTAGGAGTTTACCTAGGATGTTTAAAACCTCAGGGCAAAAAGGCATGAGAAGCTAACCTGAAGGAGATGTAGTTGCATACAGTAGGGGGATCTAAAGAGCCTCCTAGGTACCAGAAAGACTAACATAGTAAGAATTTTAAGAGGTGATGAAGGTAACTTGCTGTCAAAGGATGCAGATATGGCTAAAGAAACAGGGGAACTTAATTCCTTTCTCAAGCTGCCATATAGGTGAATGGCTACCAAATGGTCAGACAGAAATACCTGTCTACAGGCTGCTAGAGAAAAATAAATAAATAAATGCAGGAAGAAATCAGATCCTCCAATGAGCAGGTAAGCAGGAAAATTAAAATATCTGTACACTGACAATGCAGGACCACACGTGTTTTCAAAGAGACAGTTAGGAAGACAGTGTGAATATGTGTTAGCATCTGTCCTCTGTCGGCCAGCCGACACCCAGAGAGGGCAGTTACAAACCCCACAGCACTGGAAGGAACACGTTCCATGAAAACCCGTTCCAGTAGGAAAGGAGATGGGACAGCAGAGGCCAGGGCCCCTGGGGGAAAAATAGCGTGTCTTCCAGATCACACTAGACCAAGTAACAACATCTTTTCCTGAGCACTGACTAGGAACCAGGCACTTTACTGATCTAAGGGGTCCTGCGCAGCTTCTGAAATGGCTCTCACGGATTCTGGCCTTCTGTGTAATCCCTTCCCCTTGAGTGCGAACTGGACCTAGGGATTTGCCTTCAACAAATGGAACACAGCAAAAGTGATAGGATGTTACTTACTCCCTTCAAAAATATCTCCCTGAGTTATACCCCGCAGACCAATGGTGGAAGGCTCTTCTCGTGCTGACCAACGGTGCCTTAAACCTCGTCCTCTCTTTCAACCATCCTTTCTGTGCCCTTGTTGCTACATTCCTTCTAGAAGACACACACTCAGGTAATCCTGAAGTAGGAGAGAGCTTGGCCTCCTCTTGCCATTGTTCAGCTCCTTCCCAATCAATCTCCTGCCAACCACAAATTAGCATTACACAGGCATTTACAGTGCAGCCCCCAGGGACAGATAGAAGCTGCTAATCCTCCTGAAGGGCCACTGGCACAATAGCACCCGTGGCGGCTCCTTTGCGGCACTTCCTGCTCCTTTGTGAGCTGTCCAAGTCAACCACAGATGGCGAGGTTGCTGCCCCGCCCCTCCCCGAGCAAACAGGAGACAGTAGGAGCCAGAGGAGCACGAAGCCTCCAAAACTTTGCTCCATGACCACACCCCTGAGCCCGCATTCCCAGCAGAAGACTCCCTTGGGTTGGATTCTATCTTGGAGCCTCCGACCTGATCCTCAGCACACACTTCCATTTCCCATTTTTCTGCTTAGTGTCACAAGTGGTCCCCAAATGGGACCAACCTGGAGCGTGAATTGCCCTGGGGCCAGGACAGACTGAGACCTACTCCTGCTCCCAGCAACTTGGATTAACAAAGTTTGGGAGGGGAAGGGTGTTTGTTTCCTCTTTTCTTTTTCTTAAGGAAAAAGAATTGGCCTTATTGATCTGGCCTTATTGAAGTCTGGTTGAGCCTTCTGATCCCAAAGGAAGGCAGCCCTGTCTGGTTTTTCCAGGGTCAGTGTTATCCCCAGGTGCAGCCTTTCTTCAGCCCCAAGGGCCCCCATGAATGCCGCCCTACCCACCTCAGTCCCCAGGGCTGGCATTTTGTAGCCCCCTGACCTTTCCCTACAGCCCAGTCTGGACTGGAGGGGAGCTTGCTAAAAGGGAAAGCTCTTATCACAAACATTTCCTGCCTCCTGCCTCCTGACCCTGCTGCATACCACAGCCCTTCCCTGGCCAGTGCGGCCACCAACGGCGGCCTGCGCAACGTCTTCATCAAGGATCTGCAAGGCAGGGTCCCCCACACCTGTCTCTACTCCAGATTCTGCTCCATCAAGCTCATAGATTCTTACAGGCCACCCAAAGAGGCTCAGTCCCTGAAAAACACGGAAGGAAGTCAGGTGGAACCAGAAAGAAAGAGGTAAGGATTTTGAGTTCAAATAGAACCTGTGACTCACAGCTGGAGTTCTGCCACCTCCTGGAGGACCCTGCTGTCTATCTCTGACAAACAGAAAAGCAGAGAGGAAGGTGAGAGAAAGACCTGCACACCTGCGAGTGTCCCTGTGTGTGGCTACGTCATCTGCATCTCCCTGCCGAGTGTTTTTGGGCTGTGTGTGGAGCTGAAGCCTTTGGGACTATTCGGGGTTTGTGTGGCGAAGGACCTAGAGTTGAGGGCCAGCGGGTCTTAGACCCAGCTGTGCTCCGCAGGTCGCCAAGCTCCTAGGTCCCTCTCCCCTCCCCACACCTGGGGCACCCTAGTCCCACCCTCCCACGGCCTACTCTGGCCTTCTCTCTGCCTCCTGCCCCGGGCTTGCTGTGTGGTCCCAGGCCTCTGCCAGGAGGAGAGGGAGGGAGGGAGGGATGGGCCAGCATGTTTACAGTCAAGCATAACTGAACCTTTATTTTAAATAAATAAAACTTTTAGCCAGTTTTATTTCCCTTTTCTTTCAAAACGCTGTTTTCTCCCACCTTCTCCTCCTCCTCCTTCTCCCTCCTCCCCTTCCCATCATAGCTCAGCCTTCATCTGTGGGGCCACCCAGGGAGGGGTTGCGGGAGGGGGAGGCACAGAGGCCCCAGCTGACCCTGGGGCTTAGTGTCTTCTCAGGTCATGTGATACCCCCCCACACACACCTCTCAAATGCCCACAGAGCCCCTGGAGTGCTTCTGAATTCAGGGATGTCCAGCCCTGAGGAAGAGACTAAACAGGAAGCCCAGGCCCCGCCACCATCAGCATGGTGTCCATCTGTTCTCCCCAGTCACTGGGTTGCCCATGCCCACCCCCATTCCACTACGAAATTGCCATCCGTCTTCCACTTTGGCCTGTCATCTCTCTGTCTCCCCTGTTGGACCTCATCCATCTGTCCCTCCCACAGGACCACCGTGTCTCAGTATCTCCTTTGAGTTGTCATCAATTTACTTTCCCCATGAGATGTCCCATCTGTCCATCATCCCCTTGTTCTGTCCTTCCATCCGATCCCCTTGATCATGCTTTTTTGTCCATCTGTCTCCCCTGCCCCCATCGAGTATACTTCTGCCCATCTGTCTCCCTGAATGGAACTAGCAAAGGCAGGTCTCTGAGATCTAGGGACAGCTGAAATTCTGTTCTGATTTTGATCCCGACAAAAATAATCATAGCTACCATCAATTAAGTATCTACTATATGCCATACACTATACACACATTACCCACTTTAATCCTCCCAGAGCCCCATGAGGGTATCTTTAGTGCCCCACCCCCACCATTTTATGAGTAAGGAAACTGAGGCCCAGAAGAGTAGAGGGTCTTGCCTAAGGTCACACAGCTCCTAGTGGCAGACGCAGGGTCCAGAAATAGTTCTGCCCATACTGAGTAGGGGTGAGGACACAGTCTCCTTACTCCTCCACCCCGAGGATATAGGACTCCCCTGCCCCTGGCCCTCTGCACATTTAATTTACACTTTGCTGCTGGATGTTTTCGGGCTGATGAAGTTTCCTCCCTGCCCTGGCTCTGCACAAAAAGAGGAGGAAGAAAAGCAGCCAGATGTGAGAAGGATTGAAGGTCTTTTTGGGGGGATGGAAAGTGATGTTAAATAAACATCCAACGATATTCTTTCTGCAAAACGATCCATTTTCATGGCACCCAGGAGTTCGTCCAAGGGTCTCTGGGTCACTGGGGAAAAAGTGTTCCGTGTGTTTTGGCTCCATGTTCTTCCATTGGCCACAAAGAACTAATTCTTTCAATTAATGAAATCAGCACTGCTGATGGAGATGTACTGACAAATTATTTTCAAGACAAATATATTCACACCAATGGTGGGGCTGATAGGCCTGAAGGATTTGGAGGGCACAGAATGAAGGCTCCCCCACCAGTCAGACACTGAGGTCATTCACGATGGCCGGGTTGCTGACCACTGCCTCCAGGGACACTTCTCTCCGCCTGGAGCCATGGAGGCTGGGCTGGGTTGTCTGTGTCGAGGGGCTGACTATCAATGGGCTTCTGTATGGACCCGGCAGGTCCCCAGCACCCCTCCCCTCTCCCCTAGTGCCCCAGCCAAGTCCCCTTCAGGGCCTGGTCTGAAGGGCCCATTCAGCATGTAGGATTCTCCGATGGGAAATGAAAAGGAGACAGACAGATGCTTCCCTGGAGCTGAGGAAAAGCTGGAGGCCTGGAGACCGGAAGGGAAGCCTGAAGCCACAAAGGAGAAGCCCAGTGAGAAGAAAGAAGGGAGGCTGGAGGTCCTGAGGGAGGAGAAAGAAAGGAAGGAAAGCAGGAGAGGAGGCTGGGGGAGGGGATGGAAGGTGGGAGGACTTGATAGGGAGGGAGGAGGCCGGAAGGAGGCCCCCAGGCCCAGGGAGCAATCCCTGTTGGGAGAGGGAGCAGAGCCAGAAAGCAGTGTGGGATTTTTTAAAGCCACAGATTTAATTTCCTGATGATGTTTTTTTCAGGCTGATATTAGCAGCATTTTTCCTTTCCTAAGCAGATCTGTCGGTTGTGGAAAAGTGATCCAGAATGTGCTGGGTGACAAGGCCCAGCCTTTACCAGGATGGGCCCACAAGGATGACCCAAGGTCGAGCCAACATTTCATCTCCTTTTTGAACTCTAGAGAATAGGACAGATTTTGCTACTGGCCAGTCCTGGAGGAGGAGAGAAATGGTTTCTAGGCAGCTCTGGTGAAAAAGTGACAACTAGAAGCCAAAGGTGAGCTGAGTCCTGTCAACTAGCCGGGAACCCCGGGTTTTCCTGCCCAAACCCCAATTGAGTCAGTGTTCTGAGCTTTGAGGGTTGCAAGTTAGGAGCTAAAGAAACCAAAGCCCAAAGGCCTTCAGAGCACTCTACACTACCACCAAACATCTTTCTAAAACCTTTGCTGTGTAGAATCCATCTGTGCAGCCCTGGGTTTACCAAATAAATTCCACACCCTGAGCCAAGAAAGCAAGGCCCTCAAGAGCCCAGATGCCCAGTGTAATCCAAGACTGGCTGCCTGGCCATCCCTGGGGGCTGGTACCACACACTACTGCAGCAGAAAGTGGCATTTAACAAGAACCCCCACCCCCACCCCCAACCTC
>NW_011494749.1:2290874-2331050 GCF_000754665.1 Bison bison bison | reverse complement strand
CCCCAACCTCTACCCCTGTCCCCCATTTGTGTGCTCAACAGTAGAAGAAGCCGTGCTCCTGATGGCTGCTTCTCACTCCAGCTAGCCTGCTGCCACCATGGACAACTGCTGTCCCCACACACTGGAATCATAAACTTCTCCAAACACGTCTTTCACTTTCCAATTCCAAGCACTGGTTCATGTCAGCCCCTCCATCTTGAAGATGCTTCTTCCTCTGCTCACTTAGAAAATCTCGCCCACATTGAAGATCCAGCTCAAATACCACCCCTCAAGGGAGCTCCCTCCTACCATTCCCTTCCCTTGCCAGAGGTTAGAACTTTGATTGCAGCTGATTTCATCACCCATGAAGTGCTTTCCACTCTGTCTTGCATTTTGGTTGCTCACATATTTATTAAGGGATGGCATTATGCAATGGTTTACAGGACTTCCTAGGTTCAAATCCACACCTCACTGCTTCCTAATTGTGGCACTCAACAAGTGCTTAATCCACTTGAGCCTCACTTTCCTCACCTATAAAATGGGAGTGATAATTATACCTACTCATAGAGTTGTTGTAAGGATTTTTTAAATGTATTTATTGCATATAAGCAGAGACATTGCTTTGTCAACAAAGGTCCGTCTAGTCAAGGCTATGGTTTTTCCTGTGGTTATGTATGGATGTGAGAGTTGGACTGTGAAGAAAGCTGAGCACTGAAGAATTGATGCTTTTGAACTGTGGTGTTGGAGAAGACTCTTGAGAATCCCTTGGACTGCAAGGAGATCCAACCAGTCCATTCTGAAGATCAGCCCTGGGATTTCTTTGGAAGGAATGATGCTAAAGCTGAAACTCCAGTACTTTGGCCACCTCATGCAAAGAGTTCTCATTGGAAAAGACTCTGATGCTGGGAGGGATTGGGGGCAGGAGGAGAAGGGGACGACAAGAGGATTAGATGGCTGGATGGCATCACCAACTCGATGGACGTGAGTTTGAGTGAACTCCAGGAGTTGGCGATGGACAGGGAGGCCTGGCATGCTGCAATTCATGGGGTTGCAAAGAGTCGGACACAACTGAGCGACTGAACTGAACTGAACTGATTGCATATGGATATGCCAAGCAATGGCATATAGTATCTGCTCAATAAATGGTTGTCAACTGAATGAAACAATCCAAAAAAGTGTTTTTTAGTCACAGAAGAAATAGATACTATCCATAAATCTCATAGCTTACTCAACCTAGTACGGCTGACAGATTATTCTGTGTCCCTTTTCCTAGAATCATAATTGTTTTTTTAAAAGAATCACTGTTGTTGTTTCTCTAATAATCATTAGTTAAAAATTCTTGCTTCCTCAATTTGGTTTCCACGCTGTCCCTCTTTGGGTTCTCTCTGCCCCACTCCCTGGTTCCCCTCTGAACACTTAATATTTTCTTTCAGTATCTTTTTAAATATTTTAACTAGTCATAAGTATTTATTTTATTTTCAACTTCTTTAATAATTTAATCATTAACATTCTTTTGACTCCCCAAAAAATGTTTCTTAAAACTCATATTCTGTGTTTTTATCTCCAAGGAAATACTTTGGCAGGGTTTTTGACCAGGAATGACACATTCTTTCCACAGCTACGCAAATGGGGAAACTGAAAACCAATAGAGTCACATCGCCTTGATCCTATACCCAAAGAATTCCTCATATGCACGAGTCTCCAACTCTCCCACTGGCCATATTTCTCAATGCTGTCTCTACCAAAAATGTCCTTTCTGGTTAAATCCTTTTGGAAAGTGAAATGAATGCCATGAAAAGAAGCTCATTCAAGATGGGGGTCGTTCCAGAGTGCAGTTGCCTGGGATTACAATGGTCCCTGATACATAACAGACCCAATTATGGCATTTTTTAATTTCAATCAATAAGCATTTTTAATTTCCTTTCAGAGTCCCCTAGAGTGACCTGGTTGGGTTTAAGTGCAATGCAAATATCAAGCGTCTCCCATGGTGTGTCTGGGTTTATGTCTCAATCTTCTTTTTATTATCCAGGGCAACATATTGATCTTTGTAACCAAGCTCCTTCCACTCTGATAGAAAAAGAATTTCTCTCTTCTTGCCACTCTCACCCTGGCTTAAAGAAGGGAGAAAGGGCCAGATAAACCTACTTATTTGAGATTTCAAGGAACTGCGGAGAAATGGAATCTCAGGCAACTGGGAATGTGATCTACATGGGAAATCCCTGCAAAGACACCTGCTTCTCCACAGGTCTTTATGTCCCAGGCTCTGGAGGTGCAGCCCCACGGGAGTGGCTTCTTATTGGAAAATGTAGCAAATACACATACACCAGAAGAGACAGAAGGCTCCGTCTGTGGGAAAAGGACAATCGGTGAACTTTCAAGCCCAGGGGGCGGGAGCAAGGCTTACAATTTGAGCTACATGTCTGGAAACTCAATATTGTCCGGAGTATCAATTACCTCACAGACTCAGCTCCTTTGCTGCTGTGAGGGCAGGAGGAGCCGGGCAGGTCTCTGACATGAAACTCTCTGTGCACTTTTAATTAACTCTAAGAAATGTGCATCAGATCTTCTAGAAAGGGAGATTGTTCTGCCCGGTTGAAGGACACGGGAGTCATCAAGATAGGAATTTGAGTATGACAAAAATATCAAGAGGTTCCCATGTCTGCCCTAGGCTGGGGAACTAAACAGCAGAGGGTTCACTCTTTAAATCATGGGACTGAGATTATTGCTTCACGCCAAAATTCCTGATCGGGGTCTCTTTTCCAAAGAGAATTAAGAACTTCTCTTGTGCTGTCTGCTGTTAAGGTATCAAATGTCTTTGGTACTCAAGCATCAAAATGTAAGGAACCATCACGTCTTGATTCTATACAGGTTGGTAATTCCAGGTACATGGTTGTTACAGAATTCTACTGAACATCTGAGTGTGAACTCTCCCCTCACTCTGAGCCTGCCTCTAGACCACTAGACTAACTCTCTCCAAGTCTTCATTCATGTATTCTCCACCAACATTTAGTATGGACCTACCAGTACACTTGACACTATTCTAAGAACTTGGGATACAAATAGTCAAGACACAATGACCACCCTGGAGGGGCTTATTTTCTAGTAGAAAATGCAGATTTATGAATTAATAATAATGGCAGCTACTATTAATTGGACCCTTATGACAGATTTTTAAAAATATTTTTAATTTATTTTTGACAAAAATTATCTACAAAAATTAATAATTATTATTAAAAATTATTTAATGTATATAATGTGATGTTTTGATATACAGATATGTTGACCACAAACTAGCTAATGTATCCATCACCTCCCATAGTTAAACATTTTGTGTGCAGTGAGAACACTTGAGATTTACTCACTTCACAAATTTCAAGTCTACAATGCATTACTATTAACTACAGTCACCATGCTTTATATTAGGTTTCTAGAACTTACTTATCTTATAACTGAAAGTTTGTATGCTTCAATCAATATCTTTAATTTTCCCCAACTCTCCAGCCTCTGGTAATCACCATTCTGTTCTCCGTTCTTTTTTTTTTTTTTTTTTACATTCCGCATATAAGTGAGATCATGCAGTATTTGCCTGTGTTAGTTTATTTTACTTGCAGAATGTTCCCTAGGTTCACCATGCTGTTGCAAATGGCAGGATTTCCTTTCAAGACTGAATAATATTCCATTATGTGTATGTAATATATATTTAAGCCTTAATAATATTCCATTATATATATATATACACACACACACAAATAGATCTCATATTTCTTTATCCATCAATCTGTCAATAGAGACTTTGTTTCCACCTTATGATATGATATGCTTTCAATAACAAAGAGATTGTGAAAAAGTGGAAACAGTGACAGATTTCATTTTCTTGGGCTCCAAAATCACTGCAGATATTAACTGCACCCATGAAATTAAAAGACACTTGCTCCTTGGAAGAAAAGCTATGACAAACCTAGACAGCATATTAAAAAGCAGAGACATCACTTTGCCAACAAAGGTCCATACAGTTAAAGGTATAGTTTTTCTAGTAGTCATGTACGGATGTGAAAGTTGGACCATAAAGAAGGCTGAACACCAAAGAACTGATGCTTTTGAACTGTGCTGAAGAAGACTCTTGAGAATCTCTTGCACAGCAAGGAGATCAAGTCAGTCAATCCTAAAGGAAATCAACCCTGAATATTCATTGGAAGGACTGATGTTGAAGCTCCAATACTTTGGTCACCTGATGTGAAGAGCTGACTCACTAGAAAAGTCCCTGATGCTGGGAAAGGTTGAAAGCAGAAGGAGAAGAGGGCAACAGAGGATGAGATAGTTGGATGGCATCACCAACTCAATGGACATGAATTTGAGCAAACCCTAGGAGATAGTGAAGGACATAGGAAGATATCCAGCAAACCTTGGGAGACAGTGAAGGACATAGGAAGATAGGAAGCCAGGCATGCTGCAATCCATGGGACTGCAAAGAGTCAGACACAGCTTAGCAACTGAACAACAATAAACAGTAGGCTGGGTATGGACCCCAAAGATGCTCACTCCCTGGTATTCATGTACTTCTGTAGTCCTCTTCTATACTGAGCAGGACTGACATCTGTAACTAATAGAATTTATGGGGAAAAAAACTGTGTGCCTTCAGAGACTGGGCCGTAAGTGCTATGCAGCTTCCATCTCCGAACGGGCACCCTAGAAGAAATCTGACCGCCATGTGGTGATGACATTCAAGAAGCCCTATGGGGAGGCCACATGGAGAAGAAATGAGGCCTCCCCCCAACAACCTGGAAGGAACTAAAACCTTTTGCTAACAGCCATGTGACTCAGCCATCTTGAAAGCAAAGCCTCCAGTTTCAAACAAACCTTCAAATGACTGCAACGTCATTGGAAACATCAGGTCAGAACCACTCAGCCAAGTCGTTCCCAAATTCCTGACCCACAGAAAGTGTGTGAAAGAGTGTTCATTATTGGTTTAAGCCACTAAATTTGGGGTAATTTGTTCTGCAGCAGAAGATAACTAATACAGTGCTCTGTGCTCACTATCTGTTGAATCCTCTTGCCAGTCCTGTTGAGTATTTATTCCTGTCCCAACTTTACAGATAAGGAAAATGAGATTTAGAGAGGTTAAAATAAGACACAAAGTCAGAGCTGAAATCTAGCTCCACTGGGCTTCAAAGCCTGTGTTCTTTCCTCTGTACAATCTAGAGTTCTTAGTGCAAATGTATATTGGGAACATCTGTACAGGGAAGAAAAAGTCACAGCAGGAGAAGTAGTTCTACCTGGGAAAGTCTGGAATCAGAGGTGAGGAGGAGGCAGGCAAGACTTGGAATGGAAATGAAGGATGAGATATTCACCACGCAGGCAGCAAGTAGAGGGCTATCAAGGTGAACAGCCTTACCAGAGGCATGGAGGGTCAGCCTAGGGTATTCAGAACCTGCCTGGAGTTTCCAGATCTAGAAGAATCAATGTCATGTGGCTGGTTTTCCAGGAGGGGTTGGAAATCTTGGTTCTAGTCCAAGAACTACTCTTGCAGTCACAGGAACCCCCAAATCACTGAAACTGGTGCCTTTTCCACAAACTGCTGCCCTAGTCCCTGCTTTTGATGCACTCAAGTCCTCTTTAGATCCCCATTTCTTAACTTGATCAGTTCTCTCTTACAGACCCAGCTCCTTGGCTTATCTGAAATATGTACCAGTTCTTGGCAAGAAACACTTGCCCCTTACAAAATTGTAGTTATGTAGTTACTACATAACTACATAAAAATGTAGTTACATTTGCATTCATATCATATCTCTTGTCTACTGCAAAGTATCACATGAACCTTCCTTCCTTCTTTAACGGTTACTAGAATGGATACAGGGAACTAAGTGTACTGGATTTCAGAGAGGGGCCTATCTTTTCTCATGGTAACCTTCTGGAAACACTGGTGGATTATATTAATAAATCAGAGGACCACAATATGGGAGACTAGTAGCTGGATTAATAACCAGGTTCAAAGGACAGTGATCCTGGATTGATGTCAAGTTCTAGAAGATAATCTATATTGGTGTGACTGATGGCTCAACCCTCAGCCCTCTCCCAGGCAACATCTTTTAAATCAATAACTTGAATGAAGATATAAAAAGCAGACATCACATTTTCTAATGGCTGAAACAAGGACAGTTAGTATTGATAGCAGAAATGAAAACTGCATACCTCTCCAAAGACCAGCCTAGGGCCAATCTACCAAGAGGAATTTCACCCGAAATGAAAGGGTCTTTACTTGAGTTCCAAAAGCCAGTGCACAAGAACACAACGTAGATCTCTGATTCAGCGGAAACTGTAAAAGGGAAAAACATTGAAGGGTGTTAGCCAATGGTGAGTTAACTAAGGAGTGAAGATGCAGCTGCATGAATCTGGCTTTCTGTCATGGAGGTGGGGGCAGGGGTAGGGAGGAAGGGCAGTTTAACTCTGAAGGTTTACTCCTGAGATTCTTCAGCCCCCCACGACCCCAGGGCTGCATTTAGTAACTCCTACTCTATTCCATTAAATGTATTTGGGTTCCCAGACCCTACCCGCCGCCCTGCCCCCAGCCGGAGCCACGAGCCCTTAGAAGGTAAAGAGAAACGCTGAGAGCTTGGAGTCTGGGAAGAGCTTGGAAACCAAAGCTCTCTGAGCCTCTCCCCGCATGGCCCTATCCCTGCTGATAAGGATGAGAGCGAGGCTGGCTGACAAGTGATTGGAAACAGGAGTTCCCAAACTCTTTAACCCTTCCCTAGCCTGCCTGCCTCTCTGGAGTCTCTGAACACTGAGGCGTGTCTCCCTGGGGCTCCCTCTCTGTACCGGGGCTCTTTGACTCTCGCCACCAACCTTTCCATCTTCCTCTCCCTTTGCCTGGCAGGTAAACAAATGCTGCCAACCTACCTGGAAAACAGCTACTACCACCACCACCACCGAACGCCAAGATAAAGCCCCTCCACCTTTGGAACACCCTGATAAGTCAGCCAGGGACTCCCCCTCTACTCCTGACTACCCACCCACCCACCCACCCCCGCCACCAAACCACCGCCACCCAGCACTCTCAGCCACCACACCCCGCCAGTCAGTTCAGAAGCAGGAGACTATGAGGTGCATGTCAGTGGTGAGCATTCACGGGTTCTGGGAGCAGAGACCTCAGGCTCAGTGCCAGCAGCCTAACCCCAGCCCCATTCTCTGCAGCCCTGGCTGGCTGTGGAGCCCTCTGGGGACCTTCAGGGGTTACCCTGAACCAGACCTGACCTCACTGAGTCATCTTAAGGGCCCTCCACCCACCTCGGTATTGCCTGCCACGTGGACAGGCCTCCTTGGATTGCAACAGATGACTAGAGGGTCTGTCCTTGGCAGTGGTCACCAGAACTGAAGCTGAGAGGGAAACGGCCCCCAAACCCCCACCCCTGGGGAGAGGGCGTTAAGGATAAAACAGGTTTACTGGTCACAGTAATTAAGTGTAAAAGAGTTTCCTTCAGGAGAATGGAATTCAGATAAACTGCCATTATCATGCAAAGCAGCTTTGCACCTAAAAGCCCTTACCCAAACAAGCAGTTTAATTAAACCCCTAATCTTCACTGGCCTGTTGTGACCCCTTTCCTACCCCACTCCCTACCCCCCACCCCATCCATGCACTGTCTTAGGAACTTCAATATTCCATTTAAAACACTTAACTTGTAAGCATGCAAAACATGCCCCCAAACGGTGCTTCTGGGTCTGGGTCCTCTGAGGCTCAGGTAGTCCTGATTGGGAAGCCAATGGCAAGGGTGTGCATGCTGGTGACAGTGAAGAGATGGAAGCGGGCATGGCCTCGAACAGGAGGATGTGTGCCTCGCACAGCCCTGCCAGCTCCTGTTCGTCCCCAGGAGGCTGGTGCCCACATAAGATCCACCCCACTCAAATGTAACATTCACAGTCTCACCACTCATGGAAAGTGGGTAGCAGCCCTTACAGACTTGGATGTGTTAAACCGGAAGAGGCAGGCATGGACTAATTGACCTATCGTGTCCCCATTTGTGAGGCCACACTGACCGCTACTAAGAACCACAGGAGGGATGCCAAGCCCGTTAGTGAGAACCACGTTCTCTGGAGAAAGGCTGAAGCAGCGATTTGCAGTTGAGGCAATGTGCTATAGGTAGAGGGAGCAGGCAAGCTCAGTCACCAAGTCGTGTCCAGCTCTTTTGCGACCCATTGGACTATAGGCCACCAGGCTCCTCTGTCCATGGGATTCTCCAGGCAAGAATACTGGAGTGGGTTGCCATGCCCTCCTCCAGGGGATCTTCCCGACCCAGGGATCAAACCCACATCTCCTGCATTGGCACGCGAATTCTTTAATCACTGAGCCACCGGGGAAGTCCCAAGTAGGAGGAGAGACTAGGATAACAGAATGGAATGGTTGAAGGGGGAAAAGCTGGGGAGAAGTCAGGTCCAAGGGGTGCTGATAGAGAACAACCCAGCAGAACCTTCTAACATCTCATAATGTTAGAGGAATTGTGCCTTCACGTAGGAAAGAAGGAAGAAAAGTGTCAGTCGCTCAGTTGTGTCCAACTCTTTGTGCCCTCTGGAATATATAGCCTGCCAGACTCCTCTGTCCATGGAATTCTGGAAACCACATATCAAATGCTGGGGGTCAGGGCATGTTATCTCTTCAGTTGCAACCATTGTAAGGCAGGGGTCCCTCAACCTCCAGGATATAATACCTGATGATCTGAAACGGAGCTGATGTAATAATAATAGAAATAAAATGTACCATAAATGGAATGCACTTGAATCATTCTGAAACCATCCCCCAACCCCATCAGTGGAAAACCTGTCTTCCACAAAACCAGTCCCTGGTGCCAAAAAGATTGGGAACTGCTGCTGTAAGACAGATCTCATTCTGTTACCTTCACCCCCACCCCCACAGGGAGAAACTAAGATGCAGGCTGGTGAGCAGACTGGCCCAATGTCACACAGCCTGTGTTCAGCAGAAGCACGATTCAAGAGCTGGCCTGCCACACTGAAAAGTCCACGCTTTCTGCGAAACCACAGATCAGCCGCAAGGATTATAATGTTGGAGAGGGGATTAACCACCCAAGAGTACTCATTGCCCTCCCTTGCTTCTGCAGTAAGAACGTTTCCATCCTGAAACAATCCACTGCCTCTGAGGGAGAGCGGGAAGGTCTCAGCAGGCACGAGGGACTCAGCTGTCAGCCCTTAGGAGGTGGACAAGGGAGCCAGGCTGGTGGCGGTGCGGGCGGGCTTGTTGGGGCTAAATTTCGAGAGAGAGAAGAGCCCCAGGGGAGTTTTCTTTGCAGGAAAGAAGCATCAGGTGCTGGAAGCTGCGGGGACGGGGTGGGGGGTGGGGTGGGGTGCATCTGTAAGTCATAGAACAAACACCAGACCTCTCCACTTAAGACCTCATTCTTTTGCTGGGGGTGAGCAGAGGAGGCACCTCTATTTGGGAACCAGTGAAACTTAAGTCACCCTGAACCCTGCACTTTTTCTGTTACTTGTATAGACTTCATGGTGCTTGGAGAAGCCGTGGACCTTCTGTAGAGGAAGTTATATTTCTGGAAATGAGACTCTCTGGATTCATGAAATTTGCCTGTTTCTTGAGGATTCCCTCCTTTTTTGTACAGTGGCTTTTCTTTGCAAAGAGAAGGTGTCTTTCAGGGAGGTTCCGATAAATCTTATGAGCAAATGAGTGAAGTGGAGGTGTCTGAGACAGCACGAGGCCCAGGCCCTAAGGGAGCTCCCCAAGTGCTTCATTCCTTTAGTCCTGAGCAGGGGTTCCACGCAGCCGGCCCTGAGTCCGCCCCCCCCTCCACCCCTGCTCCGAAGCCAGGTGTTTCCAAAGGTCATCCACTTGGAATGACAGGTGCTGCTATTTTGACTTCAGAAAGACAGCCTGGGAGGGAGGAAGACTCCTTGGCTCCAGGGTTGATATGGGTGGGTTAAGAAAATGGGATTTTGGAAAAGATCTGTTGCAGAGTCCTTTGTCTCTCTTAGAGCAAAGACAACAGAGAAGAATTTTAAAAGGCTGTCCTGGTCTCCAGAACCCCCTCTGGAAGCAGATGGCATGTCAACAGGTTCCAGGGCAGGCCCCAGAGGCCCCAAACCTGGGAGCCTTATTGGAATGCAATTACCCTAAGTGCTGGCTGCTGGGATGAAAAGGCAGGAATGCAATTATGGAAGGAGCATGCTGCAAGCTTTCATTGATTAACCTGTCCTGTCTGATTCCATTCCCCACTGGGATGATTTTGGGGCCTGGAGGGTTGCCCTGTGCCCTAAGGTTATGAGAAAGAAAAACAGTCACTGTAGAAAGCGAATGCCAGAAGCAGGGTTCGAGAGCCTCAGGAGGGCCTGTGGGCCCCTGAAATTGCATTGCAGATGTACTTGTGCAAATGCAAAGTGTGCGTTTAGGAAGAGATGTTACACTCCTCACATGCTTAGAGGGCCCTGCAGCCCTCAAAGGGTCAAGAAGCACCGGGTCGGGGGAATGAAGAGATATCAGCTGGGTTGTTGGAAGAGGCCTCCAGGAAGTCCCTTCAGTTTTCAACTCCAAGTGGCTGTGACCCATCTGGGTGCAATTCTGGCTCCACCACTTGCCAGCAAGTCACTTAGCCTGTTGGTGTCTCAGTTTGGTCTGTAAAATGAAGGTAAAAATACCTACATCCTGGGGTTGCTGAGGGAATTAAATGATATAAAAATGCAAAGTTCTTAGCCCAACATCTAGCCCTTAATAAGCTTGCTAATAGGAGCCATTTTGATTTTGATTTTCTATTCAAGTTCAGAAAATAAAGTGGCATATTTACAGGTACACTTCTGAGCAGTCTTTTGAACCTCCAACTCACAGTCTAGATTCTGTAGAAATCCCCTGGCAAGACCCTCCTCCAAAATTGAGAGGGACCCTGAGATCCAGCATCTCCAGACACTGCCTCCTCGAACCCTGCCCCACAGGGCACTTCTCCCCTATGAGACACCAGGATCTGGCCACACCAGGGAACAAGAGCTTCTGGAAGAGGGGGCTTATCAAGTCTCTGGGTGGTGCCAGTGCAGTGGAGGGGTTATCACCAGCCTGCCCCATCAGGAAAAGTTTCTGGAAATTTCAGTCACCAAAATTTTCCTGCCTGTTGAAATGATGCAATCACACACTCAGTTAAAATGCACTTTTCTATCCTAACAAGGTCTAGAATGAGACTAATCCAAGACCCCGTATCTATAGAATGTCTAGAGCGGGACTAGGAAAAGAAAAACCAAGCCTCTCCTCTTTCCCTCTGTATTGTGTGTTAGTCACTCAGTCGTGTCTGACTCTGCGACCCCATGGACTGCAGCCCACCAGGCTCCTCTGTCCATGGGATTCTCCAGGCAAGAATACTGGAGTGGGTTGCCATGTCCTTCTCCAGGGAATCTGCCTAACCCAGGGAGATCCCGGGTCTCCTGCACTGTAGTCAGATTCTTTACCATCTGAGCCATCAGGGACCCGGGTCCCTCTGGTATTAAGTGTGTTTTTAAATTTTCTGTAATTTTGATGCTTTGCTCTGTGGCCTTGCTAACACTGGAGGGATGGCTCCTCTCTGGGGTTAGCCAGTTTCTAGAGATAAACACTCACCTGCCGGTACAGCTTTCATATGCAAACCAACCAACCCAGAGTCCAAGCCCTCAGCCACCTCCTTTATAGATCTCTTTACACTCCACAACAATATCCTCGGCTCTAATCTCCCCAGGACCAGGGTACAGACAGCAGGGACAGCCCCTATGCGTTAGAACCCACTGCAATGTTTCAAACTAGCCAATCTGCTTACCCTGCCTGCCCTGTGGAAACCACAGTAAAGGCTCTTGTCCACATTTTCCGTCACTCCCTCTGCCCCCTGACTGACCATGGTGCTTCCCCGTGTCCCCCACCATGGTGTGGCCTGTGCCCTTTTTTGGGGCCCTATGAGTATAACAAACTATCTTTTCAATGGCAATTGTCTCCGGATCCTCTGACCCATTGGCCTTACCATACCTGAGTAATAACAATACCTGAGTAATAATAAAACCTACATTTAACACACCCTCTTGGGACTTCCCTGGTGGTCCAGTGGTTATGATTCTGTACTGCCAGTGCAGAGGGTGCAGGTTTGATCCCTCATCGGGGAACTAAGGTCCTACATGCCTGTGGTATGGCCGAAAGATTTTTTAAAACTTCTTTAAAACACTCTCTTTTCCTCACACCTTCCCCACCTGCGAGAGCCTAAGAGTTCTCCTCCTGTAGAACCCAGTCTACCCAGGCATCTTCCTTCCCAGTTCCAGTGGCTCTGGTCTCCTTCCTTCCACCTGTCCCTGCAGCCCCAGGGAGGAACCAAAGCCTCTACCACCTCCCAACTCCAGCAGAAATTCTAGAGGTGATAGCCTTGGGAGGATCTTTATTCTTCAGTTCCCAAGAGAGACTCTACCCAAGGAGCAGAGAGCTGGAGTGGGCTTTGAGCTGTTGACTCATCAATCATTCATTTATTCATTAATCATTCATCCCCCCTCCCATCAATCATTCATCTGCTTATTTATGCATTCAGCTTGTTTGTACCTCTTCCTTGCTTTGGTTGCAGCAGATGTTGGTCCTCTTCTGCTTTGATCTGTTCCCAGCTTCTGCGGCAGCTGTCCAGCAGAGGCCATCTGATGTCACTTTGTTCGTCACCTGGATGAAAGGGTGTCTCCCTCTCAGAGGAGCCTGAGACAAACAAAGGGACAGTGCAGAG
This sequence comes from Bison bison bison, assembly GCF_000754665.1. Lineage (NCBI taxonomy): Eukaryota > Metazoa > Chordata > Mammalia > Artiodactyla > Bovidae > Bison > Bison bison. Next base: position 2,318,352 of record NW_011494749.1, on the reverse strand, counting down.
CCGTCCCTGCCTGGAAGCCCTCTTCCATTGCAGGCTCCAGCCTCCTGGTCCACAGGTCAGTGGAAGGGGTGGGGAGGGGCTGCAGAGGGATCATCAGGGCCAAACAAAGAATAAAGGTTGTACACTTGCTTCACAGCTGCTTGAAAGCCACTTATCGGGGAGGCAGGGGGCTACAGGAGACTCAGCCTCCAGGCTTGGCTGTGAAGCCTGGGCCTAGCGCTTTGCTGCAGTCCAATGTGTTAGTCACTCTTTGTGACCCCTTGGACTGTAACCCATCAGGCTCCTCTGTCCATGGGATTTCTCAGGCAAGAATACTGGAGTGGGTTGCCATTTCATCCTCCAGGGAATCTTCCTAACCCAGGGGTCAAACCCAGATCTCCTGCACTTCAGGCAGATTCTTCACCGTCTGAGCCACCAGGGAAGGCCATTTTCACTGTCCAGAGAACATGGCAAATGGCAACCTGAGGCTCGAGTTTTAGAGGCCTAAGCCACTAGCCTCCTGACAAGTCTGGCAGCTTCCACCCACCCCACCCTACTTCACCCCAGAAAGTCTCAATCAAAAGCCAGAGACCCTTTCACATGAGTCAGATTGTGTCCCCTCTGCTCAAGTCCCTGCCATGACATCCCATTCACTCAGCACAGAACCTGGGGCCCCAGAGGATTTGGTCTTCACTTACACCCCACTAACTTGCTCCTTTCAGGCCCCACTGGCCGTGCCCACCGTCAACTCACCAGCCACACTCCCACCTTAACGCTTTTACCCTGAGTTGTTTCCAGCCTTTTCCTGTGGAGTGCTCTTGATCCCTGGGTGCTCCTGAAAGTGACTCACTTCTCATGTCTTTCAAGTCTTTGCTCAGTTGATAGCTTTCCACAAGCCTACCCTGACCCACCATATTTAAAACCGCAAACCACACACACACACACCACTCCCAATCTCCTCACTCCTTAGCACTTACCGCCTTATAATATACTTCAGAATTCTCTTACTATTTCTACTGTTTATTGTCTGTCTCCAAGTGCTAGAACACAGCCTCCAGAAGGGCAAGGGGTCTTTGTCTATCTTCTTCACTGATGTATCCCAAGGGGGTACCCGTGGATGCCCGGTCCATTAGAGACGCTCAGTAAAGCATCCTTTGGAGGAAAGAATGAACGAATGACCAGGCTCTGGGAGGCTCTTAGGGTAAAGCCTGGGATGGCACAGGCTGTGGACTCTGGGGTTTGCTGTGGTAGAATCTAGGAGGTCCACAGTGACCTGGGTCAGCTGTGCTGAGGAGAAGGAAGCCAGACAGCTCACCCGCTGCCAGCCTTCTCAAGAAGCGAAGGTAGGCAGCACCATCAGGGAGAGCTGCGCTAACTCGAGATGCCAGCTCCGTGCTGCTCTGGGGCTGGCCAGCGCTCTGGATATCATTAGCTGATTTGTTCTGCTCTGCAGAATGTACTTTTCATATTTAGGCAGAAAAAAACAGCTTTCGGTCCTCGTGCCCTTTCTTCTGTGAGCTGTAGCACATGGCCTGCTTATTATGAATTAATCCTCTAAAGAGCATGTTCATTATTCTAATTTAATTGTGCTTCGTTTCAGAAAATAACTCAACCCAGCGCGGAATAAACTCCAACACTGATCGGTTTTCAAGAAGTTAACCTAAGACAAAATACTGCTAGAGGGCAGCAGCAATTTGGAATCATTAAAGGGAACCCATGTAAATAATAAAAACAAAACTAAAATGCAGAATTAAATTAAGGAATAGGAAATTAAATTTGTGAATCTGATCTGAAATTGAGGCCCTATATGCACAGGCTTTACCCTGGCTTGGCTCTTTGCTCAGGAGGGCTGGGGTGGGAAGGTTCTGCAGAGGTTCCCAGCCCAGGGAAGCAGCCGACAGGAGTGCGCACACCAGCCTCGCCTCCTGGGTGACAGTGTGCTGTCCTGGGAAGAGCGGTGTGGGCTCGCAGGGAGTAAAGGGACTTCCCTCCCACGAGGCCCTCTAGGAGGAAGATGAGAGCCGCATCATCCCAGCTACTTCTGGATGACTTGCATCGAGTGCCAGTGACTAGAGAAGGAGAACCAACAGCCTGCAGCTGAGAGGCTGCGCTGCCACCACTGGAGGCTGCACAGGAAATGAGGCAGATGGATGCAGGCTGGCTGCCCCGAGATGCTGAGAGCAGACACAGGCAGAGTGGCCTCTCCAGTCCCACTCCACCCCAGCGCTCCGTCACCCTCCCACAGGTAACCCCACTTGGGTCAGGGACTGGGGTCTTGCCCCCTGCCCTAGCAGTAGCCCCTAAGTCCTAAAGACTATTTAATGTACAGATGCGGAGATGCAGATTCCAACACCAGACAAATAGTCATCTCGGCAGGTAAAGAGGGAGACAGGGAAGAGAGATAAGTGGGGGTGTTGGGAGAGAGCAGACTTGCAGACTGCATGGTGTCTGAGGGCTAGGGGTACCAGGGGCAGGCTTAGCACCACGGCTCAGACTTCATTGTGTAGTTTACCAGGATTTTTAGACCGTGTTCCTAGGGTGTCTTCTCTCCTTCCTCCTGCCCCCAGCTCCATGCAGCTCTCTTCTCTTTCCCTCTCCTCCATTCGCCAAGGGGAAGGAGTCGAGCTTCCAGAGTCAAACAGGCTGGTTTGAATCACGGTTCTTTCTCTTACTTAGCACTGGAGCTGAGGGTACTATCTCGCCTTTCCTCCCCTCAGTTTCCTCATGTGTTGTTGTTCGGTTGCTCAGTCGTGTCCGACTCTTCGTGACCCCATGGACTACAGCATGCCAGGCCTCCCTGCCCTTCACTGTCTCCCAGAATTTGCCCAAACTCATCTCCATTGAGTCGATGATGCCATCCAACCATCTCATCCTTTGTCATCCCCTTCTCCTCCTGCCCTCAATCTTTCCTAGCATCAGGGCCTTTTTCAATGAGGTGGCTCTTTGTATCAGGTGGCCAAAGTATTGGAGCTTCAGCTTCAGCATCAGTCCTTCCAATGAATATTCAGGGTTGATTTCCCTGGTTTGATCTCCTTGCAGTCCAAGGGACTCTCAAGAGTCTTCTCCTGCACCACACTTTAAAAGTGTCAGTTCTTCAGCACTCAGCCTTCTTTATGGTCCAACTCTCACATCCATACATGACTACTGGAAAAACCATAGCTTTGACTATACAGACCTTTGTCGGCAAAGTTATGTCTCTGCTTTTTAATAAACTGTCTAGGTTTGTGATAGTTTTTCTTCCAAGGAGCAAGTGTCTTTTAATTTCATGGCTGCAGTCACTGTCCACAGTGATTTTGGAGCCCAAGAAAATAAAATCTGTCACTGTTTCCATTGTTTCCCCATCTATTTGCCATGAAGTGATGGGACTGGATGCCATGATCTTCGTTTTTTGAATGTTGAATTTTCAGCCAGATTTTTCTCTCTCTTTTACCCTCATCAAGAGGCTTTTTAGTTTCTCTTCATTTTCTGCCATTAGAGTGGTTTCATCTGCATATCTGAGGTTGCTGATATTTCTTGCTGCAATCTTGATTCCAGTTTAGTATTCATCCAGCCCAGCATTTTTCATTATGTGCTCTGTATATAAGTTAAATAAGCAGGGTGACAATATACAGCCTTGATGTACTCCTTTCCCAATTTGGATCTGGTCTGTTGTTCCATGTCCAGTTCTACCTGTTGCTTCTTGACCTGAATTCAGGTTTCTCAGGAGACAGGTAAGGTGGTCTGGTATTCTTATCTCTTGAAGAATTTTGCACAGTTTGTTGCGATCCACACAGCCAAAGGTTTTAGCATAGTCAATGAAGTAGATGTTTTTGTGGAATTCCCTTGCTTTTTCTATGATCCAGTGGATATTGGCAATTTGATCTCTGGTTCCTCTGCCTTTTCTAAACCCAGCTTGTACATCTGGAAGTTCTCGGTTCACATACTGCTGAAGTCTGGCTTGAAGGATTTTGAGCATTACCTTGGTAGCAAGTGAAATGAGCACAATTGTACAGCAGCATGAACATTCTCTGGCATTGCCTCTCTTTGGGATTGGAATGAAAACTGACCTTTTCCAGTCCTGTGTTGCTGACATATTGAGTGCAGCACTTTAACAGCATTGTCTTTTAGGATTTGAAATAGCTTGGCTGGAATTCCATCACCTCCCTAGCTTTGTTTGTAGTAATGCTTCCTAAGCCCCACTTGACTTCACACTCCAGGATATCTGGCTCTAGGTGAGTGACCACACCATTGTAGTTATCTGGGTCATTAAGGCCTTTTTTGTATAGTTCTGTGTATTCTTGCCACCTCTTAATCTCTTCTGCTTCTGTTAAGTCCTTGCTGTTTCTGTTCTTTACTGGGCCCATCTTTGCATGAAATGTTCCCTTAGTATCTCCAATTTTCTTGAAGACATCTCTAGTCTTTCCCATTCTATTGTTTTCCTCTATATCTTTGCATCATTCACTATTCTCTGGAATTCTGCATTCAGTTGGTATCTCACCTTTCTTCACCTCAGTTTCCTTGTGTGTAATAATAATAATGCCTACCACCTTGGTTAGTTACAAGGAGTAAATGAAATAAAGCAGCTGGTCCCAGCAGGCACACAGGCATTTCTGCCATTTCATTTTCTGCTTTATCAGCACGGGCCCCTACACTCTACACAGAAATACACACGCATTCACACATGTGCATACACAGGCTCTATCCTCATCAAAAGCCTTAGGCTGTGTTTCCAGAACACCACAACTAGCTTTGGTTTTTTTGTTGTTTTTTTTTTACCAGTCACTTGACTGCTTGCCTTGATTCACGAAGGCAAACACTGAAACATATGGCCATATTCCAGTATCTGCATGGTTCTCCATGTCCATCTTCATTTTGCAGTCTACACAAACAAATTAATCACCTTACACCCTTTTTTGAAACAAAAGGAGAGCGTAAGCAAGCAAAAAGCTTATGTGCATAATTTAAGGGACAGTGGTATTGGTTGCTCAGTCCATTAAACAGTGATTGCACCTAAAAATATCAAACAAGGAGATAACAAGGGCAGAAAAGGCTAACAGTCTTGCTGAACTCCCTGGCTCCTTCCCCTGGGGTCCCTTTACTAACTGCTTGTGAGAGGTGGTGCTAGATCTCTTGTCCATCCCATGATCTGTTAGGGCACCATGATCTATAGCCCATCTTGGCTCCCCCAAAACAAATCCAGTAACCTCTATCAAAGGAAAATGATTCATGACATTAGTTAAAGGTGGTTTAAACAGATTTTATTCCAAACGAGAGGGGAATGCTGCTGAAGTGGGTTTGTGTTAGTGGAAAGAGATAGGGTTCAACTCCAGGCTGCTATTGTTTTTGTTGCTGTTTAGTCGCTAAGTCCAGAGAAGGCAATGGCAACCCACTCCAGTATTTTTGTCTGGAGAACCTCAGGGACGGGGGAGCCTGGTGGGCTGCCATCTATGGGGTTGCACAGAGTTGGACACAACTGATTAGCAGCAGCAGTCGCTAAGTCATGTCCAACTCATTTGTGACCCCAAGTCATTTGGTGGACTGCTGCTGCTACTGCTGCTAAGTCGCTTCAGTCGTGTCCGACCCTGTGCGACCCATAGACGGCAGCCCACCAGGCTCCCCCGTCCCTGGGATTCTCCAGGCAAGAACACTGGAGCAGGTTGCCATTTCCTTCTCCAATGCATGAACGTGAAAAGTGAAAGTGAAGTCACTCAGTCGTGTCCGACTCTTCGAGATCCCATGGACTGCAGCCCACCAGGCTCCTGCATCCATGGGATTTTCCAGGCAAGAGTACTAGAGTGGGGTGCCATTGCCTTCTCTGTTTGGTGGACTATAGCCCACCAACTCTTCTGTCTATGGGATTTCCCAGGCAAGAATGCTGGAGTGAGTTGCCATTTCCTAGTCCAGGGGATCTTTCTGACCCAGGGATCGAACCCAGGTCTCCTGCATTGGCAGGTAGTTTCTTTACCACTGAGCCACCAGGGTAAGCCTGCAACCCCAGAGATGACAAGGAAAAGCAGGAATTTATAGCCAAGGAGCAGGGTGGGATCCATGCATGGAAAATTACTAAGAGGATGCATCAGAGCTTAGGAGGGATTCTGGCTCAACAGACCTAACAGGACTCTTGCTGAGGGCAGGCTACAAGGATCTGACACCAGTTAGGGGGATGGAGTGGATGAAGACCCCAGTCAGATGACAAGTGTGATCAGATACCAAGAGCAGAGGATTGTGACTAAACTGACTCAGCAGGACTCCTGATAAATCTAGACAATGCAGAAATTAACACTGAAGCCCCAAAGTTAGGGCCTGATTGAGAAGAGAGTTCAGAAGAGCCTGAGTAGAGTCTGGGCAAGAAGAGGACCTTTGCCATTCTAGAGTGGCTTTGTGGCCAGATTCAAGACCAGCTGGAGATGCACCGTCAGTGGAAAGGAAGCTGGAGAGCCAAGCTCGGCCTGAGGCTTCCAGGAACCAGGTTGAGTTACCTGAAGTTAAGGACAAGGGCAGAAGGTCACAGTGGTGGTCTGTACTTAGATGGAGGGGCAAAGGCTGCAAAATAACCCCTAGGCTCTTAAGCAAAGGCCACCCAAATCTCTTAGATACACAAAACACATGGAAAAAGAGAGCTTCCAAAGGGGCCTTGCCCACAGGACGCACCTGAAGGAGGTTAATTTCTAGGAGGCTGGAATAAGCCTGGCTAGTTAAACGGTTTCTGTATTTTTGAACCTGGATGAAAACTTCTGCATCCGGAGGACAAACCTGTCTGCCCAGGTAGGCATCTGCATGGGCACAGCCTCACCATTTGACCATGAAGTTCAAGTCGTGTCTACCCAAAAGAAGAGCTTCCAAGGTGGCTGCATTTTCAAGGACCAAATTGGCTTCTCTCAATCAACCAAACTCCCTTCTATATAAAATAATGTTGCTCGGCTTATGTGACCCACCCACACATAAAATCATCCATGGATTCCTTTCCTGGCGTGTGAGTCTGAAAGTCACTCAGTCGTGTTCAACTCTTTGCAGCCCCATGGACTATACGGTCCATGGAATTCTCCAGGCCAGAATGCTGGCGTGGGTAGCCTTTCTCTTCCCCCAGGGGATCTTCCCAACCCAGGGATAGAACCCAGGTCTCCTGCATTGCAGGCAAATTCTTTACCAGCTGAGCCACAAGGGAAGCCCATTCCTTTCCTTACTAGATAATAATATTGCTGATAATACTAGCAAAAATAGTCAACACTCATCAGGAGCTGGCTTATCAAACATCTGTTCTAAGATCTTTGTAAGAATCAGCTCATTTAATATTTACAACTGTCTGAAATAGTTATTATCATCCCCATTCTAAAGATGAGGAAACTAAGGGCCAGGGAAATCCAGCAACTTGCCCATTATAACAATAGAACATAGCAGTGCTAGGGTTTGAATCCATTTAAGAATTTTTGGAAACTTAGCCAACCTTTTTACACACATACACACAAAGATTCTGGAGCCACCTATCCATAATACAGCGCTTCCTGTTGGTCGGCAGCTCCCCGTCCACAAATCTATCCATAGTGACCCTAAATCTAGGCCACACAAGTAAAGAGACTACACTGGACCTTCAGTGACTCACATCTGGAATGTTTTCAAAAATGCCTTCACACCATTTGCTCCCCTGGTCCTCATGGCTGGGTCTTCATGGTCATCCTTGCCCTTTGACAAGTGCTGCAGCCTGTGTTCTGTGGGATGTATGGTTTATAGACAAGACCAGGCTTTATTCTGTTTCACGGGTCGGCTCCTTACAGCCTGTGAGGGCAACACAGGTTTGGCATCTGGGAGAATGTTCCTAGAGGAAACAGACTTGTCAGTGTGCAGATACTTGTTTAAATTCCAGACCCTGGTTTTTAAGACACACATTTGCAGTGGGCCTATATATTGCAATAGATGAACGGTTTTCTGGAGTATCTGTATTATTAGATTTGACCTACCAACGAAACAGCAAAGAAAGAGTGGAAAATTAAAGGTGATTTGATATTAGCCTCCTATTCATATTAGAAAAAGTAACTACTCTTGCGGTTTTCCTCACAGAGGTGTCTTTATTCATTTGACATGCCTTTAATAACTAATTCTAGTTGTCTGGTTGCCAAGAAAGATTTCCTACGGGCAGACTTGAAAGTGACTCGGAACTCTTTGCATGCCCGGCTTCAAATGATCCCAGAACAGCAAACATTCTGCTTCCCTCCAGACTTCTGAAGTGTGGGAATAACATGAAAGAATGAACAAGAATCATTCTGCAGCCTGCCTATCCTCAGACTGAAGCTGGCTGGCAGAGGCTGTGGCTGGGTCTACACGGACCAGGCATAGGGAGATTTGAAATAATCTCATGAATTTAATCTATGGAGTTCACCAAACCAAGTGATTTCTTTCAAGAAAAGAAATCTACTTTGGGGCCAGAATGATCCAGGTCAGTCATAGGCAGACTGAGTTTTCCTCTGCCTGTGTAGACCTGGAGTGGGCAGAGAAAGACAGGGAAAACCATAGCATCCCAACCAAGGAGCACATACTATGAATATGTATGAATATTCACTATGGTGGTTATTTATCCATCTACGTATGCCATCCTAAGTGGGTGATGTACATAAGCTCATCTAATCCTCAAAAGATCAACAATCCTACCTATGAAGTGATTATTCCCATTTGACAGATGTGAACACCAAGCCTATGAAAAGTTATATGACTTGCCCAGGACACACAGTTTGGGAGGCAGAGGTTGGTTAGTTGTTCATCAAGCATCACCCTCTTCCTTCTGGACTCTCTGCTAGATGCCATTCCCAGGCCCCCTTGCAGGCAGGTGCAGCCATACGACTCAATTCTAACCAATAGCAACTGAGTAGAAATGGCATAAGCCATTTCCAGGTCTGGCCCATAAAACCTGCCTGTACAACAGATTCTCTCTTCTCCCACCCAATGGCTGAATGTGAGAGAGGAGGACCTGGAGAAGGGCAGAATCTGAATATGTAAGAATCTAAGAATCTCCACAATTGCTTTGAGCAGAGTAGCTTCCTCATCACTGCTCCTGCAGGAGAGGGTGATGTGAGCTGGAAATAATCAATTGTGCTAAAGCACTGAAGTTTAGTGATTGTTGGTTCCAGCAGAAAGCCTGAACTCCAAAGTCCATGCTCTTGGCCCTTCCTTGTCTGGAACTGCACTAGGTCTGATCAACCCTCCCCAGGAGACATTAAGACCCTCTAACTTTTTTTGAGTCTCATTCTTCCTATCTATCTCTACCAGGCCTGAGATGGTGATTTCTTAGCTTTCCACTTTCATGTCTATGCAGACACATTCCTGGTTTTAGAGAATCTGATCAAAGCCACTCCTTCTGTTTCTCAGTTAATCCCTCCCAATGTGAGGCTCTGGACCTCTGTCTGTGATTCCTCCTCTCTCCCCGGGACTTATCAAACTGGTCACTAGTGTCTCTTCCACCCTTGCCCTGCCCCCTTTCTCTCAGCCCCTGCTCTGTTCTGGCCTTCATCACATCTCACCTGATGTAATCATAACAACCTCCAAACTCGTCTCGTCCCCTCCTTCCCATCTTCCTGTTTCCTCCAAAATGGATCTTCCTAAAATGGATCTAGTTCCAGCATCCTTTGAATTACATTTCCCCAGGTGCAGTCTAACAGTAATAAAAATGCAAATATCTTTGACCAAGTAATTTCACTTCTGTGAATTTACAGAAACACACACAAAGTGATTAACATATGCGCATATTAACTGCATCATTGTTTGAAGTAGTAAAAGACTGGGAACATCAAATGTCTGTCAGTGAAGTCTTGTTAAATAAACTATGGAGCATATTGAGTCTTACCTAAAAATCTCTAGGGTCTATGGTTAAGTGATGATAAGCAAGGTAAAGGTTAAGTGTATACAACATGTTAATATTTGTGTTTTTAAAGTACTGGGGAAATATATCTCCATATGTTTACAAAGACATGGAATACCTCTGGAAGAATGCACAAGAAAAACTGGTAACAGCATTTGCTTCCAGGAAGAGAACAGAGCAATTGGAAATCAGGGGTAGGATGGAGACTTACTTTTCACTGAATATACTTTTGTATCAAGAGTTTATTCAGAACATGGATTATTTTTGAACATTAAAACACAACATGACCTGTTGGTACTTATTCGATGAAATCCAAATCCTTTAGTCTGAAAGGAAAGACTCTCCAAGTTCTAGCTCCAACGAGTTTTTCCTGCTGGCCTTCTCACGCTACTGGCAGCATGGCTCTCAGGACATTCCTTGTACATCCCCATCTCTGTACCTTTGTTTAGAGCTCTCCCTCTCCTGGAAAGTCCCGACCCTGATCGGCAAGAACGCATTTCATCTGTTACCATCTTCATTTTCTTTATAACTTTATACTATGGCCCTTGATCCCAGTTTGCCGTATGTTTGAGGTAGGTGTCTTTCCTACAAGATGGTATGATATTTTATACATAGAAAGTGTTCAAAATATGCCAATGCCTTGAACCAAATTTATAATTTCACATGTCTCAGCCACAGCTTCTAAGAACAGCTGAGATCACCCTTCCCCAAGGTAAGGAAGGAGCAGGATCTGGAATTTACCCCATCAGGGAGGGGGTTGGACTAGGCCAGTAATACATCTCAGCCTGGGATGTTCTGCAAGAATGCATCTCATCCCCTGGTTTACTCCCAAGGTCACTCAGCTCTCTATCTCTTTGTCCAAAGACCCCCCAGAGTCAATGGTGCTGCTATGCTCAGAACTGAGCACTGGCCCTGTGGAATTGGACAGGGGAGAGAGAGAGACAGAGAGAGACGTCCATTGCCCTGGACCACAGTCTAGGGTTTAAACTCAGTTGTCACTATTATTTGAAGCCTATTAAGTTTATTTATGTTCCAAAGCAGGTCCACTAGAGAAGAACCATCATAGTCATAAATATCAGGGCTGCTGTTCTCCAGACACAGCTGGGCCTGTGGGCCCCTCCCCTTCTCAGCTCTGCAGAGCCCACTTACAGGCAGGAGCCACACGCTCAGATGCAGGATAGCGCCCGCATCCTATCTGACCAATCCTGTCCACTCAGCCAGCACAACACATGCTCCTTCTGCATATCTGGGGTAGCTGGAGTGTGTCTGAACAAGACTCCGCGATCTGGGGGAGGGATGGCGTCTTCCAGTCCTACCCAAGTCATATGCACAAGGATCAGGAGCCCAGGGGTCCAGGCTTTCTCCTCAAAGAACCATGGGGACACAAGGATGGGCACTGAACCTGGGCACATCTAGAAGTCCATAAGAGAACACAGGACCGCTGGATATGATGTCCTCTGAGTTCTTGGCTGCATGGGGTTTTCATTTCATGTACCAGTGTGGGTTGGAGGAGAACTTTTAGTCCTAAGAGCCAGTGTCTTCAAAGCATATCCCACTGTACACTGGCCTTGGGAGAGTCTCCATGGAAAAGTAAAGGATATCTTGTGGTCAGAAAAGTTTATGAAACACTAAATATCCATTAAATCCTCCTCTGGGGAGAGTCACAATGTATATTTGCATATTAAAGGCCCCGAGAAGTCCTGCAGTAGAATGTACTTTCAGGGTGCTCTAAACATATTTGACAAAAGTATCCTTTTTTGGTAATCCTTATGAACATCCCTTGATAGGAGTGTTACATGGAGTACATTTTGGGAAGAGCTGCCTTTAGAGGTGTGTAAGCAATTCCCTCCCTTCCTTTAGCAAAGCCTAGGAGGAGAAACTTCTCTAACTTTCCCTTCACCTGATCAGTCAGAGCATGCTCTGTTGGTTTAGAGCAGTGGTTCCTAGATTAGCAGCACATTTAAATTTGCTACCATTGCAAATTTTCAGACCCCAATTGAACCAGATGCTCTGAGGGTGAGATCCAACGATTTGTGTTTTAACATGCCCTCCAGTTAATCTGGATGCAAGCTGTTAGTCTAAAGTTTTGGAAATCTCTTTCTCTGAATAGGTCTTATTTTACCTTCTTCATTTTCTGTATATGGTTTTATTTATCCCATACCTAATTCCCAAAAGGAAAAGATATGAACAACCAGTACTAAAATACTCACATACTAGCACAATTAAAACATGCATGCACACACAGAGAAACACTCCTTCCAATAATTCCACTTCTCTTCAATAATTCCACTTACCTCCTTCAGATCTGTAAGGCCCTCCTTGACCATTTCCAAAATGTCAATGTCCTCCCACTGGGCCTCCCTACTACCCTTCCTCCTCTACTTTATTTTTCTCCAGCATGTACAGAAGACAAAGGAGCCCAGTGGGCCACAGTCCATGGGGTCACCAAGAGTGGGATGAGACTGAGCATGGGCGCGCACACACACACACACACACTATCCAATATACTGTAAATTTTTATATCAATTTTCTTGCTCCCATCTAAAATCTAAATTCCACGGAAGCAGGGCTTTTCATCCGTTTCATCTCCTGCTTTTCCCTAGAACCAAAATGCCTCCAGCTTTAACCGATGTTTAGTCATTCAGTTGTGTCGAATCTTTGCGACCCCGTGAACTGTAGCCCGTCAGGCTCCTCTGTGCATGGGATTTCCCAGGCAAGAATGCTGGAGTGGGTTGCCATTTCCTTCTCTAGGGTATCTTGCCGACCCAGGGATCGAACACACTGCAGGAGGATTCTTTACGCTTGAGCCAGCAGGGAAGCCCCTCTGCCTTAGTACATATTTGTTTAATGAGTGAGCCTTATTACAAGGAGTTAGGTGAGGGCCACTGCCTTGACAAAACAATTTCACTGGAGTTTCCGGGCATGCACAGAGTTACAGAGATCTCTAACTAATAACAGGAAATCAGACACTCCTGAAAAGGACAGAATTAGTGACACCCTCTTTTAGCCTGGAGGGCTCCTTGGGTGGGTAACAGAGCTATTGCTGGAGGCAGTCTGCCCCTGATGGATGGTGTCAGAGCCACAAGACTAAAATAGCTTCCACGGAGGAAACTTTTCTCTCTCCAGTGAGAAATGGACAGACTTCTGCCCACAGATGTCTGTACTGAACTTACCTCCTGGCAGGGAGAAGCCGAAAGGGCGTGAAAGACAGGAAACTCTGCTGGTTTCATCAGTTTCGCAGGTTAAAAGTGGCAGGGCCTGAGGGGAAGATGGGAAGAGGGGGCGGCGGCAGAGCCGTCGACCATACTGAGTTATTTTTCAACAGCCTGCCAGGGCAGTAGCCCCCACCTCGGAAGAACGTATCCAGCACTGATAAATTTATAAAGTATTTGACCTTTAATCAATCCTAATATTTTCAATCCACAGAGCCTTCTTAAACGCCTGCAGCCTGCCCCTGGGCCCCTATTCATCACAATTACTGCTCCAACTGTCGGAGGCAGTGCATGAAACGGCGCACGCTGACGTCCAATATTTTATCACTAATAAAGAGAAACATCCCAAGTATTTGCACAGTTCTGATACTTTCCAGCCTCGAGCCCAGGAAAAGGGGGAGCGTGGTAGATTTATGCTCACTGCCCGGCATTGTTAATTGGCCTTCTCGGCTGGAGCCTCTGGGACCGCTGGTCTCTGGCGCTTCACAGCCACAGACTCCGGCAAGCCTGCGGGAAGCTGGCCGGGCGCGCGCCAAGCGGCCTGGGAGGGGCCCGCCGAGCACACAGTAGGCCCTTCCTCCGGCATCTGGAAAGTGGTGCGAAACATTATAAAGGCGATTTTTAAAAATCATGATTTGGCAAGGGCTTGCCTACACTGGTGGCTTTGTAAACAGATCAGTTGTTTATGAGGAATCTTGTTCCGGTTGTTGCCGCGTTTCGCCTTCCGTACCGCCCCCCTCCCCGCCCTCCACCATCCCCAGGCTGTGTCTGCGCCCAGCCAGGTCCCTTCTCAGCCTCAGGACACTCCCTCTTTGGCATCCCAGCTCCAAGCAGAGGGAAGCTCAGTTTCCAGCCAGTGTTCAGACGGCTGCGTCTACATGGCACCCAAACATCTGGATGAAATGTAAATAAAACAAGCAGATGTTTCTTCTTCCTTATAGCAGGTGCCTTGGCAGAGCCCTCTGCTGTAGGCTATATGGGAAGGGCTTTCTGGAGTCTGGGGCCTGGAGCAGGTTGGGGAGTGCAGCCCACTCCTTATCAAGGAGCTGGTCACTCCAGTCTCACAGAGAGGAAAGAATGAACAAATACAGCCAGACACCCCTGGGGAGAAGGTGCTGGCAACTGGATAGTGGTGCTTGTGTGGACAGGATGGAGGGTTTGGGAACTAGGGGCAAGAGGAAGGAGAGGGGTAGAGACTTCCTGATGCAAATCAGTGGGGAGAAGAGTTGATATCAAATCCCTCTTGAATTTCGTTGTGAACAAGGATTTTCTGAGCCTCTGCATTCTACACCACTGCCATCCAGTAGTTCAGTTCAATCCAGTCACTCAGTGTCTGACTCTTTGCAACCCCATGGACTGCAGCACGCCAGGCTTCCTGTCCATCACCAACTCCCAGAGCTTGCTCAAACTCATGTCCATTGAGTCTGTGATGCCATCCAATCATCTCATCCTCTGTCATTCCCTTCTCCTCCTGCCTTCAATCTCTCCCAGCATCAGGGTCTTTTCTAATGAGTCAGTTCTTCGCGTCAAGTGGCCCAAGTATTGGAGTTTCAGCTTCAGCATCAGTCCTTACGATGAATATTCAGGACTGATTTCTTTTAGGATTGACTGGTTTGATCTCCTTGCAGTCCAAGGGACTCTGAAGAGTCTTCTCCAACATCACAGTTCAAAAGCATCAATTCTTCAGCATCCAGTAGGGGAAGAAGAAATGGCCTCCTCTGTACCCCAGGGACCAAGTCGCACAGAAGCGGGGCTTAGAAAGTGGCACAAATTTCCCCATCTCACCCCCTGTTCTAACAGGAGACCAAAGTGCAATCACTTCAGACTAATAAAGGAGAGTTAAGATATCTATGAAAGGGATCATTGAAGAAGGAGGGGGGACAGAGAAACAGAGGAGATTCACTGGTTACCAATCATCTTCCTTTACTCCTTCCATTCTTTCCACCCTGACCCTGTGTGTCACACTGTCACACTCCCCCAGACCTGTGAGTAACACTGAACACACTCTCCCAGCTCTCTCCCCCAAGCCCCCAGCCCTGTGTGTGACACTAAAAACAGTCCCCCAGTCCTCTGCCCCACTCTACCGCTCTAGCACTGGGTGTAACTGGGACATGGTCTCCCTTCCTCCCCCTACTCCCTTAGTTCCTGTGTGTAGCACTGAATACACTCCCCCGTCCTGTCCCCAGATTTCTAGCCCAGGTGGAACACTGACATCCCCAAGCCCCCAACCCTGTGTGTGACATAAACACTCCTTCCAGTCCTTTCCGCTACTAGCCCATCCCTTGGGTGAAGCATGGCGGGCACTCCTTTGGCACCCCCATAGATAGCCCTTATGTGTCAAACCAAACACATTCCTCAGGGCCGCCTTCCTCGGAAGCAACTTTTTTACCCACTATCTCCAGAGAGACTTTCAGGACCCTGCAGTGATCCTTTGCCTGCCACCTGCACCACCCCACAACCACCCCGAACCAGCACAAACAAATAAGCATTGTTGTGTGAGTGTGTATCTGTGTGTGTCGAACATGGCAGTAATCGGAAGGTTGCTGTTCTCATCTCCCCCACTCATTCGCTGACTATTGGGTTTTGCGCCAAAGGCAAATATTTTCCATTGACCTCAGTGTTCATATCTGTAAAATTGAGCTACAGTTCAACATCCAGCTATCCGGTACCCGTGGGAAAGCATCTGATTTCCACATCGAGAAACCAGCTACTGGACTGTGGTTGGGACCAGGTGAGGAACAGTTTGGGGAAGGAGATTATACTTTTGTAGAGAAGTCATTTTTTCATTGTTTTTCTTGCCTTTTTTTTTTTAATGAAACAGGAAGAACCGAGCCATGCCCCAAGGCTGTGGGTTTTTTAAGCAAAGACTTTCCCCCCTGATAACCACAGCGACCCCTAAAAGAAGCAGAGGGCTTCCTCTCACTTTGGGGAGGGTGGGTAAGAAATCAGACACAAAGAAAACTGGAGTATGGGTGAGCCAAACCCCCTTCCCCCAAGTAGCCTTGCTCTTCTGTATCACGGGTTAGAAGTTTATAGGAATTCTGGATCCATGGTTTCCTACGGTCCCTTTTACAGATCTTGTTAATTTATTACCCGTGGTTACACTTTTAATGGAAATCATGAAGAAATGGTAAAGGAAACATGAGCTAATTTTTTTCCAGTGACACATTTCACTGCTATTTAAATAGCCGTTCTGCCAAACCAAACACAGCGCTTACAGCCAGCGGTGACACATGAAGGAGATGGCTGTGGCCGATCCTGCCCGCGGCATGCAGAACAGGCGAGACTTTCTCTCAGCTTCCCCAAGGGCTGGATGCCAAGCGGGGTGGGGGTGGATGGCGGGGTGGCGGGAGCTGGAGCCTGGGGCACAGCTGGAGCCCCAGCGCCTGGTGATCGCCGCTCCCACCCTCTCCCAGGCAGGGCTATTTCTCTCTGCCTGGAGCCCACTCCTTGCCCCCCATGAAAGACCCTGCGGTGACTGTTTCCCCAGCAGCCCCAGGGCACCCCCCACCAGAGCAGTCCACAACCAGGCCATGACGAACTGAGGCTGCCTGGCACTCACTGCTGGATGATCTGCTCAAGCCTCTAAATGGGAACATTATCAGGTTGTATAAAACCAGGGACAGACTTTGGGGAAAGCCTGGCCAGCTTTGTTCAGTTCTGCGGTGGTGGTGGCCGTGACCGTGACCACGCCTGCACAGGGCGCCTTTGTTGGGCAAACCCAGAGCCTCTGACTTCTCCTCACAAACATTTGCCTCTGACACTTTCTTGCTCCCTGGCTGTGGGGCTGTGATGTCACCCAGCACTTATTCACTTTTCAAGAAGCCAATTGATAGCACATAGTGGAAAGGTGCCAACAGGGTACCTCTTAAAAAGCTCTCTTCACAAGAGAAAAAAAACATGTAACTCTATGTGGTGATGGGTAGTAACTAGACTTATTACAATGATCATTTCATGATGTATACAAATAGCAAGTTATTTGCAGTGTGTACCTGAAACTATCATACTGTAGTATGTCAATTATATCCCAATGTTTTAAAAAGAAGAAGCTGAACGAGAGCTCTGGCATTTGGTGAGACAGAAGCTGGGGCCTGGAGTGTCGGGGAAGGGGGAACAAGCCACAGAGGCTCTGGCCATAGCTGGTACAGGGCAGGAGCGGAGAGGGGAGCCCTTGTTGTCCAGTCCTCCCCAGGATTTAAAAATGCAGTGGGACTGAGGAAAAGGAAGTGTGTAGGGGCTGACATCTGGCCCTTGGAGACCTGGGATCAGCTGTCAAATTCAGGGGCCCTGTGAGAGCCCTGTGGCACTGACATTCTCACGTTGGTCTCCTCTGATGAATAGCAGGGGAGGGGGTGGGGGGTGATTCAAGGAGGGTGAGATGGGAACAGAGTGTTCGGGAGGGAGAAGCCTGCAGGAGTTGAGGCTTTTGCCCCACTCAGGCCTCACTGGAGCTTGAACAAGCATGACCACATCTCTATCCCCGCCATGGCATGTTCCGTGGCCCCCAGAGCCCCTTGTGAGTGTCAAGGTGGGCAGAGCAGAGGGCCTGTGACAGAATTTGCCAGCAGGCCTGCTGGCATCTTGGGAGAAACCACACTCTCCCCTCTGCTTTCCAGAGAGAAAACCCACTTTAGTGAGGCTTCAGAGAGAAGTTAACTGTCATCTTTTCTTTGCCAAAAAGTATATTAAATTCACTGACCACATTTTTCCAAACCCGAGTGCAGAGGACATTAGATGCAATGCACCCTGGCTGTGGGCTCTGGTGCGCTGGGCACCCCACACATTTCATTTTGCATTATTAATACTTAAAGCAAAGCAGCTGTTCTCTGCACACATAGAGCCCAGAGCTTGTCCACAATTCCTGCGAAGACATCTCCCTGGGACAAGATGCACCAGCTAGAAAGCCACTGATCCTCAGGGGTTGGGCCTCCTGGGGCAAAGTTCTCCAAGCAGCCATTTGTTGATCTCCAGTGACATTCTGGGCCGTTCCTGGGCCAGGGGCTTGGTGGTTTATTGGGAAGAGCAGATTCTGTTGATCTAGCTTAGGTAAGATTCAGTGAGTCCACTCTGAACAGATTTTTGAGAGGGGTGAGAAGATGTCTCTGATACACCAGCCTCTTCTTTAAGCCCTGGGCCCCAGGGTGAGGTTCCCTGGACTTCCATGTGTTCTCCCCAACCCTTTTCTCCTTCAAAACTAGAACTCTAATACCAAGCTTTTGCATCTTGGAACCTGGCATCCTCCTGCTAGTGTTTGCACATTAAAGCCTCATCACTCAGCCTGGTGAGGAGGCTCTTGCCTGGGTCTGTGGGACAGCCTGTCACCCAAAGCCCCCTCCCCAACCTGCCTTGGTTCGATCACCTCCAGCTCCCTGTGCAGCAGCAACCTGGGGCTGCTCTGGCTCCAGACGCACTAAACACAGTCCTTCCGTAGACCGTCTGCTTCTTCTACTTGCCTTTGAAGTCTCAGGACAAAAGTTACCTCCTCTCAGCACCCCTCCTACTATAGGATGAACTAATTACTTACTCCTCTCGCCTCCCCTAACACTTTATGTTCCATTCTATTCTGGCGGATATCTCATTCTATCATCAACCTTTCTTTCTATACTTTTAAAGACTAATATTTATAGAGCACTTCCTAGGTACATGATTCTTTAAGTAGAATTATGTTAATGCATCATATAATTCTCACAATAACCTTATGAAATGCGTTCTGTAATTATCCCGATTTCGCAGATGACAAAACAGAGGCTTAGAGATGGTAAGTAGTATGCCCAAGGTTACATAATTAAGAGGTCTCTATTTCCGCCCAGAGCTGCTTAAGGAAGAAGGTGTGTGACTTGTGCTTCCAGGGCCTACCTAACACTCTGTCTCTTTATAGGTGTTTGATGCATGCTTGTTGATACAATAATAAAAATAAACAGAGCAAGCAGAGGGACTTTCTCAGGCCAGGATCTACTGAGATACCCTAGTGTCACTATTTAGGCAACTGCCCCAGCTCGAGCTCCTGGAGAACAAGGAGGAAAAAGTTGGCAGGAACACACGTGTAGTCTCAAATTCCAGTTCCATGTGAAGTTAAACTAGCTGTGTCTCTGTTTTCTCATTTACAAACTGGTGAAAATAAGAATACCAACCTAATTTAATCCTTACTACAACCAACCCAATCAATCCTGCCTGACCTGGATGAAACAGGGCAGGAGGTTGACACGTGGAAAAAAATGTAAGGATTAAGTGGAGTGATCTGTGGGGAGAATGAATACATGTATTTGTACGGCTGAGTCCCTTTGATATTCACCTGAAACTACCACAGCATTGTTAGTCAGCTGTACCCCAATACAAAATGGTTTTGGTGTTAAAAATAAAAACTGAAAAAGAATGCAGCCAGATGGCAAAAATAAATAAATAAGTAAATTAAGTGATATGTGGAGAGCACGTAACCCAGTTATTGCCGCAGTATAGACAAGCACGTCCATGTCTTATTCCTGCACACTGAAGTGCTCTGACAGCATGGGTGAAAACAATGTATTATATTTACATAGGGCTCCACGAGGCTCTGCTACAGCATCTCTTGATTTAACCCCCGCAACTTCTGCAAGCCAAATACTACTACAGTCCTGTTGTAGACATTCAGTGCTATACAGCAAACCACTCCCAAACTCAGCTGACTTAATAACATCTCTTTTGCTCACAAATCTGGAATTTGTACAGGGCTGGGTAGGGAAGCTCTTCTTCTCTGCTCCATTTGGCACCAGCCCGAGAAACTTGAAGACTCGGGGTCAGAAGAATCAGAAGGCTCTCACTTACCACGGATGCTGGCTGGAACACTCAGCTAGCACCTACACATGCTCCCTCCAAGTGGCCTGAGCTTTCTCACAGACCAGGGGCCAAGTTCCAGTGAGAGAGAGAGATTGAGAGGCAGTCAGTGGAAGCCATATGCTTGTACGGCCTAGCCTAGGAAGTCACCCAGTGTCATTTCTGACACACTTTATTTGTTGAGGCAGTCACAGAGACCTGCCCAGGCTCAAGGGGAGGGGACATAGACTCCACCTCTTAATGAGAATAATAAGGTTTCTGGAAGAGAGTGTTGGACTGGAAATACTGTTATGGCCTTTTTGGGAAACACAGAGTCCCAATTTGCAGAGAACATTGAGGGGAGGAGCTATGTGGTGACCTGTGCACAACATCCATGAGTGACAAAGCCAGAACTGGAACCCAGGTCTTCTGACTCCAAATCCCAAGCTTTTTACACAGAAATATGTCCCTTCCAATCCCATTCATCCAGGCTTCGGAAAGACCCAGCCCCTTGTCTACATAATGAGTCTTTCAGAGCAAGCCTCCTCGCAGGCACACGCGCGCGCGCGCACACACACACACACACAGAGCCACAGCTTAACTTCCTTCCAGCAGCACCTTTAGCTCCATGGACCTGGTGATGTAAAGAGTTCCTCAGTGTTTCAGACCCCACTTGGCTGCATCCCTGCCAGGCCAAGCTGAGTTGAGGGACCCAGGGCAACCAGGAACCAGAGCTGGGGAGTCCTGATGCTCAGGACTGATGGTGGGAAGGAATGACAGGAGACAGCATCTATAATTCCAGACAACAGCAGGAGCTAGAAGACAGTGGGTAATTTGGGTAATTTTTGGAAAATGTGAGTGTGATGTCGGCCTCAGTGAAAGAGAGAAGAAAGTGGCGAGGAGTGGGGGATGGTCCTGGGGTAGGGGCCAGTGGGGAAAGGCAAAGACAGTGGAGCTGTAACGTGAGAAACAGTTTATTAGTCTCAAAAAGTTTAACTTGAAGCTCACAGCCTGCCCCCACGCCTCTGCCCAGCATGGGCAAATAACACAGATGTGATTATAAGCTGTGCTGGTGGGTCCTGGTTGAGTCCAGGGTGGGAGGTGGGAATGCATTGATTTCTTCACGGATTATTGAGCATAAGCACAAAGCCAGCCCTTTGCCAGCCCAGGGACATCAAGAATAAGCAAGGAGCCCTGAGAAATCCCTGCCCGGGTCAGGTGGGAGGAGGCTGCAGAGGTCAGGGTTGGGGCAGTTCAACCCTTTGGGGAATTTGGCTGGTGCGTCTAGCAGTGCTCTGATTGGCTGGTTAAGGCTCCATCCGAAGAACCGGGTGCTCCCTGGACAACTTGTCCGATGTGCAGAGCCAGGTATCAACCAGCACACAGTGGGGCAGCCTGGATTCTGACAGTGATGCGCACGTATCCACAGCCAGGCACAGCTGGAATCACAGCTGGGTGACCTGGGGCAAGTCACTGAACCTCATG
Organism: Bison bison bison; assembly: GCF_000754665.1. Classification (NCBI taxonomy): domain Eukaryota; kingdom Metazoa; phylum Chordata; class Mammalia; order Artiodactyla; family Bovidae; genus Bison; species Bison bison. Next base: position 2,297,061 of record NW_011494749.1, on the reverse strand, counting down.
CAGACTCTGTGCAATGGGAGCAACAATTCCTACTCCAAAGAGGTGTCATGAGCCTTAAATAAGGATGGTTGGGTTAAAAATAAGGATGTATGCCCTGAGTGCTCTCCCTGGCGTCTGGCACCTACAATGCAACAACTGGTCATTCCCGTCCCTTTCTCTTTCCTATTCTTTCACAGAAAACCCAAACCATGATTCATCCTAAACCTTATCCAGTCCAGACCAGCAGAGCCAAAGAGAGGCAAAGCTCATGAAGACTTGGGGCAAGGGTTGTAGACAGAGGGTCTAACAGGCACTTTCTGCCTTTAGAGTCCATGGTACAGGTGCCCTTGCAGGACACTGAGCTGAGGTCACTGGGAGGAGGGGCACTGGGAGGGACTCTTGTCACCCTGGGGAGCTTGTCCTTAAGATCCAATCAGTCCCAAAGGCTATTCCTGAAACCTGCCATTCCATTACGCCCTGGGGAGGAGCCAGCAAGAACAAACAGAAGTGCAGGTGCCAGGGAAGGTTGCTTCATCTCCATTTTGGAGACACAGTCCTGGGCTTCTCTCTGCCTCTCTTTTCTCACCCAGAGAACAGGAGGGTTGGCCCTATGGTGTCCTATTAGTTCCCTCTGTTTTCCTCCTCTCTCCTTACGACCCCTCGTACCCCTTCCCACAGGCCATCCCAAACAAACCATGCTTATCAAGAGGGATACATTGGGTTGTCTGTGAGGATTTCTCTAGAGTCCTCTCTGTGGCTCCAACTTCTGAGGCCCCCTGGCTGCCTTGTCTGAGCCAGGGCTGGGGTTCGGGTAGGGGCACTGCAGCCCCAGGCTTTCCCAGGGGACTCCGATGCTATTCTCACCTTTGGCCCTCTGAGATTCTTGGATAGTCTTAGACCCCCCTCCCAAAGTTGCTGGATGAAAAATAGAAACTTAGGGATGAGGGTGAAAATTAACAAGGCTCAAACCTTGTCTGTGCCTTTCTGTTGAGACTAACAACCCAAAACAATCCTCCCTTCTCTTCTTCCCCTCTCCTGGCAGCTCCAGGATCCTCCAATTGAGTCCTGCCTGGGCCGGATTAGGCAAAGAAGGAGGTTATGGTCCATGCAAGAGTCATACCCTGAACTTTATGGGGTTTGCAGCCCAGGTGCAGAGCTGGGTCCCGCCCTTTCTCAACAACAGCCAGAGAAATGAAATTCAGGCTCCATGGGGCAAGGAGGAAGCAAGGAGGCTTGGAAGACAAACTGCAGGGAGAAGATAAAAGGGTGTTTGTGTAGGGGTACAGACGGCAGCCTCCAGGTGAGGAATAAGAAGAACTTGTAAGGGAGTTGCTTGTGCCATAACCAGTAAGTGACAGGGGACAGGAAGTTGCCAGGGGTTGCCAGAAGGTTACTGACCAGGGAAGCAGGTTTCAGGCAAGCATGGAGAGCTGGGTTGCATTTCAGAAGAGCCCAGGGCCACCTTCCAGGGGCCACAGCTCACAGTCCCCAGAGGACCTGCAGCCACTATATTCTCTCAGAACCACTCCTGTCTTCCTCATCCTCAGACCTTTAGCTCCACAGAGGAGCCTCAGGGCAGCTGGAGCCCAACATTCCCTGGGCCCTTCCAGCCCCAACATTTATCTTCGGGTTATTTTCATTCCCAAGAACAAAGAAGCTTTCTATTCAGCAAGTGGTGAGAACCACACCTCTGACAAGCCATAGATCACCCTCAAGGAGAGCAGGCGGGAGGGGCTGGTGGCCAGCACGTGGGGCTGCTTCACCCTCCCACCCAGACCCATGGAGGGGGCATCTGGCTCCTGGCCTGCTGGAGGGTCCCAGCAGAAGGCAGAAAGTGTACGGGACAAACCGGTTCTGGAGCCAGAGGCCGAGCAGAGGTAGGAAGAGGGAGAATTTGGACTCTCAGGGAGGATGATGCTCTGGGCAAACCCTGCTTGAAGCCAAACTCTGTGGGCTCAGTCTCCTCCTGTGAGATATGTGTTGGTCTCCCAAGTCATCTAGGGAACTCTAAAAAAAGAAGGGCAATAAAAGCTCATGGTTTATAAAGACCAACAGTACAGAAAAGGTAAGTAGTGGATTCATATCCCCAGTGGCTGCCATTGTAGCTGAATTCCTTGTTTTCTTCAATAAGTATATTTGAATACACTGGCATGTATAAGTATAGATACACATATAGACATGTATATACATACAGGCAGGGCTTCCTCGGTGGCTCAGCAGTAAAGACTCCTCCTGCCAATGCAGGAGACAAGAGTTCGATCGTGGGTTGGGAAGATCCCCTGGAGAAGGAACTGGCAACCCACACCAGTGTTCTTGTCTGGGAAATCCCACGTACTGAGGAGCCTGGAGGGCTACAGTCCATGGGGTCACAAGAGTCAGACACGACTTAGTGACTAAACCTCTACTACCCCGCACGTTCAAGCATAAAAATTATCCATTTGTATATATTTGCTGAGAAATTAAACACACTACAAGGTCCTTTCTACACTTAGCCATATAATTTGTAAGTCACTCCATATTTTGTACATGTAGAACTGTCTCCCAGTTACTGGTATTTTAGTATTCTACTATATTGGTGGGCACTGTGGTAATTCTCCATCTTTCTTTATTACAAATAGTACTGCAGTAAATACTCATGCAACATACTTCTTTGTGAACACTTCCAAGTACCAGTAGGACATACTCCTAGAAGAACTGCCAGGCAGATCAAAGGGCATGTGGATGTATTTTTGTTTTAATGGATATTGCTAAATTGCTCTTCATAAAGGTTGAACCCAGACATCAACGACATATGAGAGTGCCTCACATCTCAGGCCAATACAGTGTGTTTTTTACAGCTTTTTGATCCACATTAATTTAATCTGATAGATGAGAAAAATAACATTTCATTGTGGTTATAACTTGCATTTCACTCATTACAAATAAGGTTGAGAAACTTTTTAATGTGTTTCAAAGCCATCTGCATTAAGGGAGCTGTAAAATACACTGAACTCTGGATCCCACACTCAAAACTTTGATTCAGTAAACTCAAAAATCAGTTTTGTTTTTAAAGACTCGAGCCATTGAGGTAGATAAAGATCTTTTTAATATTTATTTTTGTTTGTTTATCTGGCTGCACCAGGTCTTAGTTGCAGGACGTGAAATTTTTGACCTTTGCTGAGGCACGCAGGCTCTTGGTTGCAGCGTGTGATATCCAGTTCCCTGACCAGGAATCAAACCTGGGCCCCGTGTATTGGGAGCTTGGAGTCTTAGCCACCAGACCACCAGGGAAGTCCGGGGTAGATAAAGATCTCTTAAGGAGAACATAGAAAACATTCTCCATGAGAGAAAAGATGGATATATTACTTCAACTAAGTTAAATTATAAATGCCTATCCATTAAAAGAGAATGAAAAGTCAAGCAACAGACTGGGTTTACAATATATATTCTACAAAGAACTCAAGCGAGAGTATATAAAGAACTCCTCCAAATCAACAAGAAAAAGAAAAAATCAACAACCAAACTTTTTTTTTTTTTAAATCTGTGTTTATTTGGCTGTGTTGGGTCTTAGTTGTGGCATGCTCAATCTTTGCTGTGGCATGTGGGATCCAGTTCCCTGACCAGGGATCAAACCCAGGCCCCCTGAATTGGGAGCTCAGAGTTTTATCCACTAGGCCTCCAGGGAAATACCAACGACCCAATTTTTTAGGTAGAAAAAAAGATATAAAAAGATGAACAGATGTTTACCCATAACTCATCAGGGAAAAGTAAATTAAAACCACAATGAGGTATCACTACCTGCAGTATATTGACAAATATTTAACAACCAAGTTTCCAGAAATTAAAACTTTTTGCGGTGTAAACACTACCACTATGGCTGATTTCAAGCTATGAGTGTGACATCACTGATTGCAGAATTGGGAAGAGGTATGTACAACTGACTCTCATAAGCCACAGAAGCCAGCTCCAGCACATCACAGAGGCCTCACCACATCCAACGTGAAGGTAAAATAAAAAAGACTGATCATACCAAGTGCTAGTAAGGATGTAGAGCAAGTAGAACTCTAAACACACTGCTAGGATGAGTGTGAATTGGTACAATCACCCTGGGAAACCGGTAGTAATTACTAAAGCCGAATGTTGTCTGATTCAATGATATGTGTTCCCCACAACAATGCATATCCCACAGAAGTGAATATATATGTGATGGCTAATTTTGAGTGTCAACTTGATGGGCCCAGGAGGTCCTCAGGCTTTTGGTCAAATGTTATTCTGGGTGGGTCTGTAAGGATGTTTTTGTTTCTTTTTTTAATCTTAAAAATGTGCTTATTTATTTTTTATTTTGGCTGTGCTGGGTCTTCATTGTAACATGTGGGGGCTTCTCTTCTTGCAGAGCACACGTTCTAGAGTACACAGGCTCAGTAATTGCATTGTGCAGGCTTCTCTAGCTGTGGTGCACAGGCTTAATTGCCCCATGGCATGTGAAATCTTTGTTCCCCATCAGAGATCAAACCCACATCCCCTGCACTGGAAGGAGGATTCTTAACTACTGGACCACAAGAGAAGTCCCTGCAAGGGTGTTTTTGGATGAGATTAACATGTGAATCAGTAAACTGAGTAATGCTGATTGCCCTCCCCAGTGTAAGTGGGCACCATCTAATCAGCTGAAGACCTGAATAAAACAAAATGGCTGAGTAAGAAGTTCCTCCTGCCTGACTGCCCTCAAGGGGGCATCAGTTCTTTCATTCTTGTGGACTCAAAACTGAAACAGCAGTTCTTTCTGGGTCTTGAGCCTGTTCGTCTGCTAGCACTGGAACTTACACCATCAGCTCTCCTGGTTCTCAGGCCTTTGGATTCAGACTGGAATTTACCATCAGCTCTGGTGTGGGTCTAGTGAACACAGATCCTGGGACTTGTCAACCTCTATAATCACATGGGGCAATTCCATGAGACCATGTGCTGCGACTACCGAAGTCTGTGCGCTCTAGGGCCTGTGGTCCGCGACAAGAGAAGCCACTACAATGAGAAGCCTGTGTACGACAACAGAATAGCCCCTGCTCACCAAAGCTAGAGAAAGCCCATCTGCAGCAGGGAAGACCCAGCACAGCCAAAAATAAGTAAATAAGGAAAGACTATGTATATGAACTTTTAAAATAGGCAAAACTAATCTGTTTTAAAAAGAGTATGTCAAGGCTGCATATTGTCACCCTGCTTATTTAATTTATATGCAGAGTACATCATGAGAAACTCTGGGCTGGAAGAAGCGCAAGCTGGAATCAAGATTGCTGGAAGAAACATCAATAACCTCAGATATGCAGATGACACCACCCTTACGGCAGAAAGTGAAGAAGAACTGAAGAACCTCTTGGTGAAAGTGAAAGAGGAGAGTGAAAAAGTTGGCTTAAAGCTCAACATTCAGAAAACTAAGACCATGGCATCTGATCCCATCACTTCCTGGCAAATAGATGGAGAAACAGTGGAAACAGTGGCAGACTTTATTTTTTAGGGCTCCAAAATCACTGCAGATGGTGACTGCAGCCATGAAATTAAAAGAAGCTTGCTCCTTGGAAGAAAAGGTATGACCAACCTAGACAGCATATTCAAAAGCAGAGACATTACTTTGCCAACAAAGGTCCGTCTAGACAAGGCTATGGTTTTTCCAGTGGTCATGTATGGATGTGAGAGTTGGACTAGAAAGAAAACTGAGTGACAAAGAATTGATGCTTTTGAACTGTGGTGTTGGAGAATACACTTGAGAATCCCTTAGACTGCAAGGAGATCCGACCTGTCAATCCTAAAAGAAATCAGTCCTGAATATTCATTGGAAGAACTGATGCTGAAGCTGAAACTCCAACACTTTGGCCACCTGATGTGGCCAACTCATTGGAAAAGACGCTGATGCTGGGAAAGATTGAAGGAGGGAGGAGAAGGGGATGACAGAGGATGAGATGGTTGTACGGCATCACTGACATGATGGACGTGAGTTTGAGCAAACTCCAGGAGTCAGTGATGGACAGGGAAGCCTGGTGTGCTGCAGTCCATGGGGTCACAAAGTGTCAGACACGACTGAGTGACTGAACTGACCTGAATCTGTTTTAAGCTAAATCAGAATGGTAATTACCTTTAGGGGAGTTGGTTTCAACATGAAGCAAGTATGAGGAAATGTACTGCAATTTGAGAGTTCTATATTTCTATAGAAAGGTTCTGTATTTTGTTATGGATGGTAGTT
>NW_011494749.1:2259918-2290774 GCF_000754665.1 Bison bison bison | reverse complement strand
GTCACTTCAGTCGTGTCCGACTCTGTGCAACCCCATAGACGGCAGCCCACCAGGCTCCCCCGTCCCTGGGATTCTCCAGGCAAGAACACTGGAGTGGGTTGCTATTTCCTTCTCCAATGCATGAAAGTGAAAAGTGAAAGTGAAGTTGCTCAGTCGTGTCCGACTCTTAGTGACCCCATGGACTGCAGCCCACCAGGCTCCTCCGTCCATGGGATTTTCCAGGCAAGAGTACTGGAGTGGGGTGCCACTGCCTTCTCCATGGATGGTAGTTACAAGGGTAAAAATCCACTCAACAGTACCCAACTTAAGATTCGTATCCTTCACTGTTTACATGATGGACCACAGTATAATTTTTACAGTGAAAATCCTTTTTCAAAACTACCAGCTATTTCTGATGATCAGCCTGGTATAGGAAACTTTGGGCTTGGAATCTGAAAGTCCCCTTAGAGCTAGCATTCTGTGAATGTGAGAATGGCTCAAGGACAAAAGCAAGAAGAAAGGAGCAGAGTGTAGAGGCAAGGGCTGAAAAGCAGAAAAAAAGGGAGACCTTTGGGCAGAGACAGAACTGCCACTCAAGGAGTTACCAAAAAGACATAAACATCCTCGGGCTGGGAGCCACCTGAACACATATGTGGGCCAGGGGAGAAGGCAAGACGGATTATGCAAGAACAAAAAAAGACTATATGGTAGAGAAAGACACTCAAACTGATGAGCTCAAACCCAGGGGTGATCCAGATTTCATGACATGGACTCAAGACTGGTATAACTTGAGGAAGGGGGACTCCAGGAAAAAGAAGGCAAATTTATGAATATAAAGTCAGATACAAGAGTATATGTTGATTATGGTTACCAAAGGGAAGAGCAGGGAGGTGGGGAGAATAAATTAGGAGTTTGGAGTTAACAGATAAACACTACTATATATAAAATAGATGAAACTATTTGCAGGGCAGAAATAGAGATACAGACATAGAGAAAGGACATACATATATGGACACAGAGGGGAAGGGTAGGATGGCACAAATTGGAAGACCCCTTAAGACTGACATATATACACTGCTGCTGCTGCTGCTGCTGCTGCTGCTGCTAAGTCACTTCAGTCACGTCTGACTCTGTGCAACCCCATAGACGGCAGCCCATCAGGCGCCTCTGTCCCCAGGATTCTCCAGGCAAGCATACTGGAGTGGATTGCCATTTCCTTCTCCACACATATACATTACCATGTGTAAAATGGAAGCCACCCTGGACTTCCCTTGTAGCACAGCTGGTAAAGAATCTGCCTGCAATGAGGGAGACCCAGGTTTGATCCCTGGGTTGGGAAGATCCCCTGGAGAAGGGAACGGCTACCCACTCCAGTATTCTGGCCTGGAGAATTCCATGGACTCTACAGTCCATGGGGTCGCAAAGAGTTGGACATGACTGAGCGACTTTCACTCACTCACTCGTGAATAAAATAGCTAGAAACTCAGGCATATGAAGACAGGCAGAGACTGGAGTGATGCTGCCACAAGCCAAGGAACTCCAGGAGCTTAAAAAGGCAAGGAAGGTTTAAAGCATTCTTCCCTAGAGCCTTTGCAGAGAGGGCCAGCCTTCTGGACTCCAGAACTGTGAGAAAAATATATTTCTGTTGTTTTAAGTCACCCTGTTTCTGGTAATTTGTTATAGCATCTCTAGGCAGCTAACACAGATTCCATTCCAAACTTTGTTTCTCCTCCATTACCCAAACATTTCTTGTGGGATTGTGATACAACACATTCACAATCTGAAATGCCCTCCAGCCATGTTACCTCAAGGCACAGGTAGGGCAGCAGAGTAAACTGCAGAGAAGTCCCCCCAGAAGCCCCTCCCATAGCAGACGGCCAGCAGTAATTTAACTACAACACCAAAGTGAATGGAAGCCTCATAAATACAACTCAGTGAACCGAGACTAAACACATCCTGAACTTAGCTTCCCCTTAGCTGGGTCCCAACAAATCCCTTCACCTTCTCCAAGGCCACTCAATGCAGCAGAACTGTATAGCCAAGGAAATCAGAGCAGAGAGAGACAGACATCTTAACAATCATGGTTAAAGGATCTGACTTTTGTAATTTTACCAAACATATCACCTCATGGATGTAATGCTACGGTTCCCACCCTCAGATCCTTGGAAAGGCTTATACAAGTTTCACTGGGAGCTAAAACTTCTTTTGCTTCCTGGTAATCCCCTCTGTGGAGAAGGCAATGGCACCCCACTCCAGCACTCTTGCCTGGAAAATCCCATGGACGGAGGAGCCTGGTGGGCTGCAGTCCATGGGGTCGCACAGAGTCGGACACGACTGAAGTGACTTAGCAGCAGCAGCAGCAGCAATCCCCTCTGAGTCAACCTCCAGCATGAAGCACCACGTTTCCCCTGAGATATCTCAGGGGAACCGAGTGCTTTCTGGCACCGCCAACCAGAATGCTTTCCATCGGACCCACTCTCCACTCTTGAGGATATACTTGGGGCAGACAAGTGATGTCAGTGCCATGGAAGGAAAGTGAGTATGGCAAATCCAATTTGGTTTCCATATTCCAGGCAAGGTTTTCAAATCAGAAAGAATAAATATTTGGAAGTCAGTTTAGAAGCTGGAATTAACTGAAGAGAACTGAGGCTTCTCTAAGAGCCTCTAAATTCATATTTTCTATTGCGGGGACTCACAAGAACTTGTGGATGAAACAGTGCTGTAACTCCAGTGTATCACGAAGGCTGGAAGAGATACTGGATTTTGGTAGCTGAGCAGACATAGTTGGAACTTTTTGAAAAAAGAGGAGGCTGGTACTGATAACTGTAGGCTATCAATCTCAGGGAAAATTCTGAAACAGATTTTGAGTGTGTGTATGTGTCCATTTGGGGGCCAAGGTTGCAGAGTATTAGCAGGTTCCCAGAGAAGTTTATGACTCCTAAAGTGATCTAAAAGCATTGAGGAAAGATTTCCTCTGGGAAGAAAAATTTTTTCCCTGCTTCTCCCTGGTGGTTAAGTGAGAACACAGCAGAGAAAGACCCACTCATGGTCACACAGCAAAGTGATGGAAGAATCAGGACCAACACCCAGGGCTTCTGACTCCAAGTTCAAGGTTTGTTCCTTCTTCAACTTCTCACAGCTCCACCCTCATCCCATCATACATTTACATGGAAACCATCACTTTTTCCAAAATGCTTTTTTTTTCCACCTCTCCATCAAATCGTATCAGGAGATGCCCAGAGCTCAGCTACAGGGGCAGGGTGTGGTTTATGAACTGTGTGTGTAAACTGTCCCACTCCTGAGAGGAGACTGACAGAGCCTGAGCCTAACACTCAATCCAAAGGAATCCTTTTGGATTTGGAAATCCCTAGACACGGCTTGGGAAATGAGGGCCTGGGTATAATGGGAAAACCATGAGAGGCTGACTGGAGATATATATCCTTTAAAGAGTATTTGGAGTTCCTTTCCAGGGAGTCAGAAAGGAATTCTCTGGGCGTATAGTGGGGTTCACTAAGCTCCTCTGTCCTGCCAAGTTAATTTCACTTTTTTCATAGATCCTCTACCCTGCCAGATTAGGGGAAGGAAGCAGACATATTTCTTCAAATTCTTGATAAAATTGCTTATAATGGACAAGAAGAAATATTGGATGAAAATGTTGTTGGAAGGTACATACATGTTTCGGGATTCACCCTTGTCTTACTCCGTTTAAACTTTTTATGCATGATGTAAATAAGGATATTATTGGCATGCTTCCTAAACTGCATACAATATTAAACTGGAATCACTGGCTTTCCAATCAATAAACCTTTATCAAAAGCTTCTAAATAAAGAAACCAAGGGAATGAAAGACATTTCTTCCTGCAAGAGCTCAGAGAAATAGCCCAGAATGGCACTGGAATGCTCCCAGCCTGTCTCCTCCTGAGGCAAAGGAATAGAATCAGTCTACTGTTGAAATGGAATCAGATATTTCTTCACTGATGCTATGGGAGAAAACGGGTCCACTGAACACCAGGTGGGGTTCATTTCTGGCCAGAGGTGGCCCCAGAACCCAGCTGGCTGACCCTGAACCTCAGATCCTGAGACCGAGTCCGGTCCCCACTGCCCAGCAGTGCAGGAGGACAGATGAATAGCAGGGCCTATGGCCTCTACCTGCCCTCCAGCCTCAGAAGAGGGAGATGCCCACCCTGGGTCTTTCGGGCTCTGCTGGAGGCTGTGTGGTGTTCCTGTGTGTGGCCCTTCAACTCCCAGACACTCCCAGAGGGAGAACAACGCATCCTTATCTTAGTCAACCCACAGTTGCACGCCAGGACCGGGGGTCTGATTCCAGTGGGCATGAAAACTGAGTCACAGCACAGCCCTCAGATGGAGGGTCCCCACCAGTGTGCTTCCCAGAGTTCAGCAAAGCGCCTGACCCAGCCCTAATCCCGACACCAATAGCAAACCACATGCTCACCCAAATCCCACCTGCCCCTCCCCCTCTTTGCTAACACACAACCATCTGAACCCCAGCCCAGGCCTCATGTAACCCAACGCTAACACTAAATAAAATAACTAAAATAACTCCCACACCAGCTTCCACTCCAAACAGTTTTATCCTGCCCTAAATTTAACTCCAATTCAAACTGCACCTTATGTCAAAAAAAAGACAGATTCTCTTCGCTGCCCCACAATCTGGTGGCCTTGACCAACAGCTGTCTGCAATTTGTACCTTGAAACATGCCCTACACAATTGTCCTTTGGGTTTAAAAATCTGATAGGAGACTCTTACCATTATTAAAGGATTTAATACACAGAAATCTATTTGGAAAGAACCAGATCTCAGAAGTGGACGACTGAGAAATAGAGACATTTTAGTTATTTCCTCTACAAACAGCAGACAGGGATGAAAGTTCTCAAGAAACTCTCCCACCCCAACCCTTGGTCTGCCAGGAGTCATCAGGAAATGGATTATCTTCAATTTATAAATGATGAATAATTGCTAGCTTCTAAGAAAAGCTAGAAGAATCCAAAGGAAGATGCTAGCTTTTTACAGAGAAGATAGCTTTGTAAAGACACACCAGCATTTTTCATTCCAATTTAACTCCAGCTTCCACCTGACCCTGAAAGGCTGTAGAGGTCCCCAGCCTGTGACCCAAGGGCTGCAAAGCTAAATGTGAGGCAGGGAAGGTGGGATTTCAGAGCATGAGGCCTTAGGTAAGCTGCAGAGCTGTGCTCTGTTGGGAAAGGCAGAGGTCAGTCTAGAAATGTGACTCCAAAATAGGCTGTCAATCAAGGGGGAGCAAGACAAATAACCAGGGCTGAGACACAAAGCCCAGAGGCTGGACGGCAGGAGCGGGGGAGGCCGACAGGAAACTTCAGGTCGGGGCAGGCAGACAGGGGGCGAGTGGTCTGAAGTAATCCCGGGGTCCAGGTGCCAGCACCCCAAGCAGCTTTCACACCCTTTCAGCATAAGTTCATGGAAAAGCCATATCCCTTTTAATAAACATTTTTACTGATTAAAAAAAATGAAGAATATTTACAAAGAATAAAAAGTTTGTAGAAGCAAATTAAAATTAACTACAACCTATTGACTTACGATCACGTAAAGAGGCAAGATGTTACTAGCATTTAATTATTTCAAGAATTTATCCTTTTACCCTGTAGGTTCAGTTACTAACATCTAGATGGAAGAACAAAACTCCTGTTCCCTTTGTTTGTCTAGGAGGACAAAACCTCCTGAAAAGAAACCAAGGCCACAGCTGATGCTAGCCTACCCGATTCTATTTCCTGGCCTTCTGGGAAGACTGCTCTTCAATCAGTAAATGTGTATTGATCATCTCCTGTATGATCTGTGTATGCTCAGCACACGCAGATACCATCCCTTCTCAGGGCACTTCTACCCTTTGCAACAGTCCCCAGTGTTCCCCCAGCCCAGTCCTACAACATATCACTGACCCACGCTTGTGCACACACACCTGTATACTCCCATACCACAGCATCATACACACAGTTGCACACTCACACATACATTCAATCACACACACTCACATGCTCACATCACATCAACATACACTTATACACTCACAGATGACACACTCATATACATATAACTCACACTCTCACACACAAAGTCACTGATACAGACACACACACACACACACACACACACACTCTGCATCCTCCTTAGCCCCCAGTGTAAAGTCAGCTTTAGCGTTTATCACATATAATGCCATTAATTATATTGGGTTAGCCAAAAAGTTTGGGTTTTTCCATACAATGTTAGAGAAAAATCCAAACAAACTTTCTGGCCAACCCAATATAATGTCTCTCGCTTATCTCTGTCTCAGCCTGGAAACTTCCTAAGTTCACTTCTGTGAGCTCATCTTCCCACACAGTGTCTGGCACTGTATGAACTTTGAAGCCATGACTAAGGTCTTTGGTCCAAGGGACAAGTCATCCTCTTTCAGACCTCTCTTTCTCCCTCAGGTCGAAGTTGAAATTGGGGGACATAAATCTAAGGGAACCCTTCAGAAAATCCTAGGATCTAGGGCCGCACCCTCCCTGCGGTGCTCACCCCTCGGGTGGGAGAGGCAGAGATGAACTGGGGTGGGGGCAGGGCATCTCTGTTGGGGTCTGGCTGCCATCACTCATCCCTCATGCTTTGCCGTGACTTCCCACACCCCCAGGTGCCCACCCCTCCCCTGCACCAGCACACCCCTGGAGAGCTGGCTCCAGAAAACAACACCTGGGACTCCTGGAAGTGGGGGCAGATGGGGATCCGCCCTCCTCCCCGACCCCTACCACAATACACCAATACTGAGTCCCCTCACTTCCTTCCACAAGGCCAGCTGCAGGCAAGACCTTCTGCTGGGCTCTTCACCGCTCTCCACCTAGGGACCCATTAGCATTTTAAGGTTCTTATTCCCACACACATCCTGTCCTGGGATTGTCCTCCTCCTCGAGGCATTAGCACCTTCACCGCGCCTCTTATCACCCCAGCCCCGCCTACCTGGGGTCAGCCTTCAATCCACAAGTGTCTGGGGGAAGAGCCGGGAAACCTGGTCACACTTCCCAGGTATGTCTCACAGTCCATCCCTTTCTGTCCAAGGCATGTCCTAAGTCCTGAGCCCCCTCCCATCTTTGCCCCCTCCCCCTACAAGAGGTGTTCCCATAATCAGTAGGCATCACTGGGCTCTAATCAACCCCCTGTTTTGACTATTTTAGCAGCAATAAAAGGGCCATAAAGAGAAAGTCAGTGGGCCCTTCAGGAACAGGGATCTCCTTCGCTGTGATATAATGAAAAACACCAAGTGCTTCCTCGGAGCCCTAAGTGACAGCCCTGGCAGCGGAGCTATTGGAGGAAGCCTAATTATGCTATAAATTAAAGGGCTTTTTTTTTTTAACCCAACATTATGACCTTTAATAAGATTGTTTTTACAACCGGCTGTCAATAAATCATGCAGGAGCCCCAGTAAGAAGCATTCTCGGAGAACTTCTGCGAATTTCATTAGCTGCAGTTTATTTGGTTTTGGCAAGCTATGATGTTTTTTAAATCTCAAATTAAAGGCTCTGAACCATAAAAGCTAATTCAGAAAAGTTCCTGTTTCAGCCCCCGAAAACAAGCTTTCCTAATTGCAGAAATTAGCTAAGATGTGGCCAGGCCAGGAGGTCAATAGCTGGGAAGCAATGACAAGTGGCCAGGGCTTCACCAACTTGGCGGCCCCGGACCAGGTAGAACCTGAAGGTGACAGTCGGAGGGGACAGCCGGCCCAACCATGGCCAGCCCTGGGAGGTCCACATCCTGGGGGACTGCGGATCTCAACAAGGACAGGCCAGCTCACCAAGCAGGGCTGAAGGGGGCCAGCTCTGCCACTGCAGCCAATGTCCTTAGGCCAGGACACTGGGAATCCCACACAACTGTTTAACCCAAAGCCCAGAATTTCTCCCCGCTGCAGCTTCCTTGAGTTCAGTTCTTGTCCTCCTTGACAAGTGTTAGTCTAACACCGACTGTCACAATCTTCCTGAACTACATGTGAGAAGATAAACGAAAAATAGGATACACACTGGCATATGCAGAGGCATCACTATGGCAAAGAAGTACACGGAGTCAGCAAAAGCAGGGCCAAGAGAAGCAGAGACGACAGGAGGTGTGTCCACCTCTTAAGAAAGGAGGTGGACCTAGTATATACTATGAGCAGTTAGCATTCTAGTTCAGACTGTATATCAGGAGTCATGGGCTTAAATTCCAGCCCTGACGTTAATTATGGAACCTTGAAAGAATGGAGGGTCCTGCTAAGATTGTGGAATCAGACCTTGTTCGAATATTGGCTTTGACACGTGCTAGCCCAGTGATCTTAAGCACGTTACTTCATTTGTCTGGGTCTCAGTTCCCTCATCTGTAAATGGGGATATTACTAGTACCCCCATCCCCCCAGAGGGTGTTGTGAAGATGAGGGAGCAGACACACTTAGCACAAGGCTGGTATCTATAAGCTCTCAATAAATACTAACTGATAGCAACAGCAGTAAGAGGAGTCATGGTATGTCCCTCTCCAGACCTCAAATTCATCACCTAAAAAAATAGAGTGGGACTAAACAAGCTCTAAAACCACTTCCGTCACTGTAGGGAAATGACTCAAAGAGATGTAACCCCTCCTGCTTAAACCCTTCAAACAATTCCCATTGCCCACAGAATGAAACCTAAGCTCCTTGGAAGGAGCCTGAATGGTTGAGTTCCTGATACCCGCTCAGATCCGTCTCCTGCCAGTTGCAGTCCCACCACACAGCAGAGTCTACATACCAAAATCCTCTGCCCCTGGGCCAGACAGTCTCCCTGTTACTGACCTGGGTCCTTGGACTCTTTGATTAATAGAAATTGATACACAGCCAGACACAGAATTCAGGAAGGAGGGAAAACGAGTAACACATTCCTTTGCTCGCTCAATGAGGAGGTCGTAGGCTGGTCCTTTAAATGGAGTGAGGATCGGGGCAGATCTGTGGGTCCGGCCAGGAGGAGTGCTTATGTGGCCTGCCCACCCCCTTGGTGGTGCTGTGTGTGGGGATCATGCATGGTATCATGCTTTTGTTCCTGGCACCTCAGCGAAAGTGGTTTGCAGCCTTTTTGTATTTATCTTGCTGTTCATAAATACCGGGACTGTGCACACGTGCAGTTGTTTTTAGTCCCTTATAGTTTCTTTGTGTTCTATGGCTGGAGATGTTTGAGATGTTTGTCCAGGTGCAAGCCCTGCTGCGAAGGGTCCCAGACCCCAGCCTATCTCATCCCCTTTGTCGAGAATCCCCTCCAAAGCCTTTTGGCCTGGCTAAGTCCTGCTTCTTTCCAGGCACCTAACGTCAGTTCCTCCAGGAAGCAGCCTGGTCCCTCAGTCCTGCTCCTCCACTCCCGCAGGATCTACTAGAATACCTGGTACTTCTGCCATCAGAGGTCTTGTCGCCCTAAGCTGGTGGTTTTGTCCAACCTGCTGCCCCCCACCAAAGTAGGCAACAAAGACCACGTCTGTCTTGGTCTCCTTGGATCTCCAAAGGAACGTTAATGAAATAGCATTCAGAGACATAATACATAGGGGGAAATCTAGGCAAAAATAGGATAGGTTATTTTGGAAACTGACATCTGATGTGTAACTAGATGTTGGGTTTCTTTCTCTTTTTAAAAAATGAAGTGGCTAATGAAAACTGTCCAAAAATAAAACTTCAATACATCTTACCTTAGTCTTACCATCTGACATTCATCTCCTTTTTTTTTCAACTTTTTTTTTTTATAATTTATTTATTTGGTTGCTCTGGGTCTTGCTGCATGCAAGTTTTCTCTAATTGCAACGAGTGGGGCTATTCTTTGTTTGGGCTTCTCATAGCAGTGGCTTCTCTTCTTTCAGAGCACGGGGACTCCAGGCATATGGGTTTCGGTAGCTGCAGCATGTCGCCTGAGTAGTTGCGGTGCACATGCTTAGCTGCTGAGTGGCATGTGGAATCTTCCCGGACCAGGGATCAGACTCGTGTCCCCTGCAAGGCAGGCAGATTCCTATCCACTGTACCACCCGGGAAGTCCTCAATATTTTATTTTATATTGGAATATAGTCGATTAACAACATTGGAATAGTTTCAGGTGAGCAGCAAAGGGACTCAGCCATGCATACATATGTATCCATTCTCCCCTAGACTCCCCTCCCATCCAAGCTGCTGCATAACATTGAGCAGAGTTCTCTGTGTGACCTTTGTCTCCTTTTGCTCAGGGAATGAGGGGAGGGACTAAAGAAGGCACTGACTAGAATGAGGCTGTATCAGAAAAGATTGCCTTTGAGAACCAAGACATATAGAAGCCAGGATCGAGGAAGTTCCCATTCTGCATGTTCCCAACTCCTTTCCTTCACTCCCCACCTGCCCAACGTCCACAGCTCAGGAATCTTTCCTCCTAGGGCAGAAACATCGGTGGTTCTAAAATTTCTGAATGAAAACCATCCGTGAAGTCGTGCGTGGGAAATGAAATGCCAGCACATGGGCGTCGGTGACTGTGAGGAAATCGTGGCACCCACACTCACCTGGACTGCCTTTGGTTTGCCTCATTAATCAGCTCCCCAGGTCATCGGGGTGTCTCGCCTCAGGCTCACGGGTCTGGTTTTTGTATAATACACATTTTCCCCCAGTTTTTATTTCATCTGCTTTTTTCGAGCAGCCTTTCCATTATTTCTGAACATTTGAGTTTAAAAAAAAAAAATGTAAATTACAGACGCCTGTGGATTGACGTCATGTGAAAAGAAGGCAGCTGTTTCCCCTCCCTCCAAACAGGGAGCGTGGTTTTTAAAACTAATAAACCCGTTAAACCTCATGAAGTCCATTTCAGCCTTTTAAAATGGCTATTTTCATAAGGGAAAAGGATAAAGAAGAAGCAAAGAAACGTGTCTGGGGCAATGTCTTGGCTGGACAGGGAATGGTCCCAGCCTCTGCGGATGCAAACTATTCCCTTTCTCAGGTCCAAGGTTCAGGGAGAGGAAGGGTCACCACGCAGGGATGAGCCTCAGAAGTCCCGGCAGGGGAGAGAGACTGAACAGAGGCAGAAGACAGGAATTTTATGGTTCAGGGGTTTGTGGAGAAGGTAGGAGCAAAGGGACGAAGAGGGAAATAGGAAGGATCCCCTTTGACACCCGGCTGGGAGAGTGAATGGGTGGGCTTTGTAGAAGTAGAGCATGAGGAAATGAGCCAGGAAGCTTAGTCAACACTGTCTGCCTTCTCTAGAAACAGGAATTAAATGTGGAGGACACCAGGAGCTGGGCATGATAAATGGTGGAGATATCTGAAATAGTACCACGAGGACCTTCAGGGAGACCACAAAAGCCTGATTCAACCTCTATGTGTGCAAGGCTCTCCGGGTTTTGAATACCCAGAGAGGAGGGTCCCACTCAGAATCCTTAGAGACAGAGTCAAGGTCACTTTCTTCTTCCCAGAGGGCTCTGGCTGGCTGTCTGCTCGAGCATTGGGTTCTCTTCTGTCTGTAGCTCTGAACCAAACACCTGGCGGAGACTCACAGAAGGCAGCTGGCAAGATTTTTGAAATGAATGAAAGAGTTAATATATGAATGGATCAATGAGTGAATGAGATGAGTATCTTCTAAGTGGGAGAAAGTATGGTTACTTCTTCATCGGCACCAAGATTACACTCGCCCAAACAGGGCTGCCATGAACAATTGCACGGGTAAGAGGAATTTTAAAAAAAAGCTTCATTCCAAAATGGCTTGTCATTCAGAAAGCAAAATATTCTAATAACAGTTGAGAAGTTTCTCTCTAGCTTTCTCACTCTTCTGGGTTTAAAAGCCTGGGATTTGAAAATCAGAGAAGGCAGAAGGGACAGCAGAGTCTATTTGAAAGTGCCCCAGGGAGAGGCTGGTATGTGACCCCTACTTTCCATGTGGGTTGCTGATCCTTGATATTTAGAAGCCTTGGAAGGCAGACAACCTATCCCCCAGGGCCCTGAGGGATGGTGTCAGCTCTTCCCATTTCTGAGGTGGAAACAGTCTTGGGAGTTCCTGAATTGATTTGCCTCTCAGACTCAAGAGAGATTCCCAGCAAATCAGCCAGTGCTTCCCCTCTGCTCCCATCTGGTTTGAAAATAATTTCTCCAGTGCCTCCAGTTCCCATTCGGTGGAGAAAGATTTAAAACATATAGAGCATAGCCCTTCCCTATCCCACCCACATCAAAAGACACTGCTGGGAAGGACCCCTCCAGGGAAAGTGTTTCTGCACCCCGGGTGCCTGGAATTCACTCTTCCTTCTAGGCAACTGCAATGGAATAGAGGGGAATTAGTTAATGTCCCCCACAATTTGAACTGGCTGGAGAAAAGCACATTCTTCACCATTGTCTTTTCACTCTGCCTTGTAACTTAGGGAGCAGAGGATACGGCCTCATGAAGTTAAAAGTCTTCCCACTAAGAGTAAAATCACTTTAAAAGAAATACAACTGCTGACCAACTTTATTCACCTCCTATTTGGATGTGAAAAATGCTCCAGAGGGAAGTTATGTGAGCAAAGGCCAGGATTTACTATATATTTCCCACAAACAGGGCTCCCTGGTTTGTTCTGCGAGAAATAAAACCCAGAGGACCCACCCAGCAGGCCTCTTGGGCGTAAAGGAGTCGAAGCCAGATTAAAAAAATCCACTTCAGGACTTTTTTACTGCTGGGGTGGGTTGCAGAACTGTCAATGGGCAGGAAAATAGCACATCTGGAATGTGGCTCTGTCCCCTCGTTGGCTGGTATAACTCAACATGTAAGTCAGATCTTTTTCTGTTTTTGTTTTTTTTTTTAATGGCCAAGATTTATCTGGCCTCTATTCATTTTTTAAGCCCAGGGTGAATATGATTGTTAAGTTCTGTATGATTACATTTGTGTAAATTAAAAGCCATATTTCAGTACTAGACAGATCTCCTGCAGGCCTGAAAGGTAAAAATGGCCAGACTAAGCACTGTGATCCAAGACACTGGTTACCCAACTCACCCAGAAGATACTAAAAGAGAAAGATCCTGTGATTTTCTTCACTAAAGCTATATCCCCTTTGTGCCTTTATAAAAACTGGTTCTGGGAAAATTGGCGCCAAGATGCTCAAACTCAAAGTAGACTTTTGGATTAATTTAGTCAGTCATGTTTGGACCGTGGCAACAAGAGGCTCTTATAGGCCTTTTTTGCAGCAAGCAAATTGGTTTGTAAAATTGACATAGCCATTTTAACTCCTAAAGGGATTTGAGAGGTAAGTGAGTGGACTCTTCTGGAGACAGTGATCTTTTGCTTTTTTTTGGTCGGGGGCTGAGATCAGTTTTGACCATGAGGAAATATCTTTTGCATGGAAGTCCACACTTGGCATTTGCTCTTAAGTTAAAAGCAATGTAATAAACGTTTGGTAACAACCCCCCGCATGCTTAGATTTATTGGCTAGTTAAATCTTTAATGGTTAAAGTTTAAAACCTTTTATTTCAATGGCCTGGGGATTTGCACAGCTGGAAGGTTGCATTTTAATATATTCAAATTGGAATGGAAAAGCTACAATGACCAGGACATTGACTTTCATTCTTAGACACTCCCAAGCTGGTAGTGAGCTGACAACACGCATAGCGCTATGGCCAAAAGGGAAAGAGGAAAGAAGGAGAAGGAAGTCTGCTGCAGACTTCATTCAACTGCGATGAATCCCTTTCTACCTGAACTCACCTACTCTTGTTCTCCACCCAAATAGTTGAGATATCAAGGAGAATCAATATTCTGGTTGTGCCATTCAAGTGACCCATCTTGGCTGGGTCATATTCTACCAGTGGAAACTGCCTAGTTTGGTGGCCTGAATTAGAAAAGTGGTATACAACAGCATTGGCAAAAGGGCTGCAGTGTCTGAGGTGATAGATGTTGATAATGTGATGAAGGGAGATGGGACAGAATGGAAGGCCCTCAAGGCATAATGGAAGTACAGAATTTGGATTAAAAAGTGGGAGTGATGGACATGACCAGGGGTGATCCTGATGACATCTAACCAAATGCAGGGAGTTTCAAATTGCTTTACCTGAATGATTTTCTGCATTCTCCAATCTGGCACTATTTTACTCTCCTTTTACAGACGAGGAAACTGAAGCATGCAGAGGTTACGCAACCTGCCCGAGTTCAATCTCCAGAAAGAGATTCTTTCTGGATTCAAAGCCAGGTAGCCTGACTGAAGAGCCTACCGTCTTAATGGGACTTTCAAAGGTTTGGGGATGGAAACAGCCAAGGTCTTGAATATTAAGGGGCACGAGTGTTAGAGCCAGTGGTAAAGCAGAACCAACAAGGTCATCCCCACCACCTTCAGGAAGCATGAGAATGAGGAAATTCTCATTCTCACACACATCCACAAAAGCACACAGCCACTCATCCCAGCAGTTCCTTATGCACCTTAACACACAGAAACATGTTCCGACAAAGATATGCTGTGTACTCTTCACTCACTCCACAGGCACATGCTTCAGAAACACACACACGTCACCGTACCCTTAAGCTTTCACACAGATATACCAACATTCAACTCATATTCTGGCACCACACATGCATGTACACACACACACATTTGTGCACACTAGATATATGTGTAGAACCAGATGCAATTATCTTCTGGTGATCCCTTGGGACTCAGTAATGCCATTGTTTCTCAAGCACCTGTTCCTGTTGACCTGGAGCCACATGGCCAAGAATGGACCCTGAAGGATGAAGGATAAAGCATGTGGATCAGACTGCCAAGAATATAAGATGACCCAAAGGCCCCCAGGACAAAGTAGAAATAACCAGAATCATGCACTGACCACTTCCAATCCCCTATCCTAAGAGCTGTCACCTTGAGAAGGGTCTACCTAGCTTTTGCTAGTGAACTTGGCCAGTTCGAGTTTAAAGGTCAACCCTGGGTCTCTGGTCACTAATTGCTATCTCAGTATCCAGGATAAAGGCACAAAGGTTGGATCTTGTTGAAGAAACTAGATTGCTGGATCCCAAGAAGAGAAGACTCTTGACGGAAAATGCCAGGCTCCCAGTGAATTTTCTAGTTCTGAAACGCTAATATTTCTCATATGGAGGCTCACAGACATTCACGGGGTTTTCAATTTCAAGGCCATTTCGGTTTTTTATGGGGCTTGATGTTCTCTGCACAAACATAGGTTCAATAATTGACAGAGTGCCAGGCTGCCCACTCTGGCACTCACAAGCCTGTCATGCAGGACAGCAAAGCCACGCAGTTCCTACAGCCCCCAAAGCCACGCCGTCTGCTCCCTGGCACAGAGACCTTGCCAATTGCAGGAAGTTGGGAAATAAAAGAAAAGTTTCAAATAAAAAGATGTCAATTTAACAGCCAGGGACCTGGAAACAGATGTTCCTCGCGTAGCCCCAGAGACGCCCACTGGCCCGCCCATCCGTCCTCCGGGTTTTCAAAGTCACTTCTTGTCAGGTGCCCTGGTTAAGAGGGAGAATTAATGAGCTGTGCTCCATTTTACGGCTGTCGTCTGATGTGGGAGCCGTGCACGGAGCTGCTCCGCGGACAGGCCAGCCCGACTCCCAGCAGCTCAGCCTGGATCAAAGCAGAGAGCAGCTTGGCTTTTATAGCAAAATGATTAAAACCGCGTGGGGCTTGTTTCCTCCCACGTGACCTCTGACAAAGTGCAGAGGAGGGAGCAGAGGAAAGGTGAACCCAGAGGTCTCCAGCCTCAGGGAAGAGCAGGACCTGAGATGCAGGCATCACAGAAGATAAGCCTGGATATACGGGCACACACACAAGCAATGCCTTTTCTCCTGCAAGTTGAAACCTACCCTCAGAATGAGAGGCCAGAGGGCCTAATTAGCCAGGTTAAGAGGACCACAGAGCACCATGTAGACGATAGCAAGCTAGCTAGCTAGCTTTCCTACTTATTCAATTACTCCTAGTTCTTGAAGGAAGTAGTAGCACTGGATTGAACTGACAAAGTATTAATTCTCAAATGTTCCTGTTGCATCTGGACAAATAACTTCTCATCCGACTATAGTCTTTGGCAATTCTGCCACTGCTGACCATCACAGTGCCCAGTGGCAGGCAACCTCACCTCTGACCTCCCACCTGTTCTGCTCCTCTGGTATTCCCAAGTAGTCTCCTATTTCTATAGCGAATAGACCAAAGCAGAAGTCCTGAGATGCCACTTCCAAGTTTATGTTTTGGAAAGACTGTGGTTTCCTTCTTGGGCGTGCTCTGGCTCTGAAGGACGCCAGTGGCCAGCCTGAGGCTGAACTAGGAGAAGCCCATGTGGCAGAGACTTAAAACAGACCTCTTGTCAGCAGCCTGGAAGGAGCTGAACTCTGTCCCCAACCACAGGAGTGAGGGTAGAAGCAGACTCTCTCTCAGGTAACAAGTCTTCAGATTACTACAGCCCGGTCACCTTGACTGTAGACATCGGAGAGACCTAAGCGGTGCCTGAATTTCTGACGTGCAGAAAGTCTGAGATACTAAATGATAATCCTTTCAAGCTGCTAAGTTCAGGTGCAATTTGTTAGGTGGCCATAGAAAAATAGTACACCTACCTTGGCTCCTCCTCCACACCTGAAAATCACAGCTCTTTCCATCTCTCCTCCTCCCCTGAGATATCCCTGCGCAGCCAGGTATAATTTACAACATGTTTAAGTGGGGCTTCTACCATCAACCTTATTGAGGCCTTTAGTCTCTGAGCTCATCCCCACTCCTATTCCCATTTACCCATCCCCCCACCCACCCACCTCACCTCTTTGCTGTGTCTTGAACATATTAGATGTGCATGCTCAAGGCCTTTGCACTTCCCCAGGGCTTACCTTCTCTCTTTCCACAAGTCTCTGTTCAAACCATCACCTTCTCAGCTAGGGTTTTCCCAAGCACTCAAAGTAAAAAGGAAATGCCTTCCACCAATCCCCTGCTGCTCCCTTATTTCCCTTTCTGGATTAGTTTTCGCCACTGGCTTTGGTATCAACTTGCATACTACATGTCTTATTAATTTTGTTTCTTGCTTGACCCCTCTCCTCTAGACCAAAGGAAAGGGATTTGGGGATTTTGTCTGTTTTGTTCACTTCTCCACTCCCAGTGTCTAGAACCTTGTCTGGCCCATCGTAGGCATTCAACAAGAATTCACTGACTAGATTAATGAATGGAGATATAGACCTCCCATTTTCTAAGCACCTATTATTAAACACCAAATATATATTGTCATTCATCCTCATAACAACTCTATGAGGTTGACATTCTTGCTTCTCATTTTATGGAATTTAAAACCTGAGATGAGGGGATGCTGCCTTATTCAGGGTCCCACAGCTAATATGCGGAAGTGCTAGGGATTTGAGCCTTCTACATTCTTTTCTCTACCCTTTTTCCTTTGCACGGATAACTCCTTCCAGTTAATGAAGTGCTTTCCAAAGCAACGATCTCATCTAAGCCTCACAATAACCCTGTGAGCTTGAAATTACTTATTATCTCCATTTTGACAGAAATGGAAATCAAAACTCAGAGGTGAAGGTATGTGCCCTGGCCGACACAGTTGGTATACAGCAGAGCTAGAATTTCTTTGGTTCAGTCAAAAGACGTTGACTGAGCAGCATTGACTGACATTGACTGAGTAGCTCCCAGGTGCCAGATACCATGACTAGTAGGACAGGGTCCCCCCTCGAGTCTTCCTGTTTCCCACAATCCCCTGCCCCCATGGGACCGCGTGTGGGCCACTGCGGTGTGCTGAGTCCTTGTTCAGAGTAAATGTGGATGTTGGTAAACAGTAACTAATAAGTTAAGAGACATGGCCTCAGAGGAGCTGATGCAAAGGGAGATTGACTAGTGAGATCTGAGACCTCTGGGAAGGGAAAAAGAAGAAATTATGAAGAAGGAAATTTTTAAAGATGGATCCAGAAGATGCAAAAGAAGGTGAGGTATCAGATTTTTAAAAATCCCCTTTTATTTCTATTCCTCACCCCCATCCCTCTTAATAGGCAATCCTCTTATAATGTGCATATGAATCTCTTAGTTCATTTTTGCTTTTGCAAAATGCTTATATTTCTCTTGTGCATATTTTTAACTTACACAAATGATATCACACTGTATCTCTCTTTCTGTTTTTTTCTACCCAGCACTATGTTTCAAAGATCCATGCATGCTCCTGAGTGTACATCAATCTGTTGCTTCCTACTATTACATAATATGCCATGGTTTGTACCACATCCTACCCATCCACTCTCCCAAGGATGCCACCCAGATACTCCCCATCCCCAGTGCTATACTGTGACACACAGCCCTACCATGCCCCTCCTGAGCCTGTGGGAGGAGGTCTGCCGTACACAGGTGTCAATAGTTTTAACTCAGTAAACCTGTTTGCTGCCCTAATTTGTTCCTCCAAATGAGAGCATCACCTTTGTAGAGCCTTATATCCCAGCCAGCACTTGGTGTTATGCAGCTCTTTAATTTCTGCCAGTCCAATAGTTGTAAAGTGATATCTCATTATTTCCTTAATTTGCATCTCTCTGATTATTAATGATTGGAACAACTCTTCATTTGCTTGTTGGCCTTTTAGGTTCTCTTGAGTGAGAGAGTCAGATTTAAGTGACAGAAGGAAGATTTGTCCACAAAACTAACCTGGATTCTTGGAAAAGGGGGAAGGCTTGGAAGGTACCTGAGCATGGAAACCAGCAATTCTCAGGCAGCACTTTCAAGTAAAAAGAGGCTTCAAGGTGAACAGCTTGGACCTGAACAACTGGGTTTTCCTGGAAAACCATCTTTTTATTTCCCCCAAAACACCACACCGGACATGGGAAACAGGATGACTCAGAAGGAAAGAATGAAGTTAGCCTGGAAGATAGAAGCTAGATTCAGCCAGTCAAAGCACATTTCCCAGAAACTTAAATCAATTGGATTCTATTAAGAGGAAGAATTTCTGTTCTTCAAGAGACAGAATTAAGAGATTGGAGAAGCAATCCACAGTGTGAGAGAAAATTTCATAGAAATATATGAAATGTACATGTAAAACAAGGAACTCAGATTCAGACTATATATATAACTTTTATAAATCAACTTAAAAAAGACAAAAAGGACTCAGCAGAAATATGGGCAAAAGACTTGAACAAGTACTTCACAAAAAATGATATACAAATGACCAATAACCATATGAAAATGTGTTTCCACTTCCTTAGTTATCAGAAATACTGACAGAACCATCAGACAGGCATCAGTACACACCCACCTGAGTGGCTGAAATGCAAAAAACAGATAATACCAAAGGTTGAGTGGAACATAAATTGGCAAATCCTCTTTTGAAAACTGTTGAGCAGTATCTTCCAAAGCTGCCCTTTGGGTATGCATACCCTTTAACCCAATAATTCCATCCTAGGTATATATCCAACAGAAATGTGTTCACCAAAATATATGTACAAGAGTGTCCATGGCATCACGGTTCATAATATAGATGAACTAGAAACTACCTAAAGGCCAATTAACAACAGAATAGATAAATATTCGTGGTTTATTCACAGAATGAAATATGACACAGCAAAGAAAATGAAAGAACTGCTACTGCACGCAACAGTACAGATGAATTTCAGAAACATGATGTTGAGCAGAAAGCAGCCAGATACAAAATAGTGCATGTTATCTTTATTTATATACATCCACATAAAGTACTAAAACAAGTGAGACTAATCTATGGTGAAGTCAAGGCAATGATTATCCTTGAGCAGGTATCAGGTGGGAAGAGTCGCTGGGACGGATTTGGGGAGTGGGGGAAATGTTCCATTTCTTGATCAGGGTGTTGATTACATGAATGTGTACAGTCTGAGAAATGGCATCAAGCTGTGTTCTTGGGATTTGTATTTCTTTTCTGTCAATATGTCATGCTTCAATAAAAAGTTCAAAAACCATGTTTTGTGGGTACCTACCACCTCACTGCAGCCCTATGCTGACAAATCAGGGGTAGGAGACAGCCCAACAAGGAGCTCCTGGCAACAGGCAGTAGTGCTGGAATCATCCCACACAGGGAAGGACAGATGCTCACCTTAACTTGCTTTGCAAGCCAAGTATGAGTTGAGGGCACAGCCAAGACGTGCCTCACGAGATTTCAGAGGAGAACCAGATAGGAGGGTCTTACATGTGGGTGGGACTTTATCAAGAACCAAGCCCTTTTCTGTATTTTATCCTGCTCATGCCCCTTTGCAGCTGAATGAAACAAGATCCCTACAAGCAACAGGACTTGCCTGCAGCTACACTGCTAAAAAATCCCAGAATCAACATCTAGTCCTCAGGTCTCCTAGCTCAAGGATCTTTCTCTCAGGCCACAATGCCAGCTCTATTTGAGCTGGAGCAATCAGGGTAGACTTCCTGGAGGAGGAACATATCACACCAGATACTGAAGGATGAAGACAACTCACAAGGGCAGACAACGGAGGAAGTCGAAGTATATGCTGTGCCTGGTCTGGGTGCTTACTAATATAACAGGAATCCAGCTTTCTGCAGAGTGGAGGTGCTCCTGGGAGACAGACAGACAGAATGGCCAGGAAAGTGCAGCCAGCTCCCTGGCCTCACTCTCTTGCCCCTTCTGCAAAGCCCTAGGAGTCTCTCCTCCCAACAGCTCTCCGTGCCCCCAGATTTATTTTGCTTTCTTTCGCTAAATCAAACTTTATCAGACAGTTTTACTGTCAGCCGTTAAACCAAAATGTGTTTGTGCAACAGTAAACACCCTGTTACTGCAGGGAAGAATTACATAAACAACAGCAGAGACAGGCCTGACTCGCCATACCCAGGAACCCGTGGCGCTCGCGGGGACTGGAGTAGGGCGGGCAGGAGGGCACTACAGGGGCATCCCCAGGCCTGAGGGCCAGCAGGACAGCCCACACTCTGGCCCGGAGCATCCGCTCTCACCAGAATGGAATGGCTGGCAAACACTCCTCCAGCCAGAGGCGTGCGTGGTCCTCCAGACATCTGGGTGGGGGAGACCCTCTCCAGAGCCCAGGGGGTGAGGGCAGACAGGGAGGGAGGAGAGGACATGCTAGGCAGGGGTGGAGTGGGTTGGGTTTGGGTTAGAACTGGGTGAGATAGGGCAGGCGGAGTGCTAAATGGGCTGGAAAAAAAGATGAAGGCTGGAAGGAGGAAAGAGAGGATTAGGGTCGGCTAAGGAGACAGGAGGGTAAGGAAGAACGTGGCAGTGAAGCTGACTGCTAGAGTCTAGATTGTTGGCCAAGGAACAAAGAGATTGAAGTCCATGGGGGCATGGAGGTTTATAGCAGCCTGGGTGAGTGGCAGATTATTGGGATATCTGAGCAGAGAGAGACAGGCACCAGTGGGCAGAGCAAACCAGCTGGGCCGTGCCTCTCACTGGGTACGCCCAAGGTCATCAGGCCTTCAGGCCCCCTCTACCCACGTGTTCACAAGACCCTCTCATGGTTGCCTGCTGAGCCAGACAGCCATGTGCCATGATCCGTCTAGGGGAACTTAATAACAAGATCGAAGGAGGCCCCAAGTGCTGGATGGACACGGAGACAGCTGGTGAGAAGAGGAGCAAATGGTTTATATTTTTGCCCCTACTGGGCACTGGGCTCTGTGGTGGGAGTTCTGGCCCACATTTTGAGTCTCACATCTACACTTTGAAATAGAAGTTATTATCCTTATACACCACGCTGTCTGTTCATATTAATCACCCTATACCTCCTACCTGATAACTAACAATTATCATTTTATGGAGCACTTACTATGTAGGAATGAAAATAAGAAAACGAAATAATCAGAGATCCAGGGAGCTAATCCCCAGGGGTCCTGGAGCCACAGCAGAATGGGCAGCTGTTGGCACAGAGTCAGAGGCAGCCTATCGGAGAAGTCAGGCACTTGGAGTTCAGGTCCTCTCTGCCACTCAGTAGGTGTGATCTTGCTCCATGAGAGCTGTTTCCTCATTTGCAAAATAAAAATACCTACTGTGCAGGTGGAAAATTAGAGATAATGTAAGGAAGGACTCCTCAAATGCCTTTCACCTGTTAGGGAGTGTCCTGGGACAATATATATCCCTTTCGAGGCCTTATCTAGTTCTCAGTGTCAACCTGCTAGGTGGATATTGAGGCTTAGCGAGCAGACCCTGCTCAGGGTCCCAGGTGAGGCGAGAAGCAGTGCTCAAGTCTGAAGCCAGTTTTGTGATACTCCAAGCCTTCTGGCTGTCACCACCCCTCCCTATCAGGCAGTGTGATGCTGAGCTAGGGATGTGTGTGTGTGGGTGTAGTCACACGGATTTGTCGGTGAGAAAAGTATTCCAAGGGTAAGATGACATCAAGGAGGTTCTTCCATGAACTATCATTTAAAATCCTTCTTTTGGAAAAAGAAAAAAAATTCCTTTTTCTAAAAGGAAAAGTATAATTAGAGACCATCTATGCTGTCTCCATGGAGCCTGCCCCACCTCCCCACCATACGCCACCCTGTCTGAGACAGAATTGAATGGAGGCTGCCATCATGTCTGGAGTGAAGGATGCTGGGGTGCCTGCCAGCGACCCAAGCTCTACCATAATCCCACTGTACTTTTTTTTTCTAACATTTTATGGGCTTGTACACGGTGAAAGTGAAAAAATCGTTAAGTATGTAGCTTGCTCAATTTTCACAAATCAAACACACCAGATAGCCAACATCAAGAAACAGGACATTCCCAGCACCCCAGGTTTCTCTCTTGCTGTTCAGTCACTTAGTTGTATCTGACTCCTTGTGACCTCATGGACTGCAGCACGCCAGGCTTCCCTGCCCTTCACCATCTCCCAGGGCTTGCTCAAACTCATGTCCATTGAGTCGGTGATGCCATCCAGACGTCTCATCCTCTGTCTCCCTTTTGTCCTTTTGCCCTTAATCTTTCCCAGCATCAGGGTCTTTTCCAATGAGTCAGCTCTTCGTATCAGGTGGCCAAAGTATTGAAGCTTCAGCCTTTTTTCTATCCCTCTCCTATTCCCTTAATACCTACCACATGCTACGCACCAACAGTTGACTTTCAACACTGCTAATCAGTTTTACCTATTTTAAAACCTTATATAAATGTAATCAACCCATACGTATTCTTTTGCATCTGGTCTTTTTGCTAAGCATTATATTTGTGAGTCATCTATAATTTTTCAAGTACACAATTGCATTCACATTGCTGTATAATATTCCTTTTATGAATAAGCCACAATTTACCTATTCTGAGCATTTGGGTAGTTACCAATCACTTAGAGGTTTTTAAGTATCTTGTGATTTTGAGGGACTAGATGTCAGACTCTCCAAAACTCTCTGTAAAAAGTAAGATCATATTTCATTACTGATGGATTTTTTAAAACAAGCATTTAAGATTTCTCTTCTGTGAAATTATGAACTATCACAATCAATCTGTGTGATAGTTTTACCTCTAATAGGAGTCCTTAGAATTTACATGGGTAAATTCTACAGATATCCTACTGATTCTTCTCTTAGAATCAGTTGCAAGTTTCAAGAAAATTTTGAGATTTCAAGTTAGCAAATTATTTTATGAGAGAGATGGACAAAAGAGCGTGATAAGAAAAAAGCTTTGCATAAAAGGTCCCTTATCCCAAAGAAGGGCTCGCAAATGCTTTGCCATTTTTTTCCCAGAAATATGGGAAACACAAATGTGACTTAAAAGGCTAAAATAATTTCCCTCTCCTCTATTGCGTTTCAGCTGCCAAATGCTTGTCATTTCTTTCCAAAAATATGGGAGACACAAATGTGACTTAAATGGCTAAAATAATTTTCTCCTCTTCTATTGCATTCATCAGAGGGCAGGGCAGAGGAAGTAAGTGACGCATATAAACACAATAAGTTAGTAATTTCCCTTCTTATGAATTTCTCCATGAATTTCTTAGTTGCCATAAATGAAAGTTATTTATATTACTGAAAATACCTGCAAATTCATTTGGTCCCAAATCACTGAAATTTTAATGACTACTCCAGAGTTTTATTTAAACAAACTTTTTGTTACAGGAGCTGACATTTTCTAATTGCTAAAGTGATGCATTGAGAACGCTGAAAACAATGGAGGAAGAGTTGGAAATGAGGCTGGAGCAGTGGTCTGGGCTCACCTTACAAATGGCTGTAAGTAAGAGGAGCCTGGATGTTCACTTACTGTGTCTATGGACCAATTTCTACATTTTTAAAAGAAAAGAAATAAAATGTCCAAATGCATTTTAAACCTCCTCAAATTAGTTGACCAGGTCAAAAAAAAAAAAAGTTTTCCTCCCTTGTTGAAATCAATGTGACCTTTAAAGTGTAAATTCAGTCTTTGGAAAGCTTGCCACAGAAGGGTTTGAGCCACTTTTTAATTTTCTCTATTTAATTAAAAATAATATCCAAGATTCGTCTCTGGGGAAACTGGGTAAAAGACACACGAGCCTTTGTACATGTTTCTGCAACTTCCTGTGACTCTATAATTATTTCAAAACTTAAAAGTTGGGACTTCCCTGGCAGTCTAGTGGTTAAGACTCCAAGCTTCCATTGCAGGAGGCATGGATTCAAAAAAGAAAAAGAGAAAAAAAACCTTAAAAGTTGAAAAATAACAATAATATTAAAATAGTAAAGAACTCTATGATTTAGGAGTGTTTAACGCTGCCTTCAGGCATCACCCGAGTGCTCACACGGCATTTTGGAGACACTGAAGCGGGGAACCTTTCTTTTCCACAAGTTTATCATTCCAGATGGCAGTATAGAAACATAGCCTCCAAAAAATGACTCCAAATTACAGACATTTGTAGCCATTCAAGACTTAGAGTTTGTAAAACATCCACTTTCCTTCCATTTGAAACCTTTGGTGGGGAAGGGGGAGGGTAGCAGTGGGAAAGAAGGCTTTTGGAAACTTTTCTCCCCAAAATTGATTACACTGAAGGGCCTGGCCTTGCTCTACAGTCTATGTGCATTTTTGGTTCGATTTACATCAGGGAGTCGATTTTTTTTTTCTTCCATAGTTATGTTTCAAACACAAGTATGGAGTTGTATTAATAAATGTTAGCCAGTCTGAGCTTGCAATTGACAGGAAAAGAGATTCTCAGTACTGAAAATTTGCTGAAGATTGTCAAAAATAGTATCACCTTTTGTTTAGGGGCCATTAGCCAGGGTGCTGCCTGGAGATCTCTCAGAGCCCCTCAGGCGATGCCCCCACTCCATTCAGTTCCTCAACAAAAGATTCTCCATCCACATGTTAGGCACTGGATGAGCTGCCAGAAACGGCTATTAGGTTAGAGACCAGGTTCCAGCTCTGGCCCATGCCTTTCAGGACAGAAACTAGTTGTTCTACTGATTCCTCAGCAGCAAACTCAGATTAGCAAAATTCACAGAAGGAGCTATGAAAACCAGAGCTTTGATTTATTCAGTTAATATGGGATTGACCCCCTCACTCCCTCACCGGGAATCAGAATACTTAAATCCCCAACCAAAATCACCAACTAGGTATTTAAGGGCAAGGAAGTGGTTCAGAGTCAGGGACCTCAGTGTCCAACAGCCTAGGTTCCAATCCTAGCTCTCATTTACTACCTATGTGATGTAGGGGAAATGAATTAGCCTCTCTACCTCCATTCTATCCTCTGTAATATCCAGATAATAGTGGCCGAAAGCATTAGTTATTGTAAAGATCAAATAAGAAAATATATTAAAGAGCTTAGAACAATGTTCTCTACTGTGCTTAAAAAAATGTTCTTTATTCAAGTAGAAGTATGCACCAGAAGACTGCTCTGCCAGCCCAAAATCAAAACAAAGGGCAAGGACTTCCCTGGTGGTCCAGCGGCTAAGACAGCAATCCCACCACTTTAGGAGGTCCCTGTTCAATCCCTGGTCAGGGAACTAGATTCCACATATTGCAATGAAGATCTAAGATCCCACGTACTGCAACTAAGACCCAGCACAGCCAAATAAATAAATATTTAAAAAACAAAGGGCAGTTAAGGTGATAGTTCCCTTTAGCTTAGGAGACATCTGTGAAATATCCCTTATCCTGCAAAACAATGAACATCCTCTGGTCACTAGGCCGCTCCCAATCTTCACATTTTCTATTTCCCTCCCCTGGGCCCATGCTGGAGAAGCCGGACACATCTTGCTTTTCTAAACTCCTTTTTCCTGTGTGAACCACTTTTTGTCTGTTGACCCGTTTTTTCCTTCTGTTTAACTCCATTGAGATTGTTCCTCCCACAATCCTAGTACAGCTTGTTTCTCTGCCCCACCCCCACCCAGCCCAGTGTTGATTCAATTAGAACCACTCTCTGCGCTCCAGCTGGGGCGCCCAAGGTCAGAGCCCATCTGCAGAAATCACATTACCTTCCCTATGAATCACAACCCATCATTTCATATTGGTGTCAGCAAGATTTAAATCTTTCACTAAGAGCTACACATGCATTTCACAGTTGTATAGTTCCTGCCTTTTTTTTTTTTTTTAACCTAGCATAATTAAGTTCAGGGCACATGTAATTTTATTTTTGGTTCCATTGCTTTATTTGTCTCTCACAATGGAAACTATATCTATGTTTGCATACTTTTTTAACTTGGCAGGTAAACATGCTGAGGTAGTGCACATAAACTCCTTTGATCTCAGTTTTCTTGCTTAGCTGAAAGCTGACTACTTCCATCCTGAACATCATGTTTTCGGATGACTGGCTTTGGAAATCCCCTGGCCTAGGCAAATAACTGCTGACTTGACATTTCCTCCCCAATTGCCAAAAGCATCTTACATTCAATACATGTAAGACTAAACTTATAATCTTACCCCTAAATTAAGTCTTATTTCAGGGTCCCTCATCTGAATGACGGCACCTTCATCTATGCACCTGGACCATAGAGCCCATTCTTGACACGTCCTCTCCTTCATCTGCCGTATGCAATTCATCTCAAGATTTCAGCTCCTGAATATCCCCTGAATCCATCCACTTCTCCCTATCTCGAATAATGCTTTCAACCCTATTCAAAAGTACTTTTGTCTCTGAGCTAGACTATAACTACAGCCTCCTGACTGGTCTCTCTGCATTGATTCCTGGTACTTCTGTCTTCTATTGATGAAGGAGGCGTGTTCTGTATATTCCAGATTGCCTAGATGTGGTTTCTAACTATAGTGCTCATCAAATCACCAAACATCCTTGCTAAATGCAGCATCCACCTGTGGAAATTCTAATGCATTAGGTTTTGAATGGGATTCCAAAATCTGCAGCAAGTACCTGAAAATGATGATGATTAGACTTCAGCTCAGGAGAAGGCAATGGCACCCCACTCCAGTACTCTTGCCTGGAAAATCCCATGGACGGAGGAGCCTGGTAGGCTGCAGTCCATGCAGTCGCTAGGAGTTGGACACGACTGTGCGACTTCACTTTCACTTTTCACTTTCATGCACTGGAGAAGGAAATGGCAACCCACTCCAGTGCTCTTGCCTGGAGAATCCCAGGGACGGGGCAGCCTGGTGGGCTGCCGTCTATGGGGTCGCAGAGAATCGGACACGACTGAAGCGACTTAGCAGCAGCAGCAGCAGCAAACTTCAGCTCACCCTTCTGGGGGTCATCGGCTGTGGCTCACCAGCACCATACTGGGCACATTTAGAGAGAGTCAAATACGTCTCATGCATGAATCAAGGAAGGAGGACCCTCCCCAAGCTGTTCAGGCACTAGGGATACAGGAGTGAATAAAAAGGACAAAAATCCCTGTCTTCGAAAAAGAAAACAGACCTGTGGTTGCCCTGAGGGAGAGGTGAGCAGAAAGGGTCAGATGGGGAGTTCGGGACTAGCAGGTGCAAACTATTATATATAGAATGGATAGACAACAAGGTCCTACTGTGCAGCACAGGGAACTATATTCACTACCTTATAATAAGCCACAATGGACAAGAATATGGAAAATAATATATGTATGTATATGTAACTGAACACTTTGTACACCAACACTGTAAAAATCAACTATGCTTCAAATTTTTTTAAAAAATCCCTGTCTTCATGGAGCTTGCATTCTTGTAGTAGGAGAAAAGTAAAACAAAAATTAAGATAAACAACAAGATCCTAATGTATAGCACAGGGAGCTATAGTCAATATCCTGGAGTAAACCATAGTGGAAAAGAATATGAAAAAGTATGTATATATACATATATATATATCTGAGTCACTTTGCTACATAACAGAAATTAACACAATATTGTAAATCAACTCCATTAAAATAAGTTAAAAGTAAAAGTAATAAAATATATGGAATGTTAGATGGCAACAGTGCTATGGAAAAATAAAGCAAGTTGAAGGATGCGGGGACAGAAGTGTAAAGGCAGGGAGGGCCAAGTCACCATTCAGAATAGGATGGCCTCCCTGGAAAAGTGGCAGCTGAGTAGAGACTTGAAGGAAAGGAGAATGAGACATTCAGATTGCTGCAGCAAGTGCTTTCCTAGATGAACTCTAGAAGGAGCAACCAAACTGTTCTTCTAGCATTCTCCAGAAGAAAGATATTCTCCGCAGACCCCGTGTTCATGCTCCCGGTCCTCAACTCGAGCCTGGAGAAAGCATTCCCAGATAAAATACTGTACTTCTCACCTCTCTGTCACTCATTGCTAAATTGTTCCCTCCGCCTGAAAATCGCAGGTGCTCAGGACCCTTCAGCCTTGAAGCTTCACTGACTCAGCCTTTTATGCTCCACCACATCTGGACATGCTTCTACCATATCAATGAAGATACAGTGTTGTTTTTTCTGGTTTATATGCTTGTCTCCCCCACCTTCTAAGACCATACTCCAGGCTGTTTGTCTTTCTCTATTATGATATCCTTAGTACATAGCTAAGTATTGGTCCAGAGGAGATTCTTGCTAAGTGTTAAGATCAGAAAAGAGACAGGGAGGGAGGAAGGGAAGGGGATGGAAGGAAGGACCTAACTTGGTGTTAAATGCCAGGACAGGTATTACATGCTGCTGCTGCTGCTGCTGCTAAGTCGCTTCAGTCGTGTCCGACTCTGTGCAACCCCATAGACGGCAACCCACCAGGCTCCCCCGTCCCTGGGATTCTCCAGGCAAGAATATTGAAGTGGGTTGCCATTTCCTTCTCCAATGCATGAATGTGAAAAGTCAAAGTAAAGTTGCTTAGTCATGTCTGACTCTTAGCGACCTCACGGACTGCAGCCCACCAGGCTCCTCCGTATTACATAGTGGTCAGCAAACCAGGACCCCTACCGATGGAGAGTAACACCCTCATTCTCCTACCATCCTTCAAGTCATGTCTCTGGAATTGCCTTCAGATGCAGGTGAGTGATCAAAAGCCAAGGTGTAATAATAACAGCTGTCACCTACCAGATGTATGCCATGTGCCCAGCTCTACATCAAGTCCTTTACATGCATTACTGCTCGACCTCACTCCTCACAACAGCTCTAGGAGGTAGATGGTTACCATCCCTACTTCACAAGGAAGGTGGCCAGTGTCTTGCCCAAGGTGAGTAATGGAGCAAATATTCAAATCTAAGGAGGGCAAGCCCAGAGCCCATCTGTTGAATTTCTGTTTCTGAATCAATTGCACAATAATTTCAAGGGCACCCAAGCTCTGGGTCGGGAAGCTGGGGAGAGCAGGTGAAAAAGAGAAGAGGAAAAATGGTCTGGGCCAGAAAAGAATCCTCCTTATGGAGAGAGACAGTCAGTCAGTGCGGCAGGGAAAAGTCCAGGGCGTCAGAACCCCCAGAGCCCCCTTAGGAACTGAGAGGCTCTTCAACAAAGCTCTATCCAGAGCAGAGGAAAAGACACTGAGATGCCTCCGAGGGAATTTGGGGAGGGTAGCTGGACTACGAAGGGATTCCCTCATAGCTCAGTCAGTAAAGAATCTGCCTGCAATGCAGATTCTATCCCTGGGTTCTATCCCTGGGTCAGAAAGATGCCCTGGAGAAGAAAAATGGCAACCCACTCCAGTATTCTTGCCTGGGAAATCCCATGGACAGAGGAGCCTGGTGGGCCGCAGTTTGTGGGATTGCAAGAGTCAGACCCAACTTAGCAACTAAACCACCACAGCTGGACTTAAAACTGGATTGAGCAGGGATCTGAAATTCAGGAGATGCTGAGGAAGATGTGTCTCCTCGGTTGTCCACAAATGGACCTGGGGGTGTTGACCCTCTGGGGAAAGATATAATGGCTGCCCACTGGCCAAGGCCCCCTCACCACACAGTTTCAGGGGCATCATTCATACTGGGCTGCAGGAGGAGCTTTTCTCCACTTGGTCAATATTACTAAAAGGAAATGTATTCCTGTGTCCAGAGGACTCTCTCACCCAATCCACAGTGTCCCCAGCAGCTCTGTCCTCCTTGACCCCACTCTTATGCCACATACCCCACACCCCCAAGAAACCTGCCTTCCACAAGACTTTACACTAGCTACAGAAGAAAATTTAACTATGGGGAGACTGGTACACAGGACCCTGGGTTGAGGGAGGGAAAAACACAGAAGAGGTGAAATGGGGAAAGGTGAGGGGTCCAGCCTGAGCCCAGGCAGGGCCTCTGCTTCTGGAAGCTCTGGAGAAACTTGACACCAAGGCCAGGTCCTGAGCCAGGGTGGGGGAGGGAGTAACCATCTTCTTGGAGCAGGAAGTGAGGGAGAGAGAGAGTGAGAGTGAGCTGGAGAAGCTCTGTTTTCTTTGGCCTCTGCCAGCCCCGAGCGGGAGAGGGAGAAAGGCCAGAGGGAGGAGGATGGGGCTGGTGGAAAGATCCATCTTCGTGTCTCACCCTCCCCCAGAAGGTGGAGGCTCGGGGGAGGGTCGGGGGAATGGAGGGCACCCAGGCCAGGCCAAGGTTTCTCCCTGCCTGCTCCCTTGTGAGATGTGCAAGGGAGCTGGGATCAGAGGCCAGCCAGGTGAGAATGTGGGCTACAGTGAGGAGTGAGAGGGCTGGAAAAAGGAGAATAGGGCTTTGCTGTGTAGGAGGGATGGGACTGGCCCAAAAACAC
>NW_011494749.1:2256616-2259818 GCF_000754665.1 Bison bison bison | reverse complement strand
GCCCAAAAACACAACCCGGATCCTCTGGCCCTAAATTCTCTCCCGCCTGGACCTCCTAGGGCTCTCTACAAAAGGCCTGACCGTGTGCACTGCTCTTTCCACCAAAGCCCGAGTGGTGGGGGTCATCCTGGGAAAATCTCCAGGCTTAAGCAGGCCAGGGTACCTCCCTGCCCAGAAGCCAGACTCGCAGAGCCCCAATGTGACTCCAGAGTATATGCTGGGATGTAGACAGAGGTAGTCATCCTGCCCCTAACAGAAAGGCATCCTCAAGGGCAATTCCATCCCAGACAGTAATTCTCCTAACAACTTCCCTCCCAAATGTCATCCGAACTCTAAACTCAATGCTAACACCCAGCCCTCAGGAACCCCAAGCCAGTCTCAATTCAAACACTATTCAAAACTGCTGAATTTAACTCCATCTCTTAATCTTCACCCAAAACCTCATTGCAGCCCCAACTCCAGACTCTCATCCTGATCTTTGTAAATCATAAGCCTGGCCCAGAGGTGTCTGTTGTGGGGTGGGAATTAGCAAACCGTAAGAGTTACCATGCATGGAGCATTTACGAGGTGTTAGGCACTGGAACAGGCTTTTTCTAGTTCTTGTTGAGTTTAATTAATACCAACCCTATGCCTTAGGCATTTCTATGACTACCGATTTTTTTTTTTTTTTAAACAGATGAGAAAACCAAGGCTCAGAAGGATTAGGCTAGATACTCAGGTAGAGTGCCAGCAGCCCTGGATGTGACTGGAATCACTGCTCCCATCAAGAATATCTCACAGGGCAAGTGTGGGGCCTCAACTGGGATATCTTCTTTCTGCATGAGGAAGGTTATGGCTGGTTCAGAAGCTAACCAACTTCCATCAGATGAGATCCAGATGGGGTTTCTGCTCAGCTATGGAGTGAGAGTTGGTTCTGAGGTCACAGAGCCTGGAAACCCACTACAGAGTAACACAAGGATCACAGCATGGGTGGGAAGGTCTGCTCTAGGAAAGCAACTCCGGACCTGGTTAATTCCCAGCTCCACAGAACCACTGAGACCCCACCACCACCCCACCACTTCAGGGGTGCTCTTCCCAATCAACCAGCTCTAACTCAGGCTTGGCTAATATCCTGATTCATCCTGCAAAGCATGCCAAGCAAAACCCTGCTCTAAATCATAAGGTTCTTCCAGAATACAATGAGCAAAGTCCCGGGTCAGGACAGGGGTGATGGACTTCTAAGCAAAGAGTTTGATCCCTGACACAGACACTCACGTATGGGCTTATTCATACTCTCATACACTCTCCCATTCAGGACGTCTCTGATGTCTTTTCTCTGCCCCAAACCTATGTTTTCCTCTAGTCCAGTGAGGGAAGCCAATAGGGGGTCCACCTCCCTCATCCTACAGGACCTTGCTCAGGTAGACACTGGCCTGCAAAGTTCCCAGGACACCAGCAGGTCTGGGCCAGACCAGAGGGAAGGGACCGGCTCTCTGGAGTCCTCTGTTCCTTCCTGGGTTAGGCTTTGTGTCCAGGGTTTTGTTGTTGTTATTGTTTTGGCCACACCAAGCAGCATGCAGAATCTTTGTTCCCCAACCAGGATCAAACCCCATGTCCCCTGAGGCAGAAGCATGACATCCTAACCACTGGACTGCTAGGGAAATCCCAGTGTCTGGGTTTTTATGGCCAGGGTGTCTGTCTAACCATGAAGGACCACAACGAGAAATGCTCTGTATGCTTCCGGCCCCCCACCACTCTCCATTAGTCTCGAGAACTAATGGGAATTCTGGCCACAAAATAGCCGGATCAAAGGCCAGTTGGGACACCCAGTCTACGGCCCAAGGTACTCCGGCTTAAAAGCCAGATGTCCTTCCTGGACACTCCTGGCGTGTCAGCATGGAACATCTTGATCACACAACCCTTGCCCCTAGTGTTCCCTGTTGGCATTACTTAGAGCCTTTCCAAACCAGTCCAGGGACCTCTGAGACAGCCAGGAAACCCCTGAAGACACCTTTGCCCAGTCCGATCTTGTTCTCCCTCCCTCCCCTACATTCTTCTCCCTCTCAAATGCAGCAAGCACGGTCTCTTTCTCCTGCCACAGTCTCCAGTTGTCACTTGGGAATCGTAACCTGGACTTGGTACCAATACTAAGCATAATTAGCTCCTGGAGGAGGAGGGGCCGGTGGCATAGGCCAAGTCAGACCAGAGGAGGGAGAGGGCCCAGGAAGGAGGTGGGAGGCCCTGGTGCGATTACTCCCCAACTATCTCTGCCTGGAATCCATGACTGCTGAGAGGTGGGAGCCACTGCCTCCGATCGAAGCCCATCAGGGCAACTCCTCTGGGCCTGGTGACAGGGGAGTCCTCCCCAACCACCCCCTCCCCCCCGAAACTGACAGCTCCTGGGGCTGGGAGCCCACCGTGCACAGATCCCCTCCAGATTGCACAGATGCAGATAAAAGTCAGAAGAGAAATAACTGGCTCTGTGACAGGCGGATACAGACGTGGTCAGATGTGGCTCAGCCATGGCCGCCGCCAGGACTGCTGTGACTGTGAACAGGAATGTAGACCCAGATGGGGATGGGGGTGGGGGTTGGGGGACAGCGACGCACAGAGCGGCTCCAGGAGGGCTGCAGCTCTGAGAGCGAGAGCAGTCTAGTGGCTGACGTCACAAAAAGACGCAGCCTGGTCCCAAGGAAAATATATTCTGCCAATGAATACTCCACCCTCATCACCCGAAGTCTCATTCCCTTCATTCAAGCCACAGCATTAGCTTCATGGGGACCTTTCTCCGCTGGTGGCCCTGAGGCACCTACTGCCACAGAATAGAGGGCAGCAACCCTGCCTCTGGGAAGTGAAGGGCAATGTCAGTGTCAGCCCGGCAGGTCAGCCTCTGTCCTAAGCCCCGCTAATACCCAGCATTCCAGGCACCATAAAGATGAAGGGGCCCACAGCCCTGCTCAGGGGTCCCTGCACATAAACACCCCCAATGATAAAGCTCCCTACACCATCACTCACGAGGTCCATTTACTTCCCACTTTGTTATGAATGTTCATCTCAAGAAAAGTTTGAAAATCGCTAGTGGTGGGAATTTTCCAGAAGTTGCAGAATATAATCAGTGCCTTCTAGGCCTTGCCACGCTGACAGAGCACCTCCAGGGAGCCACCAACCAGTGAACAGAAGATTCAAGAGGCCGAAGGCAGCTGGTGGAGTCGGGGAGGGAAGA
>NW_011494749.1:2255064-2256381 GCF_000754665.1 Bison bison bison | reverse complement strand
CAACCCCCCCCCACCCCCTGCCAAACCCCATCCAGGTCCTGTTTGTGAAAATTAAGAGATCAGCCCACACTCAGCTATTCTGGGAAGATTAGCTATCTCAACACAGAACATCTCTCCTAGGCAGGAAGTTTTCTTTAAATAGACCCTCTGGCTGCAGGATGAGCCATTGCCTGGGTCAGGCCTCAGGAGAGGGTAGGTGGAGGAAGACAGCTGTCACTCTCCGTTCTTAAGGAGCCAGAGCCACAGTACGGGGATTCCCAAGTCGTCCCAATGCTACATTTCTCTTTGGCCTCCCGTTCATCTGCAATTACAGGATCCATTGGCTTCTGAGTGGAAATTTTGGGACTGGGCCCCTCAGACCCTGTCCCTTCAGTGATCTCTTGGGACACCCTAGCACACTTGCCAAAGGAAGTGAAATCTTTTTTAGAAAAATCCACCCCCTTTTTCTAGTCTCCTCAGAAGAGCCAAACTAATACTTCCTGAGCACCTACTACGTGCTTCACATGCTTGAACACATCCAATTTCATTTTTACAACGCCACACATATAGACATACCACCATCCTCTTAAACACGAGGGAACAGCCTCAGAGAGGATAAGATAATTCACCTGAAGTCACATAGCCACTAGACAACAGGGCAGGGCCAGGACTCCAACCCAGGTCTGAGTCCTCGACCTGTACTTTCTCCTCCACCTCACGCTCCACCTGAAAAGCTGAAAAATGACAGAGGAGACTCATACAGTGCTTTCCCTCACAGCACTTCCCTCACAGTGCTTCCCGCCCACAGTCCAGCTGTGACTCACCAGGATGCCTTCCTGATAGGTAAGCATCCAACTTCGCACCTGGACACACATCTTCCCACAGCCCAGCAAGGCCAGAAGAGGAGGCTAATAGCTTTCCCCTCCTCCACCAGAGGAGGCTAAATCGCTTTTAGAATTCCACCTGGAATTATAGACTGATAAGGATTCTCAATGTCAGACAAGTTAAATTAAGGCAGACTGCCAGGTAGAGGGGAGACTGTGGCCTGTTGACAAAGAAGTGAGATTCTCTGTGCAAAAAAAGGAGGAAGAAGAAACCCAGAAGAGTGAAGGGATGGATCCAAGTTTGAAGAACTGGACTCACCACGGTGGGGAGGGCGCCGGGGGATTTGGGGGACGGGCACCAGGAAGGACAGACACTCCGTGGGGCTCAGCGGCCATCTGCAGAGCTCCCATCCAGAGCTCAGAATCCCGGATCCCGAGGGGGCCGCCGAAGCAGCCCTCCTCAAGCGGTCTCCTCTGCATTCCTCACATTCTTTACGCTCAATTAAAGAGAAAT
>NW_011494749.1:2239623-2254964 GCF_000754665.1 Bison bison bison | reverse complement strand
AAGGACAAAGGTGTCTTTCTGTGTCCCTGGATGGGGAGGATGAAGAAATGGGGTGGGGCGTGAAGGAGGATGAAGGAAGGGGGTGGGGCGTGAAAACAGGAAAGGAAAGGAGACAGAAGGCCAGGTCAGAGCAGAAAGGTGAGTACAGCCAGAAGAGCTTAGCCATCTATTTCTTAACTTGGCCTTGTTTTACCACTATCTCAGCACTGTGCCAGCATCACCATCCACCATCAGCATCAGATGCCCTTTGAGACATTCCTGGATGCTCAGAGTGTTCTTGCCTTCATCAGTTCTTGATGAATCATGAGAATAGTACCTTCCCGTAATCTTTAAAACATTCTGCCCGTAGTCTACAGGGGGATGCCATTCTTGACCCCAGACTTTTCCTCCACTTGGACCCAACAGGCTTGGTCAGCCAAGCAAACTTCCACCCCCATGAGTCTCTATCCAAGGGCTACCTCCACCCCCACTCCCAAGTCCCACCCCCACAAAAGCCTCCCTGACATCCCCAGCAGACCCAGGGTCTCCTCCTGGTTCCTCCTTCACCTGGTTCATGGAACTAGGACAGACCTTCTGCTGTTCTATAATTTTAGGTGTGTTTGTCTACCTTCCCACTAGAATGAATGGTCATTATTATTTATTGAGCATGTTCTATGTGCCATGCACTGTGTTTGCACTTGATAGATCACGTCATTTAATCCTTTCACTGTCCCTGGAGGTCATTATTATTATTATCCCTAATTACCCGTTAGGAAGTTGAGACTTAGAAAGGTTAAGTAACTTGTCCAAAGTGACCCAGCTAATAAATCAAGAAGGGGAAACTTGAATACAGGATCGTAAAATGCCCAGACCCACGCTATTTATCTAACACTGAGACATTTGAGCATAGGATCTATGTATTTAGCCTTGTTCATCACTAAATGGCAAAGACTAGGTGCTCCAGGTAGGATGGAGGGATGGAGGGATAATGTGGGCTTCACAGAGTTTCAGCAGTAGAACCGAGTCAAAAGCTCTCTTCCCATCTCCCTTATCAGGGAGATGTGATATTTGTGAGACGATTTGCTAGACCAAAGACCCACTCTACGCTCTTGACTGGGTTTGCTGTTAGGACACACTCTGTGGCCACTTTGGAGCTTCAGTCTCTGACCATGTCCATGTCAGTTTGTGGCCACTCTGGGGTCTCAGTCTGTGATCAGAGGCAGGAACCAGCTTATAATCAGGGGATGGGAATCAGCCTGGGACCAGCAGAGAGGACCAGACTGTGGCCACTGGATGTCAGAGGAAGAGAACACCTCTCTGCCAAACTGACTTGCAGCTGAATAGAGACTGAACAGTCTCAACCAGAGTGTCTTGTTTCTCAGCATTGGACAGATGATATGTATGAGAGGAGCTGGGTGTGTGGGATTGTCCAGGCCAGAGTGCCCTGCGAATGGGGGTAAGAGGAGGCATCCACTCAGGAAGCGCCATGCTTCAAGTCCCACATGCGTGTGAGTGTGTGGTGTGGTACATGTGTGTGTGCTGTGGCAACAGGACTGGGGAGGCTGTGAGAGAGACAAGCACACACCTGTAATAACATTGGCTTTAGACGCTAGGAGAGAAGAAATTCCCCCAACTGTTTTATCAGAGCCCAAGTTACCAAATTACATTGTTGTTTTAAATTTGAGCTTCTCTGCCTGCAAATGGGGGGATCTCAGGTTCAGGAGCTTAATGCTTGGCTGGGCCTGGGGAGATCCACTTCCCCACCCAACCCAGGCTCCGGAGCTCCCAGGCCCATGAACAAAAGTCTTCTCTCTCAGGGCTTTGAAGTGGAAACACTAACTGCTCCCTTTAATTAGAAAGAAACCCCCTATTGTTCCTGCTTTATTACTGATGGATGAAGACATAGGAGGGGGTGGATTCTGAAAAGCTTGAGTGGGGTGGGGGAGGAGTGAAGGGGACTGGAAATCTCTATTTAAAATAGAAATTCTCCATACCATCTCTACTCACCAAACCAGATCTCTTCGTTCACCCAACAACCAAGATTTCACAGGGCATCCAGACTTTGATTAGATGTTATAGTAAAGATAGAGGACAGGGTTCCGG
Source organism: Bison bison bison (assembly GCF_000754665.1). NCBI lineage: Eukaryota > Metazoa > Chordata > Mammalia > Artiodactyla > Bovidae > Bison > Bison bison. The sequence continues at coordinate 2,252,882 of NW_011494749.1, read as the reverse complement.
CCCTCAACGAGCAAGGGGACAAGAAATGAAAGATGGCTGACATGAAGTCAGTACTGCCAATATAAGCAAGAAGAGTTTAGGATAGAGAGCAAGGAGATGGTCCCATAAGACAACCTCCTTAGAAAAATTTGGGGTGGGGGCTGGGGAGAGAACTAGAGACTTCAACTGAATAATGAAGATTGGAGAGAACTGACAAAGTGGCTAGGAGAGGGTAGTCCCACTCCAGACAAGGTAAATGCTCTGTGCAAAGGCACAGAAGTAGGAAGGCTACCTCATCTTTGGAGGACTATAAGCAAATAGACCCGATTATAGGGAAGGGTATGTGCAGAGGAACTACGGGTAATCAAGCTGCATACAGCCAATGGAGCAGAGGAGTAGAAGCCTTTGAGAGCACACAGAGGGCAAGGCCTTGATGAGATAACTGGGGAGTCACTGAGTTTTCTTCAGCAGGGGAGTCACCTAAAAAACAGTGGCCCATGAGGAGATGAAGCTGGTAGCCCTGTGCAGGAAAGCATGGAGGCAAGACCCATTGAGGAGCTCCTGAGGAAACCCAGGCAATGAGGGCTTAGACTATGGTGATGGCAATGGGACCATGAAAGAAAAGGTGAGTCAGGGATGGGTTTCAAAGGAAGAAATACGATGTGCTGATGTAATAAATACAAGGGGATAAAAGGGTATGAAAAGTCAAAGGTATCTCCAAGACCTCCAGTCTGGGAGACTAGGGGGTGCTGGAGGAAGGAACAGGGTAGAAGCCTTAGGTGAAGTGAGGGACCAGATGAATTAATAAACAAGGCCCCCAAAGGTTTATTCTCCCAGACGCCAAAGATTCCCTGAACTCAGGACTCAGAGGATAGCAACTCCAAGACAGGAAAGCCTTGTGTCCTGAGACAGGGAATGCCATTAATGAAACCAACATCATTTATACCATCTTTTTTTCATGCACACAAAGCCATTCACACCTGTGCCCCATTTGATCCTCAAAACAACCACAGCAGGTATCATTATCCCACCTTGCAGGTGAAAAAACTGAGTCCCAGAAAGACTGAATAACTTGCTCTAAGTTACACAACTAGTTAAAGGCAGGGCTGGGAGCAGAAGCCTTCTGCCTTTCAGCTCAGAACCCCTCCCAATGCCTACTGGCAGCCCAGGGAGTCGGGGAGCTGGAGCCAAATGTGCCTGCATCATTGGGGGCAAGGAAGCTGAGGCTCAGGGAGAGGGTCCACCCCAGACTTCAACCACACCTCCAGCCTGCTCCTCACACTCACATAGGGCGTAAGTCGGGAGCCCAGGGTGGGAAATGCCAAGTCTAATCAGACCTCACAAGCCCACAGATGGTTTGAATCAATGTGCTACCTTGATAGGAATAATGAGGAGTCCTGAAGACAGTCTTATGCCAGCTCCATCAGTCTGGACAAAGAACCTCATCTTCCACAAGAATCATGCTGTCCAGGATCCCAGCGCCCTCCAAGCTAGGCAAATCCCTCATCTAAAAGTCCCCTGGTCCCACATCACACCTGCTTCCCAGCCCCACTAGCACGTCCCACTGATTTCCCAAAATCTCTGGCCTCAGGTTCTGCTTGGACAGACTCTGAGTTCCCAGGCTTTTCTGGGGGCTGAAAATGGTCCTTAGGGAGAAACAGGAGACCACGGGTTACACAGCCAGGGCAAGGGTTGTGAAGCAACATGGTGAGGTGGATGGGCCTGGTTCCAGACAAATGCAGAACCAGACAAATGTCCCACCCACTTCCTGCCAGAATGAGTGTCTCCAGTTTCATTGTTCCATTCTTTCGGCATGACAAATGTCATCATGACATTTCCTTTGATGGGACACCTGACCTAGGGCACTCAAATCTCATGAAGCATAGGGCTGGTCAATCAATGAGGTCACAGAGTCCTAGGACTGGAACCAGAATGATGTTTTAGAATAACCTCGCCTCTTACAGTGGGGAAACCTTTGGAGCCAGGCCCTCAAAACAGTAGCAGCGGCCCTTCCATAGGGAATGCTCAGGCTTGGGATCTTGACTCCCTCCCTCCCAAATGGGTGGCCCTGTGGGCACAGACCGGCTTTAATGAAAATTTGGCCCTGCCCCACCCCCTTGCCTAACAAAGTTTAATTTGAAGCTTAAAAAACAATGAAGCTAATTTTTAAAAACCTTTCATTGAGTTCCATGAGACCCCTATTAATTTTATTGTTTCAATAAAGCATTTATTTAATTGTCTCCAGAAGGGCCCTGTTAAATGCACAGATGTTACCTGAGTCAGAAGGGAGGGAGCTGGGAGCCTTTTTTTTTTTTACCACCCTCTCCTGTTAGCACATTAGCAAGATTCTGTTATTGGATTAGCTGATTGTCACCTTAAAAGTCACAATGTAGAGCCTTGAGTGAGAGACACAAGGCAGGTAAATTCCTGGGAAGTAGTTCAGGTCCCAGTTGTTGGAAGCAGGAAGCCAAGCTTCCGATAAAGAGGCTTGGTTAAGTTTGGTTAAGACAGAAGGAGAGAATTTCTTTCTGCTGATGAGACATTCGTTATTTAGCTTCTGGCATGAGGCTGATATCCCTGAAAATAAAACATCAGAGGACAAGCACATTATAAGAGGTATGATGTCCAAACCATAGGAGGAGAAGGGCTCAGCTTGAGTTGGCAGAAGCTCACTGGAATGTCAGATTCAATCTACCCACAATTATTTAGTCCTGGGTACCTGCAAGATGCTATCACTACTAGGCAATTCGAGCAAGCAGCAGTGCACAAAACACAGACCCTGATCTCACGGTGCTTACAGTCTGAAGAGGGGAGAGACTGACAACAGAAAAAGGAAAAATATGATAGACAAATCAAGATAATTTTCGATGACAACTGTTCTGCCAACAGAACAGTATAATATGGTAGAGAGTGGTCAGGGGAGATCTTTCCAGTGAAATGACATTCGAGCCAAGATTTGAATATACACAGAAGCAGCCACGGGAGGGTCTGATAGAAGACCCTTCCAGGCAGAGGGAACAGCAGGTGCCAAGGGAAGCACTATCAAACAACAAGGGAATCAGAGGAGCATGACCTGGGATAGGCCCTGTTTGGACCTTACAAAATACTTTGCATACATTTACTGTTTCTAACAGCCTTGTGAAATACATAATAACAATATCAATCAATATTTAACTAATTGCCTATGGCCTGAGGCACTGTACTAGGTGATGGGCATGTACCAGAAGAAGAAATCAAACAAGGTCCTGCTCTCACAGTGTATATAGTTCAGAGTAGATTGGTTTCAATTGAATGACACAAATGACAAAAATTACAGCTGTGATGAGGGTTGCGATGAGTAGGTACACAGGGATACAAGAATCCGTACTGGGATGGTCAGGGAAAGCTTTTTTGAGGAGGTGTTTTCAGAGCTGAGCTCTATGGATGAGTAGAGTAACCAGGCAAACAGGGGAGATAAAAGCATTTTAAGCAGAAGGCACAGTAAATAGGGGAGAGGAGCTGCTGCTGCTACTGCTAAGTCGCTTCAGTTGTGTCCAACTCTGCATGACCCCATAGACCGCGGCCCACCAGGCTCCCCCGTCCCTGGGATTCTCCAGGCAAGAACACTGGAGTGGGTTGCCATTTCCTTCTCCAATGCATGAAAGTGAAAAGTGAAAGCGAAGTCGCTCAGTCGTGTCCGACTGTATCGACCCCATGGACTGCAGCCTACCAGGCTCCTCCATCCATGGGATTTTTCCAGGCAAGAGTACTGGAGTGGGGTGCCATTGCCTTCTCCATGGGAGAGGAGCAGGGGAGGGTAAATGGATCTCAGCAGAGACAGGGAGGCAGGGCAGTGAAGGGGGAAGTGGGAGAGTTGGGCAAGGCTATAGCATGTGGGGCCTCCGAAAACACAAAAGAAAGTTTGTCTTTGGCCTATAAAAAGCTGGCAGCCAATGAAGGTTTTAAGTTATCTTCAAAATTTGAAGGGTTGTCCTGAGGGAGATGGTTTAGATTTACTATGATCAAATAATGTCTTGGCTCCCTATAAGAAAGTGAGCTTGTCCATCATGAGGGGGTGCCTAGGCTATTCCAGTATCAGCGGGGAGACCTACCTTGGTCAGGAGATGTGCAGGATCAGTAACCAATTTTTCACCATCAAGGATCCCTTTTATTCATCCTCACAAACCCCAGATTTTTTTTAAAGTCTCTTCAAGAAAATCAGAGATACCAAGAGAATATTTCATACAAAGATGGGCACAATAAAGGACAGGAATGGTATGGACCTAACTGAAGCAGAAGATATTAAGAGGTGGCAAGAATACACAGAAGAACTATACAGAAAAGGTCTTCATGACCCAGATAACCACGATGGTGTGATCAGGGTCTGTTTACATAACCTAATTTTGCTCCCACTTTTCTTAATAAACAACCAGTATCACTCATCAGCACAAGAAACTCAAGGCATAATATAATTCTAGGCACAAGCAAAGAAAGTCTATGTTCCCCTTGACTGGACAAACTTATCACGAGACACTGACAATAGTTTCCCCCTCCCCAATATGTTTACAGACTCCTGAAGATCCGTGGGGTCCAGGCTGAGAACTACTATTTGATGATCATCCCCAAGGTCTCTTCCAAGCAGGGCTCTCTGAACCGTGATGCACAGCCTCCCTGTGGTCAGGCATGGAGGAAATGAGCAGTAGATGTGAACTAAAGGAGTGAGGGAAAGCTTTCTGGAAAAAGAAAATCTTGAAATGAGCCTTGAAGGATGGGCAAGCTTTAGATAGGTGGGGAAAGGATCTCATCATGCAGGAAAAGCAGAGAAAGCTCTAAGATGAGTGAAGCAACCAGCCAGGCTGCAGCACAGCGTCAGGAAGTACTTGTGGAAACAAGACTAGAAGATGTCAGTTGTGACTGACTCTAAATGCCAAGCTGAATTATCCTTCAAATGCTGGGGAATCATCAACGATTTTAGAGCAGGAAAATGATGGGCTGGAAGCAGTGTTCTTGGCAGATGTATCTGGTGCCTGTACATGCTTTGAGGTGGGAGGAGAGCATCGAGGCGACCCAGACAACAGACCAGATGTGTGAGGAAGAGCCTGGTCTGGGGAGGATGTCGGTGAAGAAATAAAGGGGCAAATCTAAGAGATTTTTTTTTTAAGCACAGGATTAAGTTTGAGTTTGGAAGCATGGAAGAGACTGAGATGTCTTGGAGCCTGCTGGTGCAGAAATGAGACAGCCACCAAGGGAAGTCTGTGGGAGGAAGGAGATGATGAATTCATAGGGCATCTTAGGGAGTCCGCACATAGCATCTTTCAGAAGGGTTACTTCTGCAGGTGGGGTTGGAGGGGCGGGCAAGGTGGCTTTCACATCTTATGATATATAATCTCTTTTAATGGAGGGATTTTGTGTAATTTTTACTTCCTTTTTGTGCTTTTTGGAATTTTTCAACTAATTATTTTAACTCCATGCAGATTCCAAGAGTCTCGTTAACCCTTTATAAACCATCTTCTCCCAGAAGGAAAGAGGAGAGAGTGGTTTACAGCAGCGATCCCCAATCCCTTTGGCACCAGGCACAAGTTTCATGGAAGACAATTTTTCCGGGGACGGGGGTGGAGTAGGGTGATGCTTTCGGGATGATTCAAGAGCATTACATTCATTGTGCACTTTATTTCTACTCTTATTACATCAGTTCCACTTCAGATCATTAGTCATTAGATCCTGGAGGGTGGGGACCCCTGATTTACAGAGACTGCTGGGGTCCAAACACTTCATAGGGGTTTCCTCTTGGCCTCCGAGTCTGTGGTTTTTCTATGGGTGGGTAGAGGATCCCCCCTCCTTCTCTCCTCTCTGCCCTCTGCTTCTGTCCTTTAAAGCCTCAAACATCATCAGATGACCATCTTTGAAGCAATCTGCAGCACTGAGCTTGGAAACGCTGACCTTGGGATTTTTAAAGCTGAAATGAGCCCAGCCCAGGCCATAAACTAAACAACAGACACAGGACGGAAGATGGGAGTGAACAGCTCTGCTGTCAGAGGCTTCTGTGTCCAAATCCTCGCTCTGCCACAAGTTACCTAACTGCTCTATACATCAATTTTCTCATCTCGAAAATTGGAGATAATAATAGTATTTATCTCTGAGAGGTATTAAGTGGATTAAATGATGATGAAAGGCATTTAATGAGTGTACTCTATCATTAGAATTAATAAGAACAATAAAATAATAAATCTTTATTACCAAACATTGTTGCTTGCAGGCAGAAATCACCTTAATGCGTTTCCATCTTGGTTCCCACTGGTGGCATTTGCTTGCCTCTCCGCTGCTCCCTTTGACAGGATTTTTTTTTTTTCTTCCCCAGCCAGCAAAGAACAGAGAGAAAATCTGAAGCAGGGTTCCAGTTGCTGCTTCCTGATTTCACAGTGGTCCACTCTGCCATTTTCGATTTGTGTGACATTTGACAGATTCCTTCACCTCATGAGCCTCGATTCCCCCATCTATAAAATGGGTGTGGTAACACAGACCTCACAGTATGTGTTAAGAAGTTAGATGGTTCCTGGCACACAACAGGCATTCAGAACATGGTAACTCTCCATCAGGGCTCCGGCGGGGGGCCAGCTCTTCCCTGCCCAAACCCTCCACAGCCCCCTGCTTCCCTGATGGCCTGATGTGAATCTTTGCAATTACATGGTAAAGTCCTCAGGGCAGAGGCAGGGCCAAGGCCTCTTTAACTGTAAGGAACAGTCTTCTTCCTAGGCCTGGGTCCAGGCCAGCCTCTGGGGGCGGCTGGGAAAGACAAAGAGAGTTGTCAGTCTTCTGGAGGTCCAGAACCAGATGCACAAACTCAACAGCCCCTCTTTCTCCTTTTGTTCTCTACTCTCCAAACCACAGCCCTGAGGCTGCCTGAAAAGAACTGGCTCTTTCTATCTAACATGGCCTGGGAGAAGAGCTGCCCCATTGGCTCAGGGTGCACTCGGCTTGGTCAGAGAAGGTGTTATTTGTTAGACTGGATCACCTGGCCCCTATGCTCCCGTTCCCATCCCTCTCCCCTGCAAAGGCCTCTGGACAAAGACAAAGGCCTCCCCTCCACCACCCCTCCCACCAGAGTCCACCCATGACCCATTGATCCAGTGGCCAGCTCTTCATTCCTCTCCCTGCCTCTGTATCTGCCCAGGGAACAGAGACCCTAGGGTTCAGCCCTCACTGTTCTCCCTCCCCCAATGAGTCTACAACACAATCCTTTTTTTTTTCTTTACTGTATATCAATAAAATTTTATTTATTTATATACATTGCTATTTGACGGAGAAGGTGATGGCACCCCACTCCAGTACTCTTGCCTGGAAATCCCATGGACGGAGGAGCCTGGTGGGCTGCAGACCATGGGGTCACGAAGAGTCGGACACTTACTGAGCGACTTCACTTTCACTTTTCACTTTCATGCATTGGAGAAGGAAATCGCAACCCACTCCAGTGTTCTTCCCTGGAGAATCCCAGGGATGGGGGAGCCTGGTGGGCTGCCATCTATGGGGTTGCACAGAGTTGGACACGATTGAAGCGACTTAGCAGCAGCAGCAGCATTGCTATTTGAAATTCCCATAATTTTCTGTGTCACACAATATTTTTTTAATTGGAGGATGATTACTTTACAACATTGTGTTGGTTTCTGCTGTACAACAATGTGAAAATAAGCTTACATGCATCCCTTTCCGCTTGAGCCTCCCTCCCAGCCCCCATCCCGCCCCTCTATGTTGTCACAGAGCATTAGGCTGAGCTCCCTGTGCAGCTTCCCTATAGCAGCTTCCCACTAGCTGTCTATTTTACAGAGTCATGTATATACATCAGTGCTACTCTCGCAATTCATCCCACCCTCTCTTCCCCTCACTGTGTCCATAAGTCCATTCTCTACATAAGACACAATCTTGATTCCGTCCTGGCTCCAAGGCTAAGGCTCTAAACAGGTGCCTCTCAATCTTGTCTGTCCTCAGCTTCACTGAGCCCCAGATCCTCCAATCAATGGAACCAGTGAAGGAAGAGAACACATGGTCCAGACATCCAGGAAAAAGAGAGAGAAGCTGTCATAGAGCACCTCTCTGGGCTGATAGGTGAGGCTAAGCAGGAGGGAGGAGGGAGGAAGGAGAGGCTGGCTCAGGGGCCACAGAGCTGGAGGTCCAGACAGAGACCGGCCCGGGCAAGGAGAGCTCTGAACCCAGAGGGCCTTTTCGTTTCTGGAGTTCTGGAGGGCCTCATCCTCCGACAGGGTCATGGAGCCAAAAGGGCTCACGTTCCCATCTTGAGACCCACAGAGAGGAACTAAGCTCTTTTCCAGAAACGGGTGGAAACATCTCTCCTGAACCATGGCTTTCTGTCTCGCCTCTGTCTTTGTCTGACTACCCTCAGGATTCAAGAGGGGTTTTGTCTTTGTCCCTGTCTTTCTGCATCCTTATCTATCTTCTCTTCTCTCCAATCTCTTTCTCTCTCTGCCCCCCATCTCTGTCTCACATCATTTCTTGGGGACTCTGCCTTGGGGCTCCCGCTCTCCAGTGTGTAGGAAACCTGACCCTCATCATCTGTTTTTTATATTTTGGAAACGTCAGCTTCACTTCCTACCTGAGGGAAGTGGGGGTAGGGGCGCAGGCTGCCTGACTCCACCCCTTTCCTCCCCCCTCCTCAATTTCTGGGCCATCCCCTCCCCCAGCTCCTGCCCCAGGGAGGACAGACCCAGGCTTTCCCTGTGCTCGGTCACTGTGGCACCAAGAATCAGGCCTTGATTTGTTTCTCCCTCTGCAGCTCACCGCAGGGTGGTAGTGGGGGCAACGAGGCCTCTTCTGATCGACCGCTGGTTTGCTGATTTGGGAAAAAGTGAAAATTCCAGACACAGAGAGAGCCCCAGGAGGCTTAGAGATTTCACCAGTGGAAACCAGGATGGAAAGTAGCTAAAGTCATTTCTCCCTCTAGGCAGAGTTATGGTTAGTTGTCTAACATGTTGTCCCAGATGTTTATTTGTTCAATATTATCATTAATACTAGCTATGCTGCTGCTAAGTCGCTTCAGTCGTGTCCGACACTGTGTGACCCCATAGACGGCAGCCCACCAGGCTCCCCTGTCCCTGGGATTCTCCAGGCAAGAACACTGGAGTGGGTTGCCATTGCCTTCTCCAATGCATGAAAGTGAAAAGTGAAAGGGAAGTTGCTCAGTCGTGCCCAACTCATAGCGACCCCATGGACCGCAGCCCACCAGGCTCTTCCGTCCATGGGATTTTCCAGGCAAGAGTACTGGAGTGGGGTGCCATTGCCTTCTCCAATACTAGCTATAGATTACTCATATTGAGGGCTTAGCCTGTGCCAGGCACTTCAAATGTCTCTGCATTTCATCACTTGACAACTTTACATGGTAGGTACTAGTATTGTCTCCCATTTTCTTCATGAGAAAATTAACACACAGAGAGATTAACTAATTCACCCAAAGTAACTCAGTTAATGAAATTTGAACCCAGGTTTCTTGGTTTCTTGTAGCCCCAAACTCTTCGGTCTACATCAAGTTTTCCAAGACCTGAGAAATGTGTTTTGTACATTTCCTTTTAAAGAAAATAAATCCACAGAACTCTAAGAATAGGCCTTCAAGGTCCCAAGGATCCAGGTATCCCAAGTGAAGTAGCAGGGTCTGTGACTCACTATTTTCTGGGAGACCTTGATGAACCAGCTAGCAGCTAGCAAAGATGTGGAAAGGCTGAGGACTGAGTATTAAAGTCACTTCAGTCGTGTCCGAATCTTTGTGACCCTAAGGACTGTAGCCCTCCAGGCTCTTCCATCCGTGGGATTCTCCACACAAGAATACTGGAGTGAGTTGCCATGCCCTCCTGCAGGGGATCTTCCTGACCCAGGGATCGAACCCATGTCTCCTGAGTCTCTTGCATTGCAGGCAGATTCTTTACCGCTGAGCCACTGGGGAAGCCAGTAGGTAAGGCTACAAGTGGGCATTTCAGGAGAAGGAACTGGGAGGGCCACCGGGGAAAACACGAATGACGGCTCCAAGTCAGGAGCCAGTGCAGGCAACAGGTCAAGAGAGTCTGGTTCTGTTCGGGGAAATGAAAAGAGGGGAACTGGACCAGGTGGAGGGCTGGAGCCAGATCCCAAAGGCCTGAAGGTCCAGTTCAGTTTCTCCTCCAGGTTTCTGAGCTGGAGAGTGACATTCCAAAAGAAGTATTTGAGACCTGGCCTGGAGGGAGAAGGCAGACAATAAAGAGGACTGAGGAGAAGATGATATTCCTATCCTGGCAGCCTAAGAAAATCTGACAAAGCATGCAGAAAGACATGTATTTTGAAGATATTTCCAAAGAAATTTAGTATTTTGGAGTTTGGACCATCTGCCTCCTCCCTAAGGATTGCTATCCAAGCTAGTGTTTGGATGGGGTGACGGTGTGATAAGTAGAGGGAGCGGCTGAAAAACATGGTGTGTTTGAAGCACTGAGCTCTTGAACAGGCAGACACAGCACCACCACCGTGGCCCTGAGTAAGAGCTGGAGGAGGGCCCCAGGGCTCTGAGCTGCCTGCGGGCCTGAGGACTCTGGTCAGGGAGGCCCAGGCTACCGGCCTTGCCAGGTCTTCGGAACAGGGCAGATAGTAAATCTGGATCCTGAACAAGAGTTTTAGGTCTTTTTCAGTTCTTTGAAATGATGATTCTACTCCTTGGGTGGCAAAGAAAAAAAGAAAGCAAACAAGCACAATTTGGTTAAGAAGTCAAGAAACTGCCAATTCAGAAACTCTAATCTGTTTAAAACGTTCAACCTCTTTTTTTCAGAGGCCAAAAACCTATTTCCATCAAAGATTGTATATGTCTGTATGTCTGAGAGCCAGCGAGGGAGACCGAGTGAGTGTGAGAACGAGAGCTGAAATGCCTTTGTTCCTGTGTGTGAGGTCACTGTCCATGGGCTCATGCGTGTGCATTGTATGTATGTATATTCAGGCCTTTTCTCAGGCCCTGTGTGCACTGAACTTTCAAACCATAACAGAAACACTGAAGCTTGGCAAAGATATCACAGGAATAATTATCTAATTTCAGACCATGTTATTATAATACCTACATGATGTGTAACGAACTTAACAATGTTCATGTTATATTCACCAACTCTGAGTTAGAGATTCAACAATGCCAAGCCCTACCTAGGAGGTTTCTCCAAGATCCTAGAGCACAGCAGGCCCCAAAGAAAGCTCTTTAAGGAATATTCACCCTATAATGGCTTCCCCATGGATCAGGAGGTTGGACTAATATATCCCAAGAGTTCTCTGGAAGGGAGGCAGTTGGGATGGCAACTCTGTCCTCCCAGAATCCCCAGTCCTCCCCAGCAGAGGAGCCCCTAAGACTAGTAATGTGTTAGTGGCTCAGTCGTGTCTGAGTCTTTGGGACCCCATGGACTGTAGCCCACCAGGCTCCTCTGTCCGTGGGGATTCTCCAGGCAAGAACACTGGAGTGGGTTGCCATTGCCTTCTCCAGGGGATCTTCCCGACCCAGGGATCGAACCCCAGTCTCCTGTTGTAGGTGGATTCTTTACTGTCTGAGCCACTGGGGTAAAGAAATGTCCATACTGGTGTCACAGAGGAAGAGAGGTTTTCCCTGACTCAGATGTGGGCCAGGAGGCCTCAGGATCCGCAAGGCTCCCCTCTTCACTCGGGAGCGGGATTGGACTGTGGCTGAGTGTGAGGGGAATGTTTGCTGTTTGCTGCTGCTCCCTGTTGACTTTAGCCAGTAGCTCTGTTTACAAACCCAGGTTGGTTTTCCCAGAACAGTTAATTAGACCAAAGACATCTGGTGTGAGGGCTGGGGAGGGCATCTGCTCAGAGCCTTCCCCCCCCCGGCAGCCAAGGGCCGGGGCAGGGTAGAGCAGCTAAACAGGACCAGACCAGACTCTACCAAACCCAAGGTCCTCAGGAGAATGGAGGCTTCTCTCACTCTGCCCTTCCCATGCTTGCTAAGTTAGACTGGACCCCAAATCTCCCACTCTTAGGGGACCCTAGGAGTCAGGGCTGGACACCCCTACAACAGTGGGATCACAGGCTGATGATTGAGGATTCAGAGCTGTCCTCTGCCCTTCCAGGTCCAAAAGAACCGGCCAGAGATTTCTGTCTTTCTCATCACAGAGATTGCATTCACAACTCTTCAGCCTCCTGAAGGAAAGATTTTTTTAGGCCCTCCACCTCCTCCTGCCTCCTCTCGAGCTAATCTCTGACACTGCGAGGAAGAAAGCGATTAACCAGGAAAGGACCAGGGGACAGGAAGGTGCCCAAGAAGGGTGGGGGGATCTAGGTGGACAATTCCAGGGCGCTGAAGAAGCGGAGGCCTGCGAGGGGGAGGGGCGGCGGCTTATCTCTCCCAGGAGGGGGGAGCTCACTCCAAACAACTAATGCGCTGGCGTGTGAAAGCTCCTCAATTAGCGCTAATGATGCAATCAGGGAGGGAGGAGGAGGGACCAGAAGTTCTGCTGGAGTCAGCACCTACTTACACACATGGTACACACTCCCTTCCTCGGACAGTGGCCCCTTCAGACACACTAATGCAACACGCTCCAGAGACAATCAGGACCACGCATGTCCGTGGATACAAGTGCTCTTTGTACAAATTACTAGCACGAATAAAATTCGTGATCCGCGGCTAACGTCTGTCTGCGGGAATCCTCAGGGTAGGGGTTTGATGTGGGGCTTTAGGAACAAGGAAAATCAGAAAAACTTGGTAGGGGAGATGGAAGAGGGCATCTCCTGATTTTTCTTCGGATCCCAGAGTTCCCGTCCTACGGGCGCTCGCAGGTGCCAGCCCCTGAGCGCCCGCCTCCCCATTCCCGGCCCCCGAATCCGCGACTAAGCGATGAGCAGCGTCCCCCGCGTGCGGCGGGCCCCACGCCCCTTCCCCGCGCCCAGCCAGCCCCACGGCCCCGGGTTCCAGGGAGGGCGCACCCCGGACCCAGCTACTTGTCCCTTCCGGAACAGGTTACCCGCCGGCCTCGCCCCTCCGTTTGCTTCCCAACCCTGCCCCGCCGGCTCAGTTGACCGCCTCCCGGGCCCGTTATCTGGCCGCCCCGGCCCCGTTATCCGCCCTCGCTCTGGGTCCGATCCCCCCGGTTCGTTCCGGGGCCGCCGCCGCCGCCGCCTCCCCTTCTCCCCCGGCCGGCGATCCCGGGCTGGGCAGGGCCGGAGCCGCCTCCGAGCCGCTTCTCAGGCCCGGACGGCCGCGGGAGGAGGTCCCGCTGTCAGTCAGCGGGGAAGGCCGGGCCGGCCGGAGGGGGCGGCGCCGAGGACGGGCTCGGGCCGGGAGC
>NW_011494749.1:2234322-2238855 GCF_000754665.1 Bison bison bison | reverse complement strand
GGCTGCGCCGCGCTCCGCAACGTGTCCGGCGCTCAGTACTTGGGCTCCGGCTACACCAAGGCCGTGTACCGGGTCCGCCTGCCTGGCGGCGCGGCGGTGGCGCTCAAGGCGGTGGACTTCAGCGGCCACGATCTGGGCAGCTGCGTGCGCGAGTTCGGGGCGCGGAGGGGCTGCTATCGACTGGCGGCCCATAAGCTGCTCAAAGAGATGGTGCTGCTGGAGCGGCTGCGGCATCCCAACGTGCTGCAGGTACGAGGGTGCGGGTGCGGGGCTGAGGGTGCTGTCTGGACGTGCCTAGGTCCGGTCCCTTGTTTTTACACATGAAGAAGCGGAGCCCCAGTGACTGTGCCAGGTTAAACTAGGGGACAGAACCCGGTCCATGGCAGCTCCCCTCTACGCCACCCTGCTTCTCACTCCTGGGTGGCCGTCCGGAGAGACTCCCGGTTTCCTCAGTTTCCACACCAAGACAGATCAGGACAGAGGGTACCCAAACTCGGGATGGGGATTGGAGTCTGTTTGGACTTAGGACCCTGCTTCTGGCTGGAGCTGGGGTGGTGAGCACCAGGGAAATGACCCCAAACCAAGACGCTGAACAGAGCTCATCCCTGAGCTAGGGGCACAGCTGCAGTGATCCGTTCACTTTCTTGATGGAATCTGAACCCCACTTCTCTCAACTTCCAAACAGTGACTTATCTGACTTTGAAGGTGGGATGGCACAGCAAACGGGGTTGGGAAGAGCTAGAAAAAGACCAGGTTTGATTCCCCAAGAATATCTGGTACCCCACCCAGAAGCCACTGGAAGAACTGGAGGGGATTGGATAGTAGGCCACAAAATGCGTAGCCCTTCCTTGAGGAGACCCTGGGCCTCAAAGTAGGCTTTGGGGAAGCCTTTGGGGTCCTAGCTCAATGCTCAGGGAACAGGCTGAGGGCCTGAGGGTCTGAGAGTCACATTACCTGAGCAAATGTGGCCAAGAGACTGGAGGATTGAGAAGGCCAGATGCCCAGGTTCCTAGTAAATGGGACTCTGTCTCTCCCATTCACTGGGGAGCAGAGAGGAAAGATGAGACCCCACCTTGTCCCCTCCAGGCTAGACTGAGGGAGTGGGCGTCTCACAGTCCCAGCACTGCCCTAACACACCCACTTCCTCCTCTCCCCCAGCTCTCCTATGTCCTTGAGTCAGTCCTGGGATTAGACAAACCGTTCCCTTGGCACATGTCTGAGCAGACGGAGAGGGGAATCCCTGACTGCTCCTGGCCCAGGGAACACAGGGTGTGTGCAGGCTCCCCAGCTTAGGAACCATGCCCACACCTTCCACCTCCCAGCCCACTCACATGAATCTTTCTGCACCCGGGAGAATTGAGCAAAAACCCAGGAGTCCCTCCCTTCTTTCCTCAGGAGTGAGATGGACCCCAGGTCTGGGCATCACAGAATAGTAGAGAGAAGTCAGAGAAATATTGACATCACTGCTGGAACCCAGGCTACCCCAGCCCTGATCAGACACGTGTTGACTGGGTCCTGGATTCTGAACTGGTTGCAGGTCAGGCAGAGCCAGCAGCTGTGGGTGGCTTGCCTGGTGGCATAGCTGACTCTGGAGCTGCAGGGAATGAGCAGCTGGTTACGTGGCTATTCTAACTGGGAGGATCTAGTTCTCTTCCCTTCCTGGGGGCTCCTGGGAACTTTTTGGAAACTGGGGTGTCAGTCAGATTCCGAGGCAGTGGGGAAGGTCTTGAGTGTGTTAGCAGGATATTGAGTGTTAATTGACTCAAGAGCCCTCTCCCTTAAGGCAGATTGGAGGTTTGCTATGCTCTCCTGTCTCTTAAGGAACTCCTCCCGCCCTCTCTTACCCCACCCAGACTTCAATACGAGCATCAGCTAACCACCCCCTCGTATATCACAGAATGGTCCTCCACTTTAATGTCAGGCCCCCACCACAATGCTGGAGGTTTCAAAGAAAAAAATTATAACTGGTTTTCACTCAGTCCCTCTCTAGACCAAGACTGGATTGGTTGTGTGACTCTTACAGGGTGGGATTGGGGTGAGTTGCCTTAAGACACAAGTGGGTGGGAGGGTCCCAGGTCCTTTCTATCAGGGGAGCGGTGAAAAGCTACCCTTACTTAAAGGGAGGTGGAGGAACCTTGGGGTGAATTTAGGGACGGCTTTGGTGGGGGTCTCATCCCCAGACCCCCAGGCCAGTATCCCTCTGGCTTCTTAGCAGTGTCACCTCTGCCTCCAAAGAGGGTCTTCTACTTGGGGGTCTTCTTACTCAGGAGGCTTCCATTCAGGTGTGCAGGGAACTAGAAATAATGTTGTTTTAATACCTCTTAATCATTTAAAATTTCAAAATTGTTCGACTGTTTGCTGAACCAGGGAGGAGCCAGAGAGTGCTTCCCGCTCCCCGAGGCTCCCTCCCCCTCTCTGGCAGCCCCAGAGTTGGCTCCGTGGGTGTTCAAACAGCAAAGGCCCAGGACAGTTTGTCCCACTGGGCACTTCTCAGAGCTTGCTCTGGTCTCTGGGACTGCCCGGGCGGGATGTCTCCATCCATCTTCTGTGACCCCTCCCCAGCCCACCTCTGACACACACACAACACACGCGCACACACACACTCCCTCACGTGATAGATGCCTCTATAGCCCAGGGTCAAAGGGCACAAGGGTCTCCCCTCCCCTGCACCTCTGTCGTTCTGGGGCCGCCGGCCTCAGCTGGGGCCCCAGGCCTGCCTGGGCCCTGATTCTGGCCCTGCCAGAGTATATTTCTTCTCCCAGAGGAACAAAAGATGCGACTGAAATGCTCAGCCTCTCGCTTCCTGGGGGGGTTAATGGTGTCTTTTTATTTTTTCCTGAGGGGTGTTGATTAATACCTCGTTAACAGCGCATTTAACGACCTCCGGGTGTTTAATAACCTTCAGAAGTTTCCCACAAAGGCTCAGACTCTGGGCAAGAAAATGAGAACCAGGCTCCAGGGCTGCTCCTTTTACCTCCCCCTACCGCTGCCCCCTTTGGGATCTGGGGCCTCCCTAGGCTGATGTGGGGTGGGAGGGAAGAAGAGGAGGGGAGAAGAGGGCACCCGGGATTTCCCCCGATCCCCTAAGTCGTCACCCTAGTGATCTGAGATGTGCCTTCCCTCATGCTGGCAGGACTGAGGTGGCTGGCTCCAGGGATGGGGGTGCTAAAAGGTCCCTACTGGGATGGAAGGGAGAGTGTAGGGGCCAGGAGTGGAACCGAGAAGGGTGAAAGCTTCAGGGACATCTAGCCCAGGGGCTTGGCTCTGCTGGTATCCACCCCACCCCCACCCCATCGTTCAGCTCTCCTCTCTTCCTACTCTGGCCCCGACAACTTGGCCTTTGTGTTCCTGCCCCACAGGGTGCTGGGTGTTTTGAGCACCGGCTGATCCCTTAGCTGATGTGCAGCGAGGTGGGAAAGGCGGGAACAAGCAGGGCTCTCCATGGATCCTGGTTTAGGTGTCGGTGACAAAGTCAGGCTGTTTCCCAGAAGCCCCTGGCCAGCTGAGCTGTACAAAGCCCCTCCCCCAGATCCTATGGAGTGGAAAGGCCCTTGAGACCATGCCCTCAAAGAACAGTGACCTTCCCCAGGAACTCACTACTACCCCGGCTGATAATGGGTCATTCCCCCACCCCAACCAATTATGCAAAGAACACCCAAGGGTATGAGCCCTGGATTCTTTTTGTACTGATGCAACACTTGTTACAAATCTTCAGGGAGATTGCTTTCCCTACAGAAAAACCAGAGCAAAGGAAAAATGAAGGTGCCTATAAGTGGAAATGATGAAGCAAAGACAAGCATTAGAACAGGGGAGGAGGTACAATAACCATTTGTTGGTTTGCCAGTTAGCAAATGGTACTCTTGGAAAGAACAAGGTTGTGGAATCAGAGTGACATATATTTAAATCCTAGCTCCTGTATTTCTTAACTGTGTGACCTTGTGGCGGTAATTTAACCTCTCTGAGTTGGTTTCCTCACATGGGAATTGGAGATACTAATAGTACCAACTATGCCCTTTTAGGTTATTCTAAGAATTGAGTTATGCATGTAAAACATTTAGCACAGTGCCTGGCACATGGTTATCACATGGTGCTCAGACCTGCCCATTTACCTGAGTGGCCAGAGGTAAGGGGCTGCTACAACAGTGGGCTAGAGCCCAGGCTTCCCAGGCAGAGTTGCTATTCTCTTCTGGCCTGAGCTGAAGCAGAGACCTAGGGATGGGAGGGTGGGGGCATCTGACAACCCAGCTCTTCCTCGTTCCTGTCCCCACCCTGTGACCCCATGACCCGCCTGGGCCTCTTTCAGCTCTATGGCTACTGCTACCAGGACAGTGAGGACATCCCAGACACCCTGACCACCATCACGGAGCTGGGCGCCCCTGTGGAGATGATCCAGCTGCTGCAGACTTCCTGGGAGGATCGCTTCCGAGTGAGCAGGGAGGAGGGCCAGTTGGCCTTGGGCTCCTGGCTGGGATGGTTCTCCCTTAGAAGGTCAGCCCTCCAGAGCAGCTTGGACTCCTCCTTAGTGGAGGGAGG
>NW_011494749.1:2229418-2234222 GCF_000754665.1 Bison bison bison | reverse complement strand
GGAGGGAGGGAGGGATGCCGTGAAGTTGACTCAGCCATCAGCCAAAGGGTTAAAAAAAACAAACCAAGGCAGAGAGGATCCTGGTTTTGTACTCCTGTTCCACACACACACATACCCCCTCACTCAGCCTGGCTGCAGGAGGGCCAGTGTCCTAGGTCTAGAAAGACCTTAAGGTCATCTTGGCCTGCCCTCTGTTTGCATGCACTAGGCAGAACCCACACTGAGATGGAACTTCAGGGAGGAGTCCCCAGATTTCCCTTGCCCATTTCCCCACTTTCTCCATGTTACCCTCAGGGTCGGGCCAGCCATGGGGTCGTAGAAAATCACTGGTTTGCTCCGTAAGGTCCCAGGCCTCAGCCCTTAGTGAACACTAGAGCCTTTAAGAGAAAGGCAAACCCTCCCCCCCCACACACACACACAGCTCAGTCCAGAGCCTCAGAGGAGGGCACCCTGGAGCCCCCAGGCTCCCCTCCCTGGAGGAAAGCAGTGAGCAGTCCGGTGTCTGCCCCTCAGATCTGCCTGAGCCTGGGCCGGCTTCTCCACCACCTGGCCCACTCCCCGCTGGGCTCGGTCACTCTGCTGGACTTCCGCCCCCGACAGTTTGTGCTGGTGGACGGGGAGCTGAAGGTGACAGATCTGGATGACGCCCGTGTGGAGGAGACGCCGTGCACAGGCAACGCTGACTGCATACTCGAGTTCCCAGCCAGGAACTTCACCCTGCCTTGCTCTGCCCAGGGCTGGTGCGAGGCCATGAATGAGAAACGCAACCTCTACAATGCCTACAGGTGACCTCCACCCCCACTCAGGAGGACCAGTGAGAGGCCCCAGGGGGCATGGCAGGGAGGGGAGCTCACACGGGGTCCAAGAGACCAGCCAAGGCCGGAGACTCTGCCATGACCAATGGAGTGGCAGGGGCGGAGAAAGGCTCCCCTACATCCAGAAGGGAACAGGCAGGCTCCTGACCATGAAGCTAAAAATAGTCAGCTCCAAGGAGAATCTGGGTTAGGGGGTGGCAGCTGCAGGCTTCTTAAAATAGCGTCAGACTCAGCCTAGGGCTGGTGGGAGGGCCCTGCCCCTTCCTCCCCAGGCCCTTCACTTGTGGAAGCTCCTCATAGAGCCAAGCCATGGAAGTTGGTCTGACACAGGTCAGTCTAGGGGATAATGTGGGGCTGAGGGGTGGACAAGTCCCCAGGATGGATGGGGAAACACCTCAATTTGGTTACTTGTGGCCTTAGCATCTGCTCAGACCCCAACAGGGCACATGCTGAATTGACTCCTTAGTCTGAATCGACTCCTAGGCACCCTCTGGTGCTATATGGGTGAGATGGTTAGCCCAAGGGATCAGGCTCCCTAGCGAGATAGGGGTTCTGTCCCAAGTTGGTGTAGAGGAAGGCTGTGTCCCCACAGGCTGGACCTTGAGCCCCTGATTTCCCTCGGCCCCAGGTTTTTCTTCACATACCTCCTGCCCCATAGTGCCCCGCCTTCACTCCGGCCCCTGCTGGACAGCATCGTCAACGCCACAGGTGAGCACTGCCTCCCATCACTTTGTCCCCCGAGCCTCCAGCCAGTGTGGGAACAAGAATGGCCCAGGATGGCACACAGTCCAGAAACATCACTTCCCAAAGTGGATTCTGTGGCAAACCCCCGCCCCAGTCCTCCGGTCATCAGGGCCCTGGCTCCAGACTTGGGGTGGGTGGGGGTGGGGAGGGAGATGTAGGAGCCCAGATGCCCTCTGAGAGCCACACTGCACTCTGCAGGAGAGCTTGCCTGGGGGGTGGACGAGACCCTGGCCCAGCTGGAGAAGGTGCTGCACCTGTACCGGAGCGGGCAGTATCTGCAGAACTCCACTGCGGGCAGCCAAGCCGGTGAGTGGCCCCTATAGGGATTCAGGGGCAGGGAAGGTGGGGAGCAGTTCGAGGAGAGTGATCTCCCTAGTTGGGGAAGTGGCTCAACCTCCCTTTGAGACTCACTTGGAGTGATGCAGAGAGACTGTTTGGCCTTCACTCAGAGATCTTCCCTCTGACTGAGCTAGAACAACTATGTATGTGTGTGTTAGTCGCTCAGTCGTATCCGACTGCTTGCAACCCTGTGGACTGTAGCTCTCCAGGCTCCTCTGTCCATATGATTCTCCAGACATGAATCCTGGAGTGAGTTGCCATTTCCTTCTCCAGGGGATCGTCCCAACCCAGGGACCAAACCTTGGTCTTCGGCATTGTAGGCAGATTCTTTACCATCTGAGCCACCAGGGAAGCCCGGGAATAACTATAATTCTGCCTTGAACCGGGGGTTGGGCTCCGACACCCCTTCTCTGGGTGGCTGCAAAGCTCCTTCTGTATATTGTGTACTTTCAGCAAGGTATTTACACCTTGAGCCTCACTTTCCTCATCTGTGAATTGGGTTCAGTATTACCTGCCTCACAAAATTCTTCCGAGGAGTAAATGATAGGTGAAATGTGTGAAAGCAGTTAACTCATTTCCTCTTACACAGCTGGAACACAGTCTGTGTTTACTTCCCTCTCCTTCCTCACCCTTCTGGGGCTAGGAGGACGGCTGGAGGTGGAGATGGCTCCACCTGATACCAGTTAAGGAGCCCCCGAGCAGGGAGAGAATTCCAGTCACGACTTGCAGGCTTCGTGGTCCCTCCGTTGAGGCCCTGGGGTTTAGCATGGTTGGCAGGGGGCGAGGGATGGGCAGCATCCGTATTCAAGGAGCTCTGGCCAGTCTTAGGGGTGGGGGGGCCCTCGTTAGCCCTGTAAATAAAGTTTAACGAGGTGAACAATGGCTGGCTCTGTCCCTGAGGACGCCGTTTATGGGGCTATAAATCACAGCCTGCCCTGGACTTTGGTCTAGTCCCTGTAGAAGAAGGAGGCAGGAAGGCGGGGTGGCCAAGGCCCAGGGCTTCTGCATTATCAGTCCGAAGCTGGGGCTCCCCAGGCAGCAGGAAAGACTCTGATGAACAGGAGGCCTGCAGTGAAGCAGCTTCTGGATTGAGAAGTTTTCAGAGCCTCTGGGGGCTCTTTCTGTGAAATGGGAAGATTTCATATTCTTCCGCCAGCCTCTGCCCCAAACACTCAAGTTGTGGATTCCCAAATGGTAATCCTTTGTGTTTTACATTCATCTGCATGCCTCTGAACTTCAAAAACTCATGACTGACCCCCACTACCCAGGAAGCTGGCCTAACCTCTCTCCCCAAGGCCAGAAGGAAATGGGACCAAGGGCACCCGGAAGCTCTTGCTCCTCAAAGTGTGGTCTGCAGACCAGCAGTTCCAGAAGCTGGTTGGAAATGCCAGTTCCCTGGCCCCACCCCAGACCTTCAGAATCAGAATCTGCATTTTAACAAGATTCCTGAAAATTCACATGCACACTGAAGTTTGGGAAGCCCAGCTTTAAATGTCTAAAATGTTCTAAGCTCAGCAACCAGCCTGGTCAACCAGTATCTGTGTGTGTGTGCGTTGGTCCCACACACGTGCCCACCGTCACATGCAGCCTAAATCACTTGTGTGCCCTTAGATTTGGGAGATGTGTATCTCCCAAAAGGTAACCTGAGCTTTGCCTTTCCTGAGTGGTCATCCCAGTTCCACCGTGGTAGCTGCCTGCATCTCCATGCTAGGAAGACTGGGCTGGGTTTTAGACTACATCTAAGAAATGGGTCTCCTAGCCCTTTAAGGCAAGTGGTCCCAGCCCTCACCCCTGGCCACACAGAGTTCTCACTTGAGCTCCATCTCCAACCCACAGAGTACCAGCGCCTCCCCGACAGTACTATCCCCCAGGAGGACTACCGATGCTGGCCATCCTACCACCACGGAGGCTGCCTCCTTTCCGTGTTCAACCTGGCCGAGGCCGTGGACATCTGTGAGAACCATGCCCAGTGCCAGGCCTTTGTGGTCACCAACCAGACCACCTGGACAGGTGAGCTGGGGGAAAGGACATCCTGAGGGAGGTGACCAGACTCCCCAGAAGAGACTGATGGGTAGTGGTGGCCCCCCATCAGAAGCCAGAAACAATGAGAAGACAAGGAGGCTGAGGGAATGAGATGAGTGTCCTTGTGTTAAGGAGAGTGGCCCTGCCTCCAGAGAGAGAAGCATCCAGTCCTGTTACCTCTCACTTCTGCCTCCAGGTCGGCAACTGGTCTTTTTCAAGACAGGATGGAGCCACGTGGTCCCTGATCCCAGCAAGACCACATATGTGAGGGCCTCTGGCTGAGCCATCTGAGGCTCTGCTGACCATCCCCGCCAGCTGGGCTTGCCCGTGACTTGCCCTAGCAGCACTGCATGTCACATGGGCACCCCTGCAGACCAAGCTGACAGCCCAGACAGACCAAGGTGACCAGGACAACGTGCAATAATGCCAAATGTTAAAAATGTGAGTTTACCAGTCTAGGTCTGGGACTGCTGGCTCCAGAGCCAGGAATCAAGGGGGAGGGAGCTGACTGCCCCTCTCACCGTCTCGGCTGCCAGTAGGGCTCAGGCTGGTCTCCCCATTGGGGGCTCTGCCCCTCAGTGGGGCAGTTCCATGGGCAGCCCCATCACTGTGTTTATAGTGTGAGAATGTAGCCAGAGCCCCTGCTGCTGGTGCTGCTGCATGTGCCATGGCTCAGCAGGGGCCGCGAGGGGACAATCGGTCATGGAGCACGTTCTCTTAGCCAAGCTCCTGAGCGGAGACTTGAAGGGATGCTCCAAGATGTGGGCGATTCTGTACCCCAGGGCAGCTGCCTCTGGGAACCCAACAGGGGGCGCCTGCCAGCCAGCCCAGGGGCACAAGCAGGAGCACACAAGGTATGAGCCAAGTCGTGGGTTGAGGAGCAG
>NW_011494749.1:2222418-2229316 GCF_000754665.1 Bison bison bison | reverse complement strand
TGAGCCAGGACCTGGGGCGGGGGTGGGGCCGGGGCCTTTCTGCCTCATTTGCTTTCAGTGAAAGCCGCAAAGCAGCCAAAACCAGCCTCTCCCCCCTCCTGGAGTTTGTATATCCAGAAGCTTTTGTACTTTTTGTTCATTAAAATGTTTATTTTTGTAAAAAAAAAAAATAAAATCAATTAATAAAATGACATTTCACAGCAAGGACTGACCTCCCCAGGCAGTTTCTTGGCCTGACTTACTTGTACTCAATTGTCCCTGGTGTATGTCTGGGAGTTGGGGGAGGAGCGGTGTGTGACAAAGAAGTGAAATCTCCATGGCAGACACTGAAGTTTGCAAAATGTGTTTTCAAGCCCTACTCCCATGGCTTCCATCTCCCTCCTTGGTCCTCCACATCCTTGTCCTAACCAAAGACATGAGGAACCCCTTCCCCTAACAAAGTTAAAATTTTAATATCCATTGGCTTCTAATATACAAAGCCTTTACCCAAAGGACTCATGTTCTAATGGTGGGATGTCAGCCATGCCAGGGGATCCTGAGCAGTCTCCAGTCTGGTTGACTTGCCTTGGTGGAGGGGTTGGTCCTGGCCATTATCACCACATGGTAATGCACTTTTCTTTTTCAGAGCCTTTCTTTTCTTTTTTTGAGCAAGAAATAAATATATGGAAGGTGGGGAGACAGCAAAGTCCATGGAAGGCCCAGCCCCTTCATGGGTTTTGAGAGGGAGGGTCTAACAGGACAAGCCCCAGGTACATGGAGGCCCAGAGTGAAAAGGTTTAAGATCACACTGAGGCCAGAGAGAGCCCCAGGATGGATACAAGTCATCTTCTTTTTTTTTTTTTTTAATAGTAATTATTTTTTAAACCTGTGTAATTCTATTTTGTTTAATTTTTCTTTATTTTTTGGCTGCACCTTGCAGCCCGTGGGATCTTAGTTCCCTGACCAGGAACTGAACCTGTGCCTCCTGCTGTGGAAACATGGAGTGTGAACCTCTGGACCACCAATGAATTCTCTGGATGCAAGTCTTCTAACTTGAGATCCCATATCTTCTCTCCTATACACCATTCTACTTCTAGAATATTCTCAAAGTGCACAAGCCTTTGAGGGCTATAAAAAGAATAACCGAAGTTTACCTCAGAACCTGATTTCTTCTCACCAGATGTGCTTGGCATAATTTCTTATGCACAGGTTGTCCCCTTAGTTTTAAGTAATTGAGCTCATGTTAGTCCTGGAGTCCTCATTATGGAGCTGCTCAGACCCTCAAGGTTGTACCTCAGCACCACCACTCCCAGCCCACACACCCTAGCTCCTGCCTCTGGTTACTTAGGCTTGGTGACTGTGGAGAGCAGGGAGCACCAGAGGCTCCGCAGAACCTCACACCATGAATCAGCCAAGCTGGGTCCTGCCCATACTCATCACCCTCAGTCCCCACCCCTCCGAGGAGGAGTTTGGCTTCCACCAGCCTCGGTACCCCTTTCCTCAGCTGAATTCACGCACTGCCACACGTGTAGCCTGCCCTGTGCCGGCCAGTGTTAGAGGTTACACTGCCCTCTGTTGTTCTCCAACTGCCCACCAATCTGTGGAGCTCTGAGGGTGGGTGAACCACACCACCATGCTAGGCCCAAGGAGGTGCCACAGGGCTGGGGCAGCAAGGTCTGCAGGGTCTGTGCCATCCACAGGGAAGCAAAGACCCTGGTGACAGTCAGCAGAGAGGCCCACAGGGCTCAGGAACCGAGGAAAGAGAAGGCTGAAGATTAACCCACCATTGCCTTCTGGGCTTCTAGAAGTTCCCAGATGGGCTCACTGACCCATGGGGAGGGGCAGGCTTTGGCCTCAGCAAGCCACGATTATCATTCCAGTTTTACAGACCTGAAAACCAAAGCCCAGGTCACAGCTGCAAAGGGATTTAGGGAGCATTCAAACCTAGGCCAACCTTCCAAGCCTGTCCTGGGAGGAGAATGAAGTTAGAATCAGGGAGCCCATACTCAGTGATGCCAGACTCGAATGGAGGTCAAAGGGCATAAACCCTTTTCCAAAAGACTCGTCTGCAGGTGGGTAAAAGCTTAGCAAACAGCTTTTTCCTCAGTGAGTGAGCCTTAATTCCAAACCCGTATCTGGGGGGCAAAAATGGTCAGACTCAGTCCTGCAGAATAGAAAGCAGCGTTCGCAGCTAGGGTAGAAGAGGGTAGTGAGTGAAAGCCGACAGCCAAATCGTCGCTCCCACCACGGCCGTTTCCATGTAGCCACCTGTGAGCCTGGAAGAAGTTCAGTTCCTGAGAACATCTCAGCCCTTTCCTGCAGAAGCCAGATCCATAGCTTTCCGCCCCGAAGTCTATGTTCTTTCCTCTTCTCTGCACAGCCAGTGACACCAAGATCCAGAGCATGAAAGAAATGCATTTGTCCAACGAAGCCTCAGGTGTTGGTACTAGAGGAAGGAGGTGGGTCTTTCCCAGGACTGGAGGAGTAGGAAAAACATGAGAGGGCCCATGGTGCCCTAGGCCCCCACAAGACTCTGGACGAACTCTGGCCTTTTGCTTTGCTCACTGTGTGGTCTGGGCTGTGACAACTCTCCAAGCCTCCATCTCCTTATCTGCAGATTTCAGATTTATGATACCCACTTCATAGCAGTGTTACGGGCATTGAATGAAATTACATACAGAAAACTCAGCCAGGGTCAGCACACAGTGCTTAAGAAACACTGACTGCTATTGTCATTGTTACTGTTATGAGTGTGTTGAACCCTCCATGTTCTTCCATGGCCTGGCCTACAAGAGGATCCAGGTCAGTTGGGGTGGACCCAGGCATTCCCGGACTGTCTCCCAACCCTCCACCTCCAGCTCCTCCACCAGGGAGCGCTGGGGGAGGTGGAGCCAGGCTCCCCGGGTCAGTGCCCTGGATGCTGAGTGTGTGGCAGACAGGAGGGGGAAGAGGATTAACATGAAAGCAGAAAATGGGATTAAGAGGCTTCAGGATAATGTGCCCACCCACCCCTGTCCATGACAACAGCTTCTTTCACTCTGTGGCTTCTGGAAGCCAGAGTTTTGGAGGCTTGGTTGCCCCTTGGTGCCAGTGAAGAGCTGGGAAGAAGCTTGGTAGGCTTTGAATGTGAGACTACTCAGGGGCCCCGCTGCCTTTTCATGCACTTTCTGGTCTAATCCTCATGGCACCTGTGAGACCAGGGATGGCCCAGAGAGATGAGGGGTTGGAATTCAAGCCTAGGTGGTCACTCCTGAAACTGTATGATCCTTCCCCTCTACCACTGTCTCGCCCAGGAGCGCAGTGCCACCGTGAACCCAAGAGATCAATGATTTGTCTCTTCCCTTGGGAATGTCCAGACTT
Organism: Bison bison bison; assembly: GCF_000754665.1. Lineage (NCBI taxonomy): Eukaryota > Metazoa > Chordata > Mammalia > Artiodactyla > Bovidae > Bison > Bison bison. The sequence continues at coordinate 2,225,977 of NW_011494749.1, read as the reverse complement.
ACACTCTGCCTTTGATGAGAAACCCAAAGAGTAATTTAAGGAGACCTGGTCCTCCTCTCTGGCCTCATCCCTTCGTAGCGCATGGGCTTAGTTGCCCATCTAAGGGCATGTGGGATCCTAGTTCCCCAACCAGCGATGGAACCCATGTCCCCTGCATTGGAACACAGATTCTTAACCACTGGACCACCAGGGAAGTCCCAGGCCTGGGCATTTTTAAAGTATTCCTTTGAGGCCTGTCATGCAGTATTTTAATTTCCCTTGTTCACCTCTCTGTGAATCTAAGCCAGTGCTACCCGCTTGAGTGGAGAAAGAGCTCCATCCGTCCCAACTATGTGAAGGAGACGGACCACGATACTTCTCAAAATCACCTCTCAAGCCCTAGTGGATCTTTGATGACCATGTAGGGAGAAGTTCATTTTCCACCTCATTCCAGAAACCAGATCAAGGCCCCTTTCAGCTTTGTTTTTCAGGACAGTGACCCCTCATCCTCCTGCCCCATCCTACCCAGCCCCCCACAGCCTCTCACCTGGCCTTACTCCAGCTCTAGGAGTCTCTCCTGAGTTGCCGTGACAAGACCTCCCCTCTCCCACCCAATGTCAATCATTCAGGGTCCCAACAGGAAAGAGCCCCAAGAACATTAGATATTTTTACAAATGTGTGGGTACAAAGGAACCCCGTGGGGATGGTGCAATAACCTGGAACTAGTAGCAATAGAACTGTTACAGACTCTACCCAAGGGAAGGAGTAGTACCTCCTATCAGAGCCCTGGAGAACCCAGGAGGACTCAAGTGACCACAGAACACCACCAGGCAGGATGACCTCACAAAGAGGCCCCAAGTCTCCCCTCATTCTCCATCCTCTCCTCCCCTACTCCTCCATCTCCTTCCCAGCTCTCCATCACCAAACCCACCTTGAAGCCAGAGGGAGCCTGATGTGAGGTCTGTAATCGTCACTCAGCAAGGGGGAGAAGGGGAGAGAGCTGACTGGGAGGGCCAGAGTAATACACCCAGCACAGCGTCCTACTTCCTGTTTGAGCTTCTGTTTGGCTTGAGGGGGAAGGCAAGAGAAGACTTTTCTTTTTGCTCCCCAATCCATTCTCAGATATCCAGCTCATTATTGTTCTCTTTGAATAACAGGCCCAAACCTTCCAAGAGTCCTCTTCAGCATACATTCTCATCAGGGGCACCGTCATCCCCAAGAAGACAAAACTTGGTTCTTGGGAGATGAAAAAAATCCTAGATATTGTACATATTAATATATCCAATGGAATACTACTCGGCCATAAAAAGGAACAAAACAATGAAATTTAAAGAGACCTGAATGGACCTAGAGACTGTTATGCAGAATTAAGTAAGTCAGAAAGAGAAAGACGGATATCATATACTATCCCTTATATGTAGAATCTAGAAAAATGGTACAGATGAACTTATTTGCAAAGCCAAAATAGAGTCACAGATGTAGAAAACAAACTTGGGTTACCAAGTGGGGAAGGGGAGTGGGATGAACTGGGAGATTGGGATTGACATATATATACACTACTGTATAAAAAATAGGTATTAGTGAGAACCTACTGTGTAGTACAGGGGACTCTACTAACTGTGGTGACCTAACCGGGAAGGAAAGCTGAAAAAGAGTGGATATATGTATAGGCATAACTGATTCATTTTGCTGTGCACCAAAGCAGTTACACCCCAATTTAAAAAAAAAAAAAAGGTGGAAAAAAAACACGTTATATTTCAATTCAGTTCAGTCATTCAGCACGCCAGGCCTCCCTGTCCATCACCAACTCCCGCAGTTTACTCAGACTCGTGTCCATTGAGTCGGTGATGCCCTCCAACCATCTCATCCTCTGTCGTCCTCTTTTCCTCCCGCCTTCAATCTTTCCCAGCATCAAGGTCTTTTCAGATGAGTCAGTTCTTCACATCAGGTGGCCAAAGTATTGGAGTTTCAGCTTCAGCATCAGTCCTTCCAATGAATATTCAGGACTGATTGCCTTTAGGATGGACTATTTGGATCTCCTTGCAGTCCAAGGGACTCTCAAGAGTCTCCTCCAACACCACATTTAGCCAACAACAACAACAAAATCTTAAATATCACAATAGTTTGTGGCCCTCCAAAGGGCCACAGCACACAAACAGACAGGAGATATAACTGTGCTGTCAAAATTCCATGGGGTGGTAGCATTTAGCAAAAAGTATCCACAAGAGTATTGTTGGGGGGAGATAACTGGGGGTGCAATAATGAAACATAGGTTAAGAAGCACTGAATTAGAGTTGACCCAAAACCGTTACTTAGGCTGTCACTGAAAGCTTTGACTCTGTCACCCTCAGAAGTACACTTTATATTCTTTTCTCTAAACTGAAATACACGTTTATGTGTACTCTCTGTGCCATTCCTAATAAAAACAAAGTGCAATTTGAGTTATTTTTCACTTAACATTTTATTCAATGTACGCTTGCCCATGATGAACATCTTGGACCGTGCAGAGTCTCCTGATCAGCGCACAGCTTACAGCCTTTAGCTGATATTTGCCTACACGGAAGAGCTCGGGTCTCAGGCAAGCCAGGGGATTTCAATGCACACTCACTCTTCACTCAAGGGATCAGGCCACAAAATATTTCTTGAGTGCTAGTCACTGTAATGAGTATTAAAATATCAAACATACCCCCTACCTTTTAGGAGCTCACTTTGTCACTAGAGATGGCACAAAGATGGACAAATTCAACAGGACAATATATGAGCTGGGACTCTAGAGCAAAGAGACCAGTTTCCACATGTGGCTTGTGAAAGCAAAGGGTTTGATGGTCACATGTCATACTACTAAGGGCAAGTTAACCTGGTCCCCCAGGAGCATCAGTTCCCTACCAAGAGCCCCACTGTTAACACTTTCCCACCCAGAGAAAACCTTATCCTTACTCTGTGTCTCTTATCTGTAAGTCAGTTCCCTTTTGTCACCAGACATCCCCCCCAGTCCCATGGCGACTCAACAGGCTTTGGTGTAGAGCCTGTCAGAGGCTTCTTAAAAGTGTAAATAGAGTGTGTCTACTGTTTCCGCCCTTATCCATACACTTCTTTGGCCCTTCAAAGAGCTCTAGTAGATTAGAGAGGCCCCATGTCTCCTTACCAAAGACAGGCTGCTCTTCCACGGGAGGTGGAGTTTCTCAAGTGCTCCGTAATCCAGCCCTGAGAGGTTCTGCTGACTGGCCTGGCATGGAAACAAAACTTGTGGGCTGTTTCCCAGAAGCCCTTCTGGTGCTCTTCAGGTCTTCAGCACAGAGGTCAGTCTCAAGAAAGGTCTCTCATTTTGTCCCACCCTTCCATGAAATCAATTTTCTCATCCATTTGAGGAAAGACACTGCCGCCAAAAATAACAATAATAATAAAATACACAGTATGGGGACTTCCCTGGTTGTCCAGTGGTTAAGACTCTGCGCTTCTAATGCAGAAGGTGAAAGTTTGATCCCTGGTCCGGGAACTAAGATCCTACATGTCAGGCAGTGCAGCCAAAAGTTTAAAAAAAATAGAATGAAAAAAAAAAAAAAAGCACAGTATGCTTTGC
>NW_011494749.1:2216737-2222318 GCF_000754665.1 Bison bison bison | reverse complement strand
CCTCTGTCGTCCCCTTCTCCTCCTGCCCCCAATCCCTCCCAGCATCAGAGTCTTTTCCAATGAGTCAACTCTTCACATGAGGTGGCCAAAGTACTGGAATTTCAGCTTCAGCGTCATTCCTTCCAAAGAAATCCCAGGGCTGATCTCCTTCAGAATGGACTGGTTGGATCTCCTTGCAGTCCAAGGGACTCTCAAGAGTCTTCTCCAACACCACAAAAGCATTAATTCTTCCGCGCTCAGCCTTCTTCACAGTCCAACTCTCACATCCATACATGACCACTGGAAAAACGGCCTTGACTAGATGGACCTTTGTTGGCAAAGTAATGTCTCTGCTTTTGAATATGCTATCTAGGTTGGTCATAACTTTCCTTCCAAGGAGTAAGCGTCTTTTAATTTCATGGCTGCAGTCACCATCTAAGATCCCACATGTCGGGCAGTACAGCCAAAAGTTTTAAAAAATAGAATGAAAAAAAAAGCACAGTATCTTTGCTTCCCATCGCTTGGAGGTTTAAGGCACTGTTATTCATCTGAACTTGCGCAGGAGATGGTCGTGAGGTTATCTGTATCACATTTCACTTTATGACATATCACCTTGTTTACACCACCCTTTTCAGTTGTTTATAGGATATAGGTTACCTTTAAATGCTCTGGTTTTGTTTAGTCAATTTTTTTTCTCCAGACAATAAAAAATTTTAAAGGCAGCCATTGTTCTAAGAAATGACTATTGTACTTGGGGCACCAAGATGCTTTAATGGGGAAAGACAGCTTGTCTTGTATCTTGGCCTCCCGTATCTTTTTGAACCAGGCTTTGATGCTCTGCGGAGTTTTCTGACTCCATCATTGAACTATGCAGCACTCTGCGGTTCTTAAGAGCAAATGAGTTTCTTCTTTAAACATAGGCCTCTGCTTAGCACATTTAGTACTATTTGACTTGGGTCTCTGGATAGTGCTGTTCCTGGAATGGACTTCACATGCTGAATTTTTCTGTTTTAATTACCCACACTCCTATCACATATGCTGAAGTGACCTTTTTTTTTTTTCCTATAGCTTCTCCAACAATTTGCTGAGATGCAGAGATTTATAGAGAGTCCTTCTGGGTTAGGAATTTACAGGTTAACTCTTTCATGTGCAAGTTCATACTATTTCTGAAAATATATTCCCAGCAAACAATTCAAAATAGGGAAAGGTTCAAATGCACACAAATATTCCTTGCAACATTATTTAGAATAAGAAAAAGTGAGGGTTGGTTATACGGCAATATGATAAAACATGTAAATTATAGTGTTAAATGAAAAAAGGAAGATGTAAACCTAGGCCTGTGCTGTGTTGTGCTCAGCTGCTCAGTCATGTCCAACTCTTTGCAACCCCAGGGACTGTATCCCACCAGGCTCCTCTGTCCATTGCATTCTCCAGGCAAGAATACTGGAGTAGGTTGCCATTCCCTTCTCCAGGGAATCTTCCCAACCCAGGGATCGAATCCAGGTCTCCTGCATTGCAGGTGGATTCTTTACCATCTGAGCCACCAAAGAAGTCCAAGAATACTGGAGCAGGTAGCCTATCCCTTCTCCAGGGGATCTTCCCAACCCTGGAATCAAACTAGGGTCTCTGCATTGCAGACAGATTCTTTACTAGCTGAGCTACCAGGGAAGCCCCAAACCTAGGCATATAACTATGTAAAAATGCACATGAGGTGATTTCCCCAGTGGTTCAGTGGCTAAGAATCTGCTTTGCAATGCAGAGGACTCGGGTTCTATCCCTCATTGGCGAGCTAAGATCCCACATATCATGGAGCAACTAAGCCCATACGCCTCAATTAGAGAGTCCGCCCCCTGCAACTAGGACCCCAAATAAATAAGTAAAATAGTAATTTTCAAAAAATGCATGTGAAAAAAGACTGGAAGGAACACACGCAACTATTGTAAATAGTTGTGAATATACACAACTTTGCCAAGATGATAGACTTTTTTAAAGTTTTCTAAACTCTTTTTTATTTTGTCATCTTGCTTAATTAATTTTAAAAAATGATTTCAAGTAGATCACTGCTTAAGTGGATTGATGGAGTAGCTAGATCTTTTTACCTGAAGTGAGACAAAAATCTCGCTCTCATTTTGTTACATAACCTTCATTTAAATTAGACTTTTGAAAAGTCAGCTCCACTAACGCTGATTCATAAAAGGTGTTTGATGGCTTAATATAGGAGTTGATATCACACATGAATGTAAATCCAGCAGGGAAGCAAGTCTGGTGGCTGATGCCATCTGGGGACGTTGGGCCTGAGTGCATAGGTATTTCAAGGAAATTGGGATTTTTTTCGTGATTCCCCAGATTTGTGCATTTTGGCCACTAATCCAAATTCAAAAATAAAGTAGAAGCATTTGTGGGCCAAACAGAACATATCTACAAGCTGGATTCAGCCAGCTGGCAGCCAGTTTGAGACCCCTAGTATGAAACCCATTTCTGAAGTTACAGCCGACTGTCTGATCTCTGAGCACTCAGCCACCAAACCCCACCTCCCACTGTGCTCTTCCGTTGACTCTTCCTCAGGGAGCCGTGCGTCACTTCTGGCTGTTTGATGAGGCTGATGGAAGATGTTAGTCCTCAAAGTATAAAAGGCTTGTGAATCTATCCCTAGCTGGAAGCATTTCTCCTACCAGAATGTGAAAGCTGGCAACATCTTTAATATTAATTTGTATTGCCGTCTGTCGCTTACATTTAGTGCGGCTGTGAGGAATGGATTTGAAGCTGTTCGAATATGACTGGTTTCATCCTGGACCCCTTCAGCGTTATCAGATGTACCAGCCAGGTTCGGGCTGCGTTTCCAGCTTGTTGTCAATCAGATTTGAGCAGTCAATGTGTTAATCCCTGTTTTCTTCCAGTATCACTGCCCTGACACCAGTTACTGGTTTCAGAGAGCTGCCCTCAAGATGTAGCCCTCTCTTCTGCTGTTTCTTCACTCTCTCTGTCTCCCTCTCTCTCTCATCCCTGGATGCTCCTTTGGCACCGTGACCAAACACAGAGGGATCATTCCTGCTTTTATACTAGCATCTGCTTCTGCTGTCTTAGGAAGGGGCCCAGGCAGAACTTCCCTGGTAGACCAGTGGTTAAGACTCCATGCTTCCAAAGCAGGGGTTGTGGGTTCAATCCCTGGTTAGGGAAATAAGATCCCACACACAGTGCAGTCAGAAGATTAAAAAATAATAATGAGGAATGCGCCCAGGCAACCTTCACTTCTAGAAAATGACCCTTTTCCCTGCAGTGACCCCACTGGCTTTGCCACAAAGATCGTCTCACTATTCTCTGAAATATTTGAACCTGGACTTGCAACAAAGGGCAGCTGATGCTCCAGGACTGACCATCATTCCCAGTTATGCTATACCATGGACTATCTGGCTCCTCAAGGTTAATGTGATGTCCTGAGGCCCTGGGGCCACGGCAAATGGCACCTGAAAGATCTAGGAGTTGATGCATTGATCAATCAATTAACCACTCATCAATAAACAAATGAGCTGAGACTCCCCAAGTAGCCAGCTTGGCTTTGACATAGAGACCAGCTCCCTCCTTCACCATCCGGGACCTATTGTGGTTACAAACGCCTCCTATTAGTTCTTGGTTTATTTGGGAACTGCAGATGCTGCCAGATGTTTACTTTTAACGTGAGGAGAATTACACTGCCCTTGTGGTTGAAGAAAGGGGGCTGGGTGCGGGGGGAGTGGGCAAGCCCCTCCACAGCCCAGTCACTGGGGGCTCCTTCCCTCTCCCCTCCAGATGTGGCCCAGCCCCCACCCCATTTCGCCAAGTCAGCAGACCCGGACTATTCCAAGCATGGAGGACCCTGCAAGCTCCAGAGCACAAGCAGAGCCCACATGGCCCAGCATGCGGGACACACGTGTGTAACTCTGAGGTCACGCCTGGGCTCCACCAGCCCTCACAGTGCTCTCCTCGCTGCAGAGTCCCCTTCTCACCTTGGTCTTTGAAGCAGCCCCTTCCTCGTCTAGACCAAAAGGCAGACTTCCCTGTGAAATGATTTGGACCAATCTGTAAATGATGCTTTGGGAAGTTATGGCTGAGGTAGAACACCGAGACTACCCTTAGAACCCCAGAAAGCCTGATCCATTTTGCAGCTACAACCCTGTTGCCTGCTCCCATCACCACTTGTAGAGCCCAGTAGGACTGTGGGATCTCAAGTTCCTAAGGGAAGCTGAGGCTGATGGAAGAAGCCAAAAGCATCAGTATCTTCCCACCAGTGTCCAAAATCTCCCAGAGATACGGCAAGCAATTACCTACAATCCCTGCCCCTTGAAGGAAAGGTCCTGATCCCATATCACTTCGCCACCTTCATCTCCACTGCTGGACAAGGAGGGAAAGCCTTCTCATTGTTCCAATCTATTCTCCTTCTCCCTTCTGCTTTCTTGGGCTTTAACAACCTAAAAGCTAAAAATACCCTCATTTTCTCTTTTCTTCCTGGTATACCCAGAAAGCAGGATGAAATGGCAGAAACTCACAACCAGCCTGTACTTCCAAACAGAAATGGAGCTGGGAGGAGGGAGGAGTAAGTGGCAGAACTCAGACCATCCCAGACAGGCTGCAGTAGCCTTGCAGAGAAGAGGCCCACGGATAGACTTGCACATATTTTTTTGAGAACTTATGATGTGACGTCAAACTAGGCAGAGCATGACTAAGGAGACTACTTACTGGATTTTCTTAGAATTCCTAGGAACTATACGCCTCTCATGTCTGAGCCATTCATCCCAAACTCAGCAATGATTGAGAGCTAGTAGGAAAAGGAAAGAACTGCCCTGATAACTTTCTCTAGATCTCGTGTTTCCAAGACGAAATGGGAGGCAGAAATCACAAAGTGTTATCTCAGTGTGAAATGTGAACTTACCCAGTTCTTACCTGTACCCAGCCCTCTCCACTCCCACCCTTCACCAGCTCCATCCTCCGCAAAAACCCACAGTATATAACTATTCAGCTGGAAACTGAATCCACTCTCAATCCAGTACTCATCTTTCTTTTCCCTCACCCACAGCTGCTACTGCACAGGACTAAGGCCAAGATGAAGGCGGCCTCCTCCAGAAAGTCCCTCTGTCTTTTTCCTCATGTATTCCTGCCACTCCCACCCCCAGGGCCTGCTTCCCTTTCCTTCTTGTTTTCATAGAGTCTCTGACCCTTCTGAGAAGGTAGAGTCATCAATGAACTGTACACATATATTCCACTCTCCAGCTTTGTTGAACAATGTTACCACCAAGTAACTCTCCCTGGAAACTTTAGGAAGCCCAAGGGAGGAGACACAGGGAATGAAGGACCTGAGGACACGTGGGGAGGAGTAGGGATGTGTGACTCTGGTGGCTCACTCCTGAAAATGGCCATGAATAAGGACATTTCAAGGTTCTCAAAAAAGAGCAGGAAGTACTCAAAGGCTTGACTGAGACTATGGCCTTAACCTCTACCCATCCCCTGTGGGTAGAGGTCATGGGAGACCAGGGGGAGGTCCCAGACCAGGAAGAGGCCATTGGCGACAATAGAAGATGTAGCTGGGACCTTTGGATGGAGTTCCTGGGTCACCAAGGAGTCACTGTGG
>NW_011494749.1:2211513-2216637 GCF_000754665.1 Bison bison bison | reverse complement strand
CTAGTGGATATGGACTTGAGCTCTGAAGTCAAGCACCCTGGTTCCGAATCCTAGCTCCATAAATGATGCCCTGTGGGACCTCTATAAGGATTCATTTACATCACTTAGCGTTGGTTTCTTCATCTGTGAAAAGAGGCTAAAATAGTACTTACCTTCTAGGGTAGTTGTGAGGTATACATACTGACAGTAATGTTGGTGAGTCATTGAGTTAATCACTTCATGTACTATTATTATTATTGTCTTTTACTCTGGGTTCCAGACCTGACTCATACCAAGGGGTCCTAAGGAAAGCTGACCATCTATCTGTGGGTCAGTGTGGCGGGGTCCATGCAGCCTCCCCCGGCCCTGTATTCAGTCAGATGTGGCTCTGTACATGGCAGGTGAGGCAGGCTGGGAGGGCCAGGACCAGACAGGACCACCCAGCGGGCTGGGGAAGGTGCTGGCAGGATGGCCTCAGCTGCAGCTGCCGGGCAGCCGTCCAGGGTGACAGGCAGAACGCAGTGCGCAAGGGTGTGGGGACAGACAACAGGTGGCAGCTCGGCAGCAGTCAGCCGCGGGGGAGATGAGCGGAGGACCTCCTAGCATTTGGGAAGAGGGGGTCCTGACCAGCAGGTGGGCCACAGCAATGAGCAACTCCAGAGGGAGGTTCTGAAACCCAAGCAGGCGGGCAGCCTCAGGAAAGTCTTGTCAACAGATTCCAGCACCCACGGAAAGTTAGATGTGATGGGGAGAGGCCAGAGAGAACAAAGTTGCCAAATTGAAGCTGTCAGCCTAGGACACAAGGAGGAGTGGCATTCCTGGAGCTCCGCCTCAAACCCAGCCCAGAGGATGGGAGAAGACCTGCACAGGCTTCTGAGAGTGGGGCAGGGCCTGATGAGGGCCAGCCTGATCCTGATCCCTGGTTGGAGCCGGGCTAATGACCAGGGCAACAGGCTCAGGCCTGACACGGAGAGGTCCCCACTATACGGGTGCAGGAGAGGGAAGCTGGAGGTCATCGAGGGCTAACTGTGAACTCTCTCTCTCTCTCTGTCTCACACACACACACACACACACACACACACACACATATATATACTCTCTCTCTAGCTACTACTCCAGTATTCCTGCTTCTTGCTTTTTTGCCCTATTTTTTTCTCCCCCAGATCCTCCTTGCTGATAAAGAACCAAAGAACCAAAATAGGTAGGGTCAACTTTTTTTTTAATGAAAAGTCCAGTCCCTCAGGACCTAACAGCTCCCCCGACAGTCACCTGGCAAGTGACTTGTCGCCCTGCACCCCAGTGGAAGGAACATGAGCTGCAGTGAGCAGGGAACTGGACCCAATTAGAAGGACAGTGAGGCTTCCCATAGCCCCTGACTCCGGTCCAGCTCCCGCTTGTCTCTTTTTTAGGATCAGCTAACAACTCCATAAATTCTGCTCCAGACCCATGTCTTGCCAATGATCCTGAAGACTTTTCTGGGAGGGTAAGTAACCTTGGGAGCCAGGTAGAGGTTCATCTCTGCTAGACCCGCATCCCTACAGACATGAAAACTTAACCCACACTCATCTATATAGGCCGTTAAGCCTCACACTTGAGTGTCTATATTAACCTCTAAGCTTCACGTACACACACGTTTATACTGTTTCTAACCCACACGCCTATTCTCAATCACTGGCCTCCGGTGTGTAAGGGCACAAGCAACAGGAGTGGGCCCCACATCAAGGAAGGACATAAAGGACGATCACTAGATCCCCAGGCCCCAGCCTCTGGGTACATCAGCCACACTGTCCTTTCACCTGCCCTGGCTGGGCCCCTTCTTCCTGCTCAGCAAGTGATCTGAGGTCTAGTGATCTGGACTTGATGGGAGCAGACCGACTGCCTGCTCACTTTGCCCCCAGCTGTAGAGTATGGTTACTGGTGTGCAGGACATTCGGATGCACTGAGAGCTGAGCTCTGCAGACGCCATCTGGAGCTAGGGTCACGGGACCCTTCCCACCTCTAGGGCTTCCTGAATTCATAAAAGGCAGATGACCGGTGATGTCAGTCAGAGGAAATTCGATAGAGACAAGAGGCTACACAGGTGATGGAAGAGGTAAGAAGCCACATAGGCATGCTAAGCCAATCCAGATGTGAGCAAAAGCAGGGAGCCATTTCTGCCCCAGGGCTGGAGAAAGACAGGAAAGAGAGAAAGTGAGGTCACCAGGGTCTGAAGCCAGGGCTGTCCGGTGGGAATCGCAACCACAGAGAGACGGGTCGTCTGATGTGAGCTGGAGCCATAAAGAGATGCAGCTTCTGCTAAAGACACCTTAGGAAGCAGGGAGAAAGAAATACCCCAAGTTCCCCGCACCTTCCACCTTCTAACCTGCTGCCAGGCCCCCCACTGGATGAATTTACCTGAAAGCCCAAGGCAAAGAGCCTGAGACGTACAGTCCATACAGAGCAGCCCCCACAGGTCAAGGGACCAGTCTGAGAGCAAACAGGTTATGGACCAGCACAGGAATGATAACCCACCAGGCCTCGGATGGGCCAGTGGTGAGAGGTTTAGAGAAAGTCTAGAACCACTTCCCCAGGAAGCAGCATCCTTCTCAGTCTTCTCGCTTCACAAAGATGGAAATGGATTAACTGCCTGGATGCCCCATCAGTGTGCACAGTCAGAAGGTAATTCTGCACATTCATCACAGGGAGAGACCCCTGAAGGAAACTGAATACTGTTTGTTTGTTTTTCCAGTTTTTTAAAAAGATTTATTCATTTGCTTATGGCTGTGCCGGGTCTTCTTTGCTATGTGCGCTTTCTCTAGTTGAGGGAGCGGGGGCTACTCTCTAGCTGGCGTGTGTGGGCTTCTCATCGCAGTGGTTTCTCTCATTGCTGAGCACGGGTTCTAGGCACACAGCTCCAGTGGTTGTGGCACACAGGCTTAGCTGTCCCATGGCATGTGGGATCTTCTTGGACCAGGAATTAAACCAGTATCCCCTGCATCGGCAGGTGGATTCTTTGCCACTGAGCCACCAGGGAAGCTCCTTGAACACTATTGCTTCAGTCATGTCTGACTGTCTGCAAGCCCATGGACTGTAGCCAGCCAGATTCCTCTGTCCATGGAATTTCCCAGGCAAGAATACTGGAGTAGGTTGCCATGTCCTCCTCCATGGGATCTTCCTGAATCAAACCAACATCTCTTATGTCACCTGCATTGGCAGGCAGGTTCTTTACCACTAGCGCCACCTGAGAAGCCCACCCCCAAAAAAGGGTGGCCCTCTCAGAGGCTATCTGGCTTTGTGCCCTAGTTAGGGGCTGCCCTAGTTAGGGTCTAGGGTCCTTTGGGTCATTTCCTACATGGAAAAGGGCATAGCCTGTGTCTTGGGGCGTGGTGAGGCATCCAACTGGGGGCTAGGAAGGAGACACTGCCCAGGGTACCAGGGCACTCAGCACTCCTTAGAGGAGACCGGAGAGCTCCCTCCTCCCGTCCCTCATCCCCTCCTTCAAAAACCCAGACCACTTTGGCCCAGCTTCCTTCAGGCCTCTTCTGGTGACTCACTAAGATCTTCCGCCTGAGCTGGGCATTAAATGCCTCTCCATCCCCCTCTCCATCCCCCTCTGGGTCCCACCCCAGAAGCCCCTCCCTAGAATCCTTCAACAAAGTCTTCAACCCAAAGGTCCTGGGAATAAGGCTGAGGGAGGCGGTAGAGTGGGGAGAGGAGAAGAACATTTCTCAGATTCTCAGACGCTTTTTTTGTCCCAGAGAAGGAAGATTTTGCCCAGCATGGGTTTTTAGTCTGAATATGAGCCCAAGACAACATGCAAAATGTGAGGATCTTCCCCACTCCACCTGGAACTCCTCTGGCAACCAGAGCCTAACTTCTTTTATCTTTTAATTTATTTTTTAATTGAAGGATAATTGCTTTACAGAATTTTGTTGTTTTCTGTCAAACCTCAACATGAATCAGCCATGGGTATACATATATCCCCTCCCTCTTGAGCCTCCCTCCCATCTCCCTCCCATCCCACCCCTCTAGGTTGATACAGAGCCCCTGTTTGAGTTTCCAGAGGCATACAGCCAATTCCCGTCGGCTATCTATTTAACACACGGTAATGTAAGTTTCCATGTTACTCTCTCCATGCATCTCACCCTCTTCTCCCCTCTCCCCGTGTCCAAAAGTCTGTTCTCCATGTCTGTTTCTCCATTGCTGCCCTGCAATGGAGAAATTCTTGGTACCATCTTTCTAGATTCTGTATATATGCCTTGCTGCTGCATATATGTCCGACTCTGTGCAACCCCATGACGGCAGCCCACCAGACTTCCCGTCCCTGGGATTCTCCAGGCAAGAACACTGGAGTGGGTTGCCATTTCCTTCTCCAATGCATGAAAGTGAAAAGTGAAAGGGAAGTCCCTCAGTCGTGTCTGACTGTAGCGACCCCATGGACTGCAGCCTACCAGGCTCCTCCATCCATGGGATTTTCTAGGCAAAAGTACTGGAGTGGGGTGCCATTGCCTTCTCCATATACGCCTTAGTATATGATATTTATCTTTCTCTTTCTAACTTACTTCACTCGGTATAATAGGCAGAGCCTTACTTCTGCAGCCAAGAGATCAAATTGACAACATCCGCTGGATCATGGAAAAAGCAAGAGAGTTCCAGAAAAACATCTATTTCTGCTTTATTGACCATGGCGAAGCCTTTGACTGTGTGGATCACAATAAACTGTGGAAAATTCTGAAAGAGATGGGGATACCAGACCACCTGACCTGCCTCTTGCAACAGTTAGAACTGGACATGGAACAACAGACTGGTTCCAAATAGGAAAAGGAGTACGTCAAGGCTGTGTATTGTCACCCTGATTATTTAACTTCTATGCAGAGTACATCATGAGAAATGCTGGGCTGGAAGAAGCACAAGCTGGAATCAAGATTGCCAGGAGAAATATCAATAACCTCAGATATGCAGACAACACCACCCTTATGGCAGAAAGTGAAGAGGAACTAAAAAGCCTCTTGATGAAAATGAAAGAGGAGAGTGAAAAAGTTGGCTTAAAGCTCAACATTCAGAAAACGAAGATCATGGCATCTGGTCCCATCATTTCATGGGAAATAGATGGGGAAACAGTGGAAACAGTGTCAGACTTTATTTTGGGGGGCTCCAAAATCACTG
>NW_011494749.1:2206797-2211149 GCF_000754665.1 Bison bison bison | reverse complement strand
GAAACTCCAGTACTTTGGCCACCTCATGCGAAGAGTTGACTCACTGGAAAAGACTCTGATGCTGGGAGGAATTGGTGGCAGGAGGAAAAGGGGACGACAGAGGATGAGATGGTGATGGCATCACCGACTCGATGGACATGAATCTGGGTGAACTCCGGCAGTTGGTGATAGACAGGCAGGCCTGGCGTGCTGCAGTTCATGGGGTCGCAAAGAGTCAGACATGACTGAGCGACTGAACTGAACTGATCTGAACTTCTGCTCAGACATTGTCACCGGCTAGTTCCAGTGCATCTGTGTCTCTTGTGTCCTCAGATGGTCTGCCAGTTCTCTGTAGGCAGATGGGCCAACTGCAGAGCACAGAGTCTGGCCAAGGTCCCACCCCTCACCACGCTGCTCATATCGTTCACAACGGGTCCCACTGGGGACCAGATACCTGATTGGAAAAGCTTCAGCAAAATGAAAATATGGCACTGCTTGTTAAAAAAAACTTTAATAATTTTTTAAAAATTATTAAAATTGTCAAGATGAGGACAGCAGAGCACTGAGCTAGGTACAGAACCCTTCTAAGTGTGGGGCCCGGTACGACATCCCTGGTCACACATCCATGGAGCCTGCTCTGGCCCATGTGGTGTGAGTGGTAGCTTGCCTCCAGAGATGCTGTTTTCAATTCCTCACCTCCCTCTGCCTGCACCCCACCCCCACTTCATGAGACAAAGTCCTTTCCCTTGAATGTACTTGACCAACAAAATACAATGGAAATGACATCCTTGTACCTCCATGACTAGGTCATAAGAACCCTTTGAGCTCTTCCTGACCATCTTGGACACTTGCTGTTGAGATACTCAGAACCCAGCCATCATGCTGTGAGAAATCCAAGCCACATGGAGAAACCATGTGTGAGTCAACAGCCCCCAGCTGCGCCCCAAGCAGTCAGCCGGGGTCAACCCCAGTCATGTGAGTGAACCAGCCTCCAAATGACCACAAGCATGGAGACAGCGGATGCAAAGCACAAGGGAAACTCGCAGCAAGAACCATCCAACTGAGCCTGGTCAATGCACAGAACTGTGAAAAATGGTCATACATTGCTGCTTTGAACTGCTCAGTGTCAGGGATTCCCTGATAGTCTAGTGGTAGGACTCAAGCACTTTTACTGCTGGTGCCTGGGTTCAATCCCTGGTAGGGGAACTAAGATCTCACAAGCTGCAGAGTGCAGCCAAAAAAAATAAAAACCTGCTAAGCTGTGGTGCTAGACTAGATAACTGGGGTGTGCTCCAAGGAGTGGCAGGCGTTCACTTGGAAAGCAATGTGAGCGGCCTGGGTTGCGTGTCACATCAGTGCTAGTCAGCACACAGTAGGGGCTCAAGAAAGGCCAACCACCATTCTCTGACCAGAGCAGTGTGTTGGCACCAGACATGTGCCCCCAACCCCTGACTCAAGTCAAGCCCTCCCCCTGGTGGCTGTCCTTTGTGATGAACTGTTTGCCATCTGGTTTCAACCTGACATCTCACTGGCTGATGGGGATGAAGATATTGCTGTCTCCAGAGACTCACGACCACTTCCTCCCAGCCTGTTCCGACCCTTCCTATCTCAGGAAATGAAAAGTGATTTTCCCTCCCAGAGTGTGTTTACCCCTAGCAACATACCAGGGTTTCCAAAACCAGTCTCAGAGCCAGTTCCAATATCTGTCTTCCCTGCAATAATAATGCAGATGCCACACCTGCCCCCTGGATTCCTTTTTCTGCTCTTGTGTTTGTTCATTTGTTTCTCCGGATCTTTAAACATCTGATTAAATTTCATGCTTCAGATGAAAAGTTCTGAAGATGGAAGATTATCAGACTCTGTAACTTTCATCAGCCCTCCTCTCTGCTCAGCGGCTTTTTACAACCTTTACTCTCTTCCTCCTCACTCCCAGCCTCCCACAAGTCCTCTTTGCCCTGTGAGTTCCTCTCCCAGTTGCTGATCACACTGTCCTCTCCCCTGAAGCCCCTGACACTGGCAGCAGGTAGAGGACGATATCAAGTCAGCACGCAGCCTGAGGCCAACAGAAGGTGTAGTCTGTCTGGGGGTGGGATTCCCTCTACGTCAACTGAACACAGAGTTATCTCAGATCCAGGCTAACATGACACTCCCTCCCTGTAATGCTCATGATCATACATGTCTCTGCTTTTTTTAAAAAAAAAATAATACTTTTATTTATTTATGGGTCTGCTGGGTTTTTGTTACTGCTTGGACTTTTCTCTAGTTGCAGCGAGTGGGACTCTCGTTGCGGTGCGCGGGCTTCTCATTGCAGTGCAGAGCACAGGCTCTAGGGTGCGTGGCCTTCAGTAGCTGCGACACATGGGCTTCAGTAGTTGCAGCCCCAGGACTCAAGAGCACAGGCTCAACAGTTGTGGCGCACACGCTTAGTTGCTCCGTGGCATGTGGGATCTTCCCAGTGTGGGTGTGTGTGCTAAGTCACTTCAATCGTGTCCAACTCTTTGGACCTTCCCTACGGACCTTATGGACCTTCCCAGACCAGGGGTCAAACCCGTGTCTCCTTCATTGGCAGGAGGATTTTTTTTTTACCACTGAGCCACCAGGGAAGTCCCCTCTCCCTGCTTTCTATAACACCAACTCTCCCAAATTTCACCCTTTCCTGAAATGGGCACAGTGCAGGCAAAACCAAGAAACCAGAGACCCAAGGCACTGAGGCTGCGATGCAAAACCACAAAGTGGTTCCCAAGCCCCAGTCTCCCACTGACTCCCACCCCTCGGGAAAACGCAGAGGAACCCAGGCAATCCTTCATCTGCATCTGCACTCCGATCCTCATTTTTGTTTTGTGAACATAAATCACCACTTTAGAGATCTCAGTTGCCAGCTAGGGCCTCTAGCAATTTTCACTTACTGCCTTACTTGCAAGTAGTATACTCGGCTACAGGTGGCTGCTGGTCTCAAGACCAAAAATTCGAATGCAGCAGGAGACATTTCAGAGATAATGACCAATTTCTGTGCTCCCAGGAGCTCCTCCACCACCATCCCACCCCCACTCGTATCCAAGCAGCCAGTCTCCTCTATACTGTCTGCCTCGAGGGGAGGATGTGATAGGGAGAAAAAGGAAAATACAACCTTTGATGTCTGGGCAAGATTAAAATATTTAGGAGAAACATCTTGAGTGAGAACAGGGTTTCTCTCCACCCTTCCTCTACACTCCCCAAAGATAAACAGTAAAGATTCCTCTGCAATAGTGAAGGGAGATGGAGAGGCAGGAAGGTGATGGGAACAGAGAGGCTGGTGGGCCCCTGACCTGTGGGGCCCAGGCAGACAGGATGGAGAACATGTCAGTAAAGGCCTCTGTGAGGGATACTGCTACGTCCAGAACTCTGCACCCAGGAACCAGCACCCAGGGACTCCAGGCTACATTTCCCAATGCCCCCACCTCCAGTGGCTCATCTTTCCACATCAGCCAGCACGGGAGCCATACTCAGCTCTCTCCCCATCCAAGCTACTGCCCTGTAGTCCCACAATGTCCCAGGACACCTGAAATCTCAAGAAAGTGGGACCCTCAACAGCCCCTACCATCACCTACCTTCACCACCGCACACACACCTACAGGGAAGCAGCTCAAAACCTCCCTCACCTCCCATGAGAGTTAACCCTGCACCGGCTACAACACAGACGAGCATGCTGAGAGCTAGCTGGGTGGCATGCATCTAAGCAAGGTTGTTCATGTCTAATCTTAGTGACAGAACTTTCTCCAGATCAGATCAGATCAGATCAGTCGCTCAGTTATGTCCGACTCTTTGCGACCCCATGAATCGCAGCACGCCAGGCCTCCCTGTCCATCACCAACTGCCGGAGTTCACTCAGACTCACGTCCATCGAGTTAGTGATGCCATCCAGCCATCTCATCCTCTGTCGTCCCCTTCTCCTCCTGCCCCCAATCCCTCCCAGCATCAGGGTCTTTTCCAATGAGTCAACTCTTCGCATGAGGTGGCCAAAGTACTGGAGTTTCAGCTTTAGTATCATTCCTTCCAAAGAAATCCCAGGGCTGATCTCCTTCAGAATGGACTGGTTGGATCTCCTTGCAGTCCAAGGGATTCTCAAGAGTCTTCTCCAACACCACAGTTCAAAAGCATCAACTCTTCGGCGCTTAGCCTTCTTCACAGTCCAACTCTCACATCCATACATGACCACTGGAAAAACCATAGCCTTGACTAGACGAACCTTTGTTGGCAAAGTAATGTCTCTGCTTTTGAATCTGCTATCTAGGTTGTTCATAACTTTTCTTCCAAGGAGTAAGCGTCTTTTAATTTCATGGCTGCAGTCACCATCTGTAGTGATTTTGGAGCCCAGAAAAATAAAGTCTGACACT
>NW_011494749.1:2185193-2206697 GCF_000754665.1 Bison bison bison | reverse complement strand
TCCCCATCTATTTCCCATGAAGTGGTGGGACCGGATGCCATGATCTTCGTTTTCTGAATGTTGAGCTTTAAGCCAACTTTTTCACTCACCTGCCCTTAAAACCAAGACTCAGACCTAGCCTCCCTCCAAGCTTTCCCTCACAGGACTGCTCATCTGCATGGCACAGTTGGTTGTACATCTGTAACTTTTTCTTCTGTCCATCATTCCATTCTTGCACTGCAATGTAACTACTTACAACCAGGTCTATCTCTGTTATTGGACTGGAATGTATTGGGACCAGGGCTCAAGTCTTACTCATTTTTCCATGCCCTGTAATTGACATATCATCGGTGTCAAACAAATGTTTATATAGTTAACTTGAATTGCCCACCCAATTCCCTTTTTAAAGTCAAAAACAGAATTTGTTATTAAAATAGCTCCAGAGCAGAAAGTCCTAAAGAGCAAGCAATTAAGGAAAACAATTAAGGAAAAATCTGTTTTTTCATCAGATTTCACCTGTTCCTAATTGCTGCTTATTTCTTGCTAGAGCGGTTGCTCTGGGACTTTCCACCTTGATTCTTCTCACCTTCACTGTTCTTCTCAGGCCCCAGTCCTACCCCTGAGCCCCTTATTCTGAACTCGGGCCAGGATCATCACCTCTTATCTTACTGAGAAGAAGAATGTCTGATATGGACTCCTTCAAATTCTCATCACCCTTTCTGAAATGACTGGCAAAAGATGTGGGGGTAGTGGGAGCCCATACATTGCCTGGAGGAGATTGACAAAATTGTATTGGGGTGCTGTTTGGTGAGAAATGTTAAATGTGCATAAACTTTAATCTAGTTGTTGAACTTCTAAAATTTTATTCTAAAGAAAGAATTAGATAAGTGCACCAAGAAATCCACAAAGATGTTCTTTGCAGTGCTGTTTATAAAAAACTAAATGTACCCTCCTACCATTGTTTATGCACCATCTTGTACCAACTTGCTATCTGGAATTCAGCTACTCTTCTTTGGATTTCTCTTTCTTCTCCCTTTGTCTATTATCTCAAAAGCCCATCCTAAAATTTCCTCCATGTATCACATCCACCAGTTTCTTCTGTCTAGCTCAGACCCTCCATGAACCACCTAGAGACTATTAAACTGGCCACCTTGAAGAAAGAGCATCTTTGTGAAGGGCATGCAAAACAGGGCCCTTCATGAAAGGGCCCTTCAGGAAACAGGCCAAAACATGAAAGACCCTCCAGAGCAAAGAGCAGCTTATTGTCAGCTTTTCAACTCCTGGTCCCTGAGTCTCTCTGACTCACCCTGGCTATGCCACTCAGCACAGGCCTGAGCAAAATCCTTTTCTCCTGAGTCCATCTGAAATAGATTAGAATTTTTCAAAAGGGACTTTAGTTCTTTTTTCTTTAAAGGGAAGGGAGATAAATTCTGATATATTAAGCATTTTAAAAATGAGTTTGTGTGCTTCCTATCTTAAAATAATAACCACCTGGCAGGATATCTCTTCCCTAGTAAAGCTCTCTGAACTCCGAAACCCTGGCTTCCTGTCCTTCAGTTCTGTGTGCAATCGCCACCACACAGCCCCCTTCTCTTTGCCTTTGGAATGAGTGTACCAACAAGCTTGACCTGGGATGCATAATGGAAATCACACCTTTCTCTGTGGTTGTTCCAAGTAGTACTATATTTTACTGCAAACCTTTATTTTTGAAAAGGTAATTCCTGAACAAGTTAAAAATATTTTTCAACAATGCCAAAATATTTACAGTGAAAAAACTTGCTTCCTCTCAGCCAGGCACCCAGCCAGGCACCCAGCTCCTTTCCCCAGAGGCAGACATAGTCTTCCCCCGCCAGCGTTATGTGGAGATGAGTAGGCAGTATACAGCCTATGCCCTGTTCTTCTCTGTGCCTTTTTCAATAATATACTTTAGAAATTGTTCCGTAATATACACACAGCTAGGCTTTATTCCTCTGATCAGTTTTATGGATGTATGTAACCCATCCACCAAGTCCCCTATGGATGGATATTTAGCTAATTTCCAATCTTTTGCTGTTGTAAATATGCTGCAGTAAATATCTCTTTGGTTTCCTTTTGTATGTCTGTTTTAAAAGCTAGGAATGTAGTTTTTAGGTTAGATCGAATCTGTATTTAAAATTGTGGTAAAGAAAGAAAGAAAGAAAGAAAGTCAAGTCGTTCAGTCGTGTCCGACTCTTTTGCAGCCCCATGGACTGTAGCCTATCAGGCTCCTCCATCCATGAGATTTTGCAGGCAAGAGTGCTGGAGTGGATTACCATTTCCTTCTCCAGGGGATCTTCCCGACCCAGGAATCAAACCCGGGTCTCCTGCATTGCAGGCAGTTGCTTTACCATCTGAGCCACCAGGGTAGTCACAAATTGTGATAGATATTGTCAAACTTCCAAAACAGTTGTTTCTATTTCCATTTTCACCAACAATACGTTACAGTATTGGTCTCCTCCAACCACCCACCAAACTTTTTATCTTTGTCAATGTTATCATATAAAGAATGATGTTTTGGTGTGGGTTTAATATGGATTTCTTCCAGAACAGGTGACATAGAGCAAGTAGTGTAGCAGAGTGCTTGTGAGGAGAAACACTGATCCTTGGTTGCTTGAGTGACTTGGGTAATTTATTTAACCTCTCTCTGTTTTTGGTTCCTCATCAGTAAAATAAATATCATCATAATCATGCATTCCTCATAGCCTTGTTGTGAAAATCAGATGCATAAATAAAAGCAAAGCTCAGTATAAGTGTTAATTGTCACAATTACATTTTCCTGTGTTTAATGACCTTTGTAATTTTTTCCCGGGAACTGTCTATTCATGTCCTTGACCCATTTTTCCATTGCTTGTTGTTTTTTCTTTCTGAAATGTAAAAGCTCTTTGTATATTTTTAGGAAATAGACCCTCTGTCACTTGCGTAGCAAATATTTCCCCAGTTTATCCTTGTCTGTTGACTTTATTGATGGCATTTTTGCCATGTAGAAAATTTTAAATTTTTATGCAGTTAAATATAGCAACCTTTCCTTTTATGACTGTTGGGCTTTAAGCTATGCTCCAAAAACCTCACACTTCTTAAAGTATTCAATATGAATGAATAGAAACTAGAACTACTTCCTGCTTTTCCCTCCCTGCCCTTCCTCCCCTGCCTGGCTTCCTCTCCTATGATTGAGTCAAGGTTATTGCCTAGTATAGCTTTAGTGGGTTTTCCACATTCAATTTCTCCCTGCTCCCATCTGAGGTCCTTGAAGAGTAGCTCCCATCAGGGCACATTCCTGCTCTAGAGTGTTCAGGAACTACCCATCACCAACCGAAGCAAGGATAAGCTTCTCATTAGAGGCATCTGTCTCAACAACATCAGCTTACTTCGCCAGCTAGTGATCCCCTAAACGTCTCTTGTCCTCCCTAAAGGAGGACTCTTGACTCTTCAGTGTTGCCCTAAATAATCTATTCCTCCTCCCTGATTTCTATGCTACATCTACTTGTAAAGTCTTCTGCCAATCTCTGCCTATGCAAATTCTCCTCATCTTTCAAGACCCACCCCAAACCCCTCTTCTTCATAGTCTCAGCTGGTCCCCAGCAGTCAGACGTGAGCTCTTCTTCCCTTTCCCACTCGAAGAACCTTGTTTGTTCTTTTCCTGAGACACGCCTCTCCAGCTCCCTTCAACAAACCAAGAATCCTAGGAAAAATGTGAACTATTCTCATTCATCTCTGCCTCTGCCACAGTTCCTTAACCTTTAGTTGAAATAAATTGTAGACACAAGTAATCAGATTGATGGGGGCAGAAGGGCAGATTATGAGGGAGTTACTGTTCTCTGGTGAAACCAACGAGTCCAGACAGCTGGGCTGGAGGCTACAGGAGCTGCCTTGGCCAGTCAGCCTCTCAGTTGGAAATGGAAGAATAGCAACCTTTAAACAAAATAGAAAGAACTTGTTGGGTGGAGAAGCAGCCTTCAGCCTCTGCCTGCCTCCTGGCTCCATTGTCAGAGAGGGATCATGTGAACCCTGTGGAGGCAAGATGGCGGCAACAATTTAGCGGTCAGCTGTACTCCCAAATCATCTCAAATTCAAGTCAAGAAAAAGGGCACCTGCCTCCTTTCTAGCAGCCCCAGCAAAGTTCCCACTACCTTCCTCTGTCTCTGAATGGGCTAGATGTCCACCTTTGAGCCAATCACTGTGACCACAGGAAAGCATTGCTTTAATAGGACCTGAGCACATATCTACTCTCAGATATGGATTGGGTGGATTCTATGAGTATCGGGACACAGCATACAGCTTAAAATACTTCCCCAGAAGGAAACTGACATACTGTGACCAAAAGAAGGAAGAATAGATGCTGTTGACCAAACCAACCAAATAATGACCGCACAGAATACAGGAACACGACTGCCCTCCTAGAAGACAGGGGTGGGTCAGTGCTATTTCTCTCCTGCCTGCCACTCTCCCTGGCCCTGGAGGCAATGGTTCTAGCTTCCAAACACAACACAGTCCCCCAAGGTTTGTGGCTGAGCCGCAGGACCAGTGCGAACAGATCCTAACCAAACCCCAGACCAGGCAATGGCTGGCGTGGTCCAGCCGGCTCCAAGTTATTAGAACCAGGAGTCCCAGCCCCAGTCCCAAGAGTTGTAGGATTGTTTATCTTTGTTGGGGAAAAACTGCAGCCAGAGCCATAAATCACTGCCCAGCTGGATGGCTTCGCTGAAATGTTTGTTTAAACAGTGAAATCTCCTGACGGACTGAAAATATAGGATGGATCACTCTGTCCTTCTTGGGCCTAGTCGTGCAGGCTGGAGCCTGAGGCCTGTGAGGGGTCTCAAAATTGGCTCCCCACCCCCGACTCCTCATCCCTCCCACCCCCCAATATCAGCACTAAAGTATGAAGCCAGAGCATAGCTAATCTGAAACAGCAGATAATGCAAAAGCCGTGTCTATCAATCTTTGAAATGCAATCTCTAGAGTGGTTTGCATTGGACGTGCCTTCCTAATGGAAGTAGCATTTCTGGGCTAATGTGCACAAAGAGGGTGGTCTCTGGAAGGACACGTGCGCAGAGCTTACGTGGTGAGGGCAAGTGAGCTCCGCTCTCTGGGCCTCGGTTTCCTCACTTGTTATGTAAGGGAATTAGACTTGGTCTTTACATTTTCTTCCATCTCTTGCCTGCCAAGTAAGGCTGCCGAATGTTTACATTCCCCAGAGAAAGACTAGATAAACAGGACGAGAGGAGCAGGAGAAAGAAGGGCGCTGATAATTCCCTGAGGTCCCTTTCAACCCTGGGGTGCGCCCTCCAGGGCTCTCTGACCCTTCAGAGGAGAGAAGAGGCAGCCGGGGACTAAGGGTGTGGTCGGCAGACACAGATGGGCTCCAAGGAGGAGGGAAAAGGGTAGCCACTGATGGATGTGTGTGACGTAAAGCAAGTCAAACTGCAAGACTGGGACCTGGGCCCAGGTGGGTCGAAGCCTGTGAAGGAAGGGAGGAAGGAAGCCCATCTGGACAGAGGAGGCTTGGTTGGGGCTGGGCAGCAACCAGAGATGAGCAACCCTCCTCAGTCCTTTTCTGAAGGAAGAAGGCAGCAGAGGCCTGAGTCTTTCCAGTCTGGGGGCTGTCTCCCCGTCTCTGTGATGGGAGCCATGACAAGCCTGTGATAGAGTATGTGACGTGGGGCATTGAGCCATCTTGTCATTGATTTGCCAAGTATTTTCAAGAATATATTGCCTGTCTGGTACTGTGGGAGGCTTTGGGAATGTAACGATGAATAAGACCAGGGTTCTTTAAGAGTTCATGATGGGCTATCCCAAAAGGGTGAGCGATGGGATTTACAACAAAGATGTGGGAGGAGATTGGGAAAGAATTGCAAAGGGATTTGTTAATGGTTATGTGAGGAAGGTGTGGGGGGCTGGAATAGGGTCTGTTATTAAGGTCTGCAGTGGAGTCTGTGACGAATGGTCCAGAGGATGGGATGGGTTTTGTGGGGGCAGGTGGGATTCATTAGCTATAAAATGGGAATATAATGGGGTGCATGATGGTAGGTGTAACAGGGTATGTGAAGGGGTAAGAACTGTTGGGACCCATGATGGTTCATTAATAGAGCTGCCTTTCTTGACAGCCCAGAGGAAATCAATTCTTCCTTTTAATAGGGTCTCAATATGGCACCCCACTCCAGTACTCTTGCCTGGAAAATCCCATGGATGGAAGAGCCTGGTAGGCTGCAGTCCATGGGGTCGCTCAGAGTCGGACACGGCTGAGCGACTTCACTTTCACTTTTCACTTTCATGCATTGGAGAAGGAAATGGCAACCCACTCCAGTGTTCTTGCCTGGAGAATCCCAGGGACAGTGGAGCCTGGTGGGCTGCCGTCTATGGGGTCGTACAGAGTCGGACACTACTGAAGCGACTTAGCAGCAGCAATAACATTTTATATCTATCACTGCTAATGCTTTTGAAATTAGTTCATTAGACAACTGAGATGAGTTCATTATTTTGTAATTATTTGTCTAATTTCTGTCTCCCTTACTAGGCTTAAGAGCTGTGGAAAGAGCAGCTTTAGTGGATCTTGCAGGATCCTGTTCACTGCTGCACCCCACTTTCCACCCACTCAACAGGGCTGGGCACATAGAAAGCGTTCAGTAAAGTCTGAACAGATAGCTCCCTGGTAGCCAGGGTGCCAAGACCCTCCCCTAAATAATGCCAGCAACTGGATGTCTTCAAAATAAGTAATTTTCTGTCAGGATGAGGGGGGTTCTGGTTCTGTTTGAAGGGACATGGTGCCATCTGGTGGTGAAAGGGAAGAAATGCATTGAGAAGAAGCACTCATCCTGCCGGGTGTTAACAGCCTTCACTACCTTAGGGGGCCAGCAGCTACCCACCTTCCACCCTCCCAACCCCCAACCCCCAGCTTTCAGCCCAGCCCCCAGCCTCAAAGAAATCAGCCCCAGCTTTCCTTGCTGTCTCAGGAGTGGAGCAAGAAGAGTAAGAAAATGGAGACCATGTGAGCCTTGCGCTGAACCGTCCTTTCCTCCATCTGCATTAGGGCCACCAGTCCTGCCTGCCTCTGGCTGGGCTCAGCCTCCTTCTCCTTGACTTTGAATTCAGCCCCTCATCCTAGGAAGCGGCCAGTCCAGGGCAGGGGGCATGGTGCAAACAAAGCTTAGATTCAGTGGCTTCCATATGAAAATTTCTCATCATTTGAGGCTTCACTGTCCAGAGTAGGTCAACCGTTTCACACACACAGACACAGGTACGTGATATCTCTGCTTTACATAATGGTGAGTGAGTTCTGATTAAACTGACCCCTTCCATCCCATTTCTGTACATGGTGTGGTCAAGTAAGTGAAAGTCTCTCAGTCATGTCTGACTCTTGGCAACCCCATGGATTGGGGGACCTCCCAGGCTCCTCTGTCCATGGGATTCTCCAGGTGAGAATACTGGAGTGGGTTGCCATTCTCTTCTCCAGGGGATCTTCCCAATCCAGGGATTGATGTTCTGGTCAAAGGTCCTGAACAAAACACTAGGCAAAAAGCCCCTCCTAGGGAGAACAGGTGGAGCATCTTTAATTACACAGCTTTCACTGTGGACCTCCTCATCCTCAGCTATAAAGTGGCCTATGGAATAGTAATGAGAGAATTGAACCCTGAAATGATTGGTTCACTGGAACACAGCTGCCCTGTACATTGAATTACCAGTAATACTTGTATGTGTTTTGTACTTGTTTTCTTTTATTCCCATGTAACGTGTTTTATTTTCATTATTGCAATTGGATGAGGGACAGCAGCAGTGCCCCTCAAAGCATGCTGTATAAACACACACACGTCAGCTCAACACAAAGTGCATTTACAAAGCACACCCGTTGCCACTCTGCACTCAGGCCCCTAATCCCTTCTGTATGGGGATTCTGAAGTTGTCCTGGCCAGCAGAGTTCCCCTAAGGACATAGGAACATCTCTGAATGTCCTCCATCAAAATGCGGCTTTCCAGTGAACAGACAGCATGCCAGGTAGCTCACAAGTAATGGAAGATTTCCTTCTGCTCCCACAGTACCACTTTCTGCTGGGACCCAGGCACCCACGTCAGCCTTGCTTCCAATGCTGCAGTTCTCACCGAGGAGGGGAAAATGTCCCCCCAGTATGAATGGCTCTTTTC
Source organism: Bison bison bison (assembly GCF_000754665.1). Lineage (NCBI taxonomy): Eukaryota > Metazoa > Chordata > Mammalia > Artiodactyla > Bovidae > Bison > Bison bison. The sequence goes on along the minus strand of NW_011494749.1, from coordinate 2,198,568 downwards.
ATTACTTTTCCAAAAGGTGGCCTGATTCTTTCCATTTCATTGCAGCCTCCTCTTTTTCATAACTTTTTAAATGGTCCCTCAGGGCAAAGCTGAAGGACACAGAATACTATCCACTGATGCCACCTTACAGCATCCTTGGGGCAAAGCATACCCAAAGCAGTATCCTGCACCTCACGCCTTTCCTACCTCAGGGTGAGTCCCCACTCTACCGCAAGAGCAGTCAATCCCAAGCCCTCAGCATCGTCCTCCATCTTCTTCATCCATTGTGGTCCTAACCATTGGTCCCCAATTTTCCTTCACTGTTCCTCGAAGGAGGCCCATAATATTCCATCTTTATGACCTACAATTCTTACCACAGGAGCCTCTCCAGGAGACACTCACTGTAAATAGATAGGCTAGATACATGGAAAGGATCTTAAATTAATAAAGATAAAATAAACCAGAGTAAAAGAAAACAGCTCTGCCAGGTTGAAACATATACAGCCGTTTCTCCAGCAAAAAACACTGAAAACATCAAAGCTGATGTCCTGTTTATTTGAAGGTGACAAAGTTAGGATGGAGCAAGAACACACATGAAGGACTAAAGGAGAAGGTAAGAAACCCATCCAGCAATCCTGGCTGGAGTGTGGTGGGCAGGCACCCCTCAGATCCCATCACGGGGTCCACCTGAGGCCGAGGCCACATTATTCTGTGCCTGTGTGACAGAATGGAACACTCCAGAAGCTGCCTGAACGGGGGTAGCAGGAGTCAGACCACCAAGGGCAGCAACATACGCTCAAGTAACAAAGGATGGGGATCCAACTGCGCAGCTGCGCTCCAAGGAGGCAGGCTTTGGTTTAAGTGGCAGGATGTGTGCGATCACTCGGGACAGTCGGGAGGAGGCTGACACTGCCAGGAGAGGCCACTGAAGAGAGAGAGCTTTACAAACAGAGAAACGAAAGTGAGAATGATGGCAGCAGTCTCATCAGAGACCAGGCGAGCCAGAAGGTTTGTTTCAAATGCTGAAAGGAAAAAAAAAAACAACCTCTCATTCCTCAAAATCTGTACACAGTGAAATAGTGTTCAAAAATGGAGAAATAAAAGCTTTTCAGACAAACAGAAGCTGAGAGAATCAAATATCAGTCGGTCTCTTTTATAAGAAATGTAAAAGTAAGTTCTCCAAGGAGAGAGACACCGAACTGAAACTGGGGTCCACACAGAACATTAAGACCTCCAGGACAAGTTAAAATCAAAGTAAATATAAAAGGTTTCTTTTTAATTATGAATCATTGTAAAAGATAATTGACTAAGTCAAAAATAGTAGTATTGTGGGATTTTAGCATAACGTAAAACAATTGCTAATAGCCTAAAAGTTGGAAGGGGAAAAAAATGGGGTGGTAACATTGTAAGGTTCTTTCATTCTGGATGAAGAAGTATAATATTACATGGAGATAGTTGTGATTAATTGCAATGTATATTTTAAATTCTGGACTGCAGCCTACCAGGCTCCTCCGTCCATAGGATTTTCCAGGCAAGAGTACTGGAGTGGGGTGCCATTGCCTTCTCCGAATCTAAAATTAAGATTAATTAAATACATACAATTTAAACCCAATGGCAACATGAACATTTTTAAGATGTAAATAAAGATGCCACAGTGGATACAAGAAGAAAAAAGAAGAAGTTCTCAATCGAAAACCAGGCAGAAAAAGAGGAAAAATTGAACAAATAACAGATAAATAGAAACCATCTAGCTAAATGTCAGAGTTTGATCCATGTTAACGATCTAAACAATATTAAAAGACAGATCATACTGCATAACATAGCAAGATCTAATTATATGCTGTCTACAAGAAATTTATTTTAAATAAAAAGATGTACATTGGTTAAAAGGAAAAGAATGGTAAATGATACACCATGCAAACACTAATCAACGAAATAGGTAGTGGTTACATTAATACCAGGCAAAGTAAATTTCAATGCAATAAATATTACCAATATAGAGAAAGATGTATTTAATGATAAATGAATCAATTCACCAAGAAGATATAATAATCCTAAATTTTTAAGCCCTTAACAAATACATGACGAAAAAACGGATAGAACTGAAAGAAGTAGGTAAATTCACAATTATAGTTGGAGCCTATAAATAAGTTATTAAAAAGCAGAAAATCATTAAGAATATAAAAGACCTAAGCATCACCATCAATGAACTTGACCTAATGGAACGTATAGAACACCCCACCCAATGAGGGCAGAATCCACATTTTTTTCAGGTACTTATGAAACAGAAGTCAGACTATTTGTGGGGCACAGAAGCAAAGCTCAACAATTTTTAAAGACTTTAAATTATACAAAGGATGCTCTCTGACCCAAATTGTGTTAAATTGGAAATTAACAACAAAAAGATAACTGGAAAACCCTCAAATATTTGAAAATTTAATGTCTGATGTGAGTATGACTAGGTGGTTGCTATTTGGTGTGAGATACATCCCTCTTCTCAACTGCTTCACAAAAACCCTTAGTAAAACCTTCACGGCTGACTCATGCTTTAGCCCAGGAGTACGTGCTCAGTCATGCTTGACTCTTTGTGACCCCATGGACTGTAGTCCGCCAGGTTTCTCGGTCCATGGGATTTCCCAGGCAAGAACGCTGGAACAGGTTGCCATTTCCTTCTCCAGGGGATCTTCTGACTCAGTGATCAAACCCTCATCTCCTGCATTCCTGGCAGATTTTTTACCACTGAGCCAGCTGGGAGGTCTAAGGCTTTAGCTCTGTAGGTGGCAAACTAGGGCCTTTGGCCGGTTGTCTTTGGGCCTGCAAGCTAAGAATGGCTTTTCCAACTGGAAAGATCGTGAAGGTGGGGATGGAGGAGAAGGAAAAGGAAGAGCAGCAGTAGTCACCTAAAACCGCCTAAAATACTTGCAAACCTCTCCTTTAATAAATGAGATAGTGTTTCCTCTTCTATTTTCCAAAAGTTTCGTGACATATTGTGTGTTTGTGTGTGTGTGTGTGTGTGTGTGTGTTTTAAATGTTCAACAGAGAAGCCTGGTGTTTTGGAGTTTCCTTTGGGGAATGGTTTCTAATTATATATACAATTTCTGTAATAGCTATAGAGCTACTCAGATTTTTTCATTTCCCCTTTTGTCAGCTTTGGTGATTCACTGCTTTGTGTTAATTAACTTTTCCTTCTGGTGTCATTCTCCTTCATTTTGAAGGATTTTCTTTAGCATTCCATGTAGTGCATTTCACCGCTGTTAAGTTTCCTCATCCTTTGTCTTTAAGTACCTTTATTTCACTTTCATTTCGAAGGATATCTCCTGCAGGATACAGAATTCTAGGTTGACATTTTTCTTCTAGAATTTTAAAAATACCATTCTCCTATCTTCTGGGTTTTGTTGTTTCTGAGGAGAAAATTCAGTGTTCATTCTTACTTTTGTTTTCTGTTTGTAATGTATCCTTTTCTTCTGATGCTTTTACGATTTTTGTCTTCATTATTAATGTTTAACAATTTGATAGACTTGGTGTGGTTTTCTTTGTATTTATCCAGTTTGAGGTTTGTTGAGATTCTTTGGTATTTGACTGTATACCTTTATCAAATTTGGAAATTTTCCAGACACTTTTTTTTTTTTCCAATTCTGCTATATTCAGTCTTTTCTCTCTTTCTGGAACTCTAATTACATGTCTATTGAACAGATGATATTGTCCCATAGGTCACTGAGTCTAGGAGCTCCAGTCTGGATAGTTGCTATTTTGCACATTCATAGGTATTTTCTTCTACAATCCCTAATCAGTGTTCTGTTGAGCCTATTCAGTGCATTTTTCACTCTAGATACTGTATTTTTCAGTTCTAGAAAAAAATAATACTTTGGTTCTTTTTTTTTTTTAATTTCTCTTCTCATTATTATCTTGTTTCCTCTAAATGCCTGAACATCTTTTTTTTTTTTAATTGGAGTATAGTTGCTTTCCTGAATATCTTTGTAATATATCTTATGAAGTTCTTGTATGCTAATTCAATAATCTCTGTCACTTATGGTTCTGGTTTTCAGAATTGATTTTATCCTGGTTATGGGTCATCTTTTTCTACTTCTTAGTATGTCTAATAATTTGGATGCTGCTGGACATTGTAAATATTAAATTGTTGAGTGTCTGAATTTTGCTGTCTTTCTTTGAAGAATGTTGAGATGGGAGCTGGGGAGGTCAGGAAGTTGAGTTACTTATAGATACGGTAAATGCTTTTAAGTCCTGTTCTGGTGCTTTTTTAGGGTGAGTCTAAAGCAGTGGTTCTATATCAGCTTCCCTGCTAGCTCAGATGGTAAAGAATCTGCCTGCAGTACAGGAGACCTGAGTTCAATCCCTGGGTTGGGAAGATCCCCCAGAGAAGGAAATGGCAACCCACTCCCAGTATTCTTGCCTGGAGAATTCCATGGACAGAGGAGCCTGGTGGGCTACATGCAGTTAATGGGGTTGCAAGAATTGGACACAACCTAGGATTAAACCACAAAGCAGTGGTTCCATATCAGATAGAGTTTTCCCTCAATTCCCAACCCCAGGATATTAGTATTGTCTAAAAACATTTTTAGTTGCTAAAACCAGGAAGGTGCCAGGGTCATCTAGTGATTAGAGGACAGGAATGATGTTCAGTATCCTACAATGCAGAGGAAAGCTCCCCCAAAAGAAGAATTATTCTTCTCCCCAAATGTCATAGTATCAAGGTTGAAAACCCCATTCTAGAGTACTTTTACTCTAGTGGGGCCAGTTAGCCTACTACTGGGATATCTGCTGGATGCCTAGATATTCAAGAATGCTTGTCTCTTCTCCAATTTAGCTAGTTGGAGTTCTAACATGTAGACCAGTGTAAGCTCTGGAAGTTGTTCAGCTTACAGCTTCCTGGTAGTTATAGGAAGAGCCTGGTGGGAGTCTTACCCTACATGTACACAGCTTAGTATTTAGCCAAAACTCAAGGGAACACATGCAAATTGCTGAGGCTATTATCTGCATAGCTGCCTCCTCTCCAGTACTCTGTCTGTGCCACAAATTCCAGTTGCCTGAGTCTTCCGGACCTCTAACCTCTGACATTTCAACTAAATGAGACCTTCAGGCTCTGTTGGGGTTTCCCTTTCTCTGTGCTTGTCTGTAAAGAGCCTCCAGGCAGAAAGCCTGGGTGATGAAAGGCTTCTTTGTGTGTCTCTCCTATTTCTCCAGGTCTTGCAAGGTAAGACACTAATTCCCTTTGCTTCTTACATTCCTTTCAAGGGTGCTGGCATAGTGAAGAGCCTTGAAAGAGAGAGATAGTGCTTCCCTTTAGAGCAAAGGGCAGGTTCCTGTACAGTGTTATCAAGGTGATATCTCTCTGCAAGGCAAAGGTGAAGAGGCTTACTCCTCATTGAAAATGATGATATTTGGCAAAACTAATACAATTATGTAAAGTTTAAAAACAAAATTAAATTACAAAAAAAAAAAAAGAAAATGATTCTGGTTTCCTAAGCTCAGGGTGCCTCTTCTGTAATGCAACCCAGGAAATGTGCATGTGTCAGCGGGACCTCTCCACATTGCCCCATGGGAACTGGGATGAGGAACCAATGCAAATGCTGATACTCTAGCTCCTGCTGTTGCTTTAAGTAATAACATCCTTTGTATCTGACCTGGGAGTCTTGTGTCTTCTGCCAGCACCTGTGAAACAGCATGAAGCTAACTTGTTAACTAGCAAGGAGGGTAAGTTCTCCTTCACATTTCATTTATCTATTTACTTAATTGCCTGCTCTAGGTCTTGGTTGCAGCACACGGGAGCTTCAGTCTTCATTAAGACTTTTAGTTGTGGTATGCAAACTCTTAGTTTCTGCATGGAGGATCTAGTTCCCTGACCAGGGATGGAACCCAGGCCCCCTGCACTGGGAGCGAGGAGTCCTAGCTAAGCCACTGGACCACCAGGGAAGTCCCTCTCTGTCACTTTTCTTGACACACCTGTTACGTATTAGGTACTGTGCTCAGCTCTGAATATAGGAAGTGAATGCAGTCTACAGTCCAGTGGGAGAGGCAAAGATTTTAAAAGACAAACACATAAAAATTTTAAATGGCAGCAATTAGTAAGAAAGAAACAAGGAAATTACAAGAGAATGACAAGGAGGACAATAGACTGGATTAGAGGAGGTCAGTAATGGGAGCAAGGAGATAAACCCACTCCAGTACTCTTGTACTCTCGTACTCTGGCAAATCCCATGGACGGAGGAGCCTGGTAGGCTGCAGTCCATGGGGTCTCTAGGAGTCGGACACGACTGAACGACTTCACTTTCACTTTTCACTTTCATGCACTGGAGAAGGAAATGGCAACCCACTCCAGTACTCTTGCCTGGAGAATCCCAGGGATGGGGGAGCCTAGTGGGCTGCGGTCTATGGGGTCACACAAAGTCGGACATGACTGAAGTGACTTAGCAGCAGCAGCAGGCAAGAAATGATGGAGGCTTGGGCTAAGGTGTGGCCATGAAGAGAATATTGGGAACACTGGGAATAAAAGCTGGATGAGTAAAGTCTGGCCAGGCCATGAATGCTCTGCCACAGGACCTTTGTAAATGTTGCTCCATCTGCCTGGAAAACTCTTTCCCTTCCTTGTTCTGTGTCTGCTTTTTCTTGTCCTTCAGGTTCAATTTTTTAAATCCCAGGTCAAGAAAATTAGACTTTACCCCGTAGGTGTTGGAGGAAGGGTGATATTTGAGAATCTTGAGTTTAGGATTATGTCCAGATGCACATAAATAAAAGCATGACTTTAGTGTCTTAAACAAATATAGGTTTGTTTTCCTCATAAACAAGGAATCTAGAAGGAGTAGCATTTGCCCAGCTGCTCAGTGAGACCAGGAACAACATTTGATCTTTCCTTCATGGTTGCAAAACGGCTGCTGCAGCTCCTTCAACCACATGTAATGCAGTAAGGAAGGAGAACAGGTGGCACTATTCAGGATGGCCTATTTTAACAAACCATGACAAACTTTCCCCAAAAGAAACCACTTCTACTTATTTCTCACTGGTTATAACTGATTCCTTTCCCTTTAGAAAACAAAACATTTAACTTTTTCCAGACTTTGTCATGCAAGAACTTCTGGAATTCTTGAGCTAAGGAATAACATCATCAAAGAGGTGCTTTAGGAAGGGACAGGTTGAGGGCAATGGAGTGGTAGAATGGGAAGAACTAGGAACGGAGATGAGTTAAGAGGCTGTTACTGTCAGTCAGTGAGAAGAAGGTCTGAATTAGAATAAAAACAGAAAAAATAAACTGCTTAACTTAGGGGAGGTGTTAAGGTGTTAACTACTCGCAGCTTTAGTCATAGATATGTGAGTTTCTATGCTGTCATGGAAATGTGTGTCCTTTTTGCAAGGAGAGAGAAATGTATGTACGTAGATGTGCATTTCTGTGTATTAGCTTTTTCACTGTGTCTGTGACTGTATCATTTATTCATTCATTCAGCAAACACTTGCTAAGCCCCTACATTGTGCAAAGCAATGTGGCAGGTACTATGGGGGAACATGAACACGAATCAAATAGAAATCCGACCCTTGAGGAGCTCACAGACTAGAAAGAGCAAGCACATTCCTCAAATAGCTAAAAGGCAAATTAGTAAAGTGATAAATATCATAAAGTTATGAAAGTTCAGAAGAGGAAGTCATGACCTTCACGGGAGGGATAAGGGAGAATATGGCATTTGAATTTGGTTTTAAGGAATTAACAGGATGATGGAATCACCATATGATCTGGGCACATATCCAGAGAAAACTCAAAAAGACACACGCACCCAGTGTTCATAGCAGCACTATTCACAATCGCCAAGGCATGGAAGTGACCCAAATGTCCACTGACAGATGGATGGATAAAGAAGACGAGGCACACACACACCACAAATACCCACACATATCATGGAATGTTACTCAGCCATAAAAAAGAATGAAATAACGCTGACTGCAGCAACACAGATGGACCTAGAGACTGTCACACCAAGTGAGCCAAGTAGGACACAGAAAGACAAATGTCACATGCTGTCACTGATATGTGGCATTTTTTAAATGATACAAATAAACCTATTTACAAAACAGAAATAGACTCACAGACACAGAAGACAAATGTATGGCTATCAAAGTGGAAAGGGGGGAGGGATAAACTTGGACTTCAGAGTTAACAGATACATACTACTATCTGCAAGATGGATAAACAAAAAGGACCTACTGGAGACTTGCCTGGTGGTCCAGTGGCTAGAACTGCACACTCCCAATGCAGGGGACCCAGGTTCAATCCCACATGCCACTACTAAATGTTCCGCTTGCCACAATTAAGGCCCAGCATGGCGAAGTATATAAACATTAATAAACAAATAATTTCTTTTTATAAACAAGGACCTACTGTATAGCACTGGGAACTATTTTCAGTACCTTATAATAACCTATAATGGAAAAGAATAAGAATATAGATGATGTATAACTGAATCATTTTGCTGTACACCTGAAACATTGTAAATCAACTACAATAAAAATTTTAAATTTAAAAACGAAAGAATAGGAGGAAGGGAAGGGATGTAGGCAGGGGACACGTGACAGTGGAGCATTCTTAGCAAATAAGCTTGAAAAGGTGGTGAAAAATAAGCCTGAAAGAAAGCTGATCTAAAGAATTGGGACTTTATTTTGTAGACCAGCAAATACTTATTGGACTCCTACCAAGGACACAGTACTGTGCAAGATCTTGAATCTCCATATACGATTGTGTGTCTGTGTTTCCATGTATGCCTGCCTGTTTTCCAAAATGTGTATGTTTCACGGTGTGTATGTACTTCTGTTGTGTCTCCCTCTATGTTGTAGGATCAGTAGTCAATTTCTTTGGGTGTACTCTCACACATAACCGTGTCCATGTGTTTACACATGGCCAGCAGATGGCGCCACAAAATCATAACTAGCAAGGACAATTCCGCCTGTTTCCAGCCGACTACTACAGCATCTCAGACTCTATGAGGCCATGGAGAGATCTTGAGGCCCTTGTAGGGGCTGGGGAGTCGTTTATTTCAATCACTAGCATTATTCACCACCGCATTCCCATGCCAAGCACAAAATTTGGCAAACCGAAATCCTCCATGATTGTGTATTGATGAAATGCTAACATGCCCTGTGGGAGAAGTGGGAGATGGAGACAGCCAGGGAAAGGAGAGAAACACAGCGAAGGTGGCCCACCAGTGAAGACCTCACAGGAAGTGGGCCGTCAGTCGCACTCACAGAAGTCACAGAGGGATACAGAGGGGGACAAACAGTAAACTCAGCCACTGCTGTCACCCAGAAGACTTCCCCTCCTTATACTGTGGCGTCTGATCCCGATCCTTTTATTTCGTGCTTAATAAGCAGTAGGACTGGTGGGAAATACCACCTCTGATCTCTCAGAGCTTACAATCTAGGAAGAGAAATACAGTTGTTGTTGTTGAATTTATTATACGTATGATCTTGGATTTGGATCCTGAACTAGAAGGGAAAAGGAGACGTTGGAGAGTGGAAGAAATGTGAGTGGATTTCAAATTTGTGAACTAGACAGTAGTTATTTTAATTTTTTAAAATAATAATAATTACAACCAATAAATCCTCTCTGCCTATTGCTAAGAAAGTTCCTTCCTGCCCAGAGTGAGAAGTGCTCTATTAGGGACAGGGGCTTCCTTGGTGGCCCACCTGCCAATGCAGGAGAGGAAAGAGATGCGGGTTCAATCTCTGAGTGGAGGAGATCCCATGGAGAAGGAAATGGCAACCCACTCCAGTATTCTTGCCTGGAAAATTCCATGGATAGAGGAGTCTGGTCGGCTACCATCCATGGGGTCGAAAAGAGTCAGACATGGCTGAGCGTACACCCACGCACACATGCGGGAACAGGGGCACAGATCTGGGACAGGGTCCAACTGGGTGTGTTAACAGACCCTCTGGCTCCTGGAACCTCCTCCCCAGCCCCTTCCCACCCCAGGAGACTGACTGATCAGGAGACTGGCTGCTCTCTCTCCCCTATCTGGGCTACCCCCAGGTCTCACCCTTCTCAGAGCCCACACCTGTGATCTCTCCCAAGAGAGTGCAGGCGCCACCCCCTCCCGCAATCAGCCTGTTCGGAGAGGGAGGCTATGATTGCTTGCAGGAGCTACCGCTCTGGTCATTACACACAAGAACACAGGAAGGGATCACCTTCCATACCGCTTCTGCTCCCATACGGGCAGTGAGGCTCAGATTTTTGCAGCAAAAACCTTGAACCAACGAAGATCTACGCAGTGGGACCAATTTCAGGTCAGCTGCATATATCGGGGGCCGGGACTATAAACACGTTAACGGCCTGGCTGAGCTAGTACGGCCGCGCGTCTGGCTGCTTCCCCGTGCCTGCGCCATCCTCCGCATTGCCTCACTCCTTTCTCTGAGCTGCCAGCAGCACGTGGCTGTGCGTGTCACGCCACTGCCGGTCAAGGCCTCCGCGGGGCCCTCTGAGGAGTCCCACGTACCTCCGTCTGGCACTCAGAGCCCTCTGCAAAGTGGCCCCACTTCCTGCTCCAGCTGTTTCTCCCATCACTCCTCTGTACCCACTTTTGCCCAACACTCTCGGCATCCTGGCTATGCTCGCACTTTCCCTCTCCTGCACCTTTGTGGATGCAGTTCCTCCGCCGGAAGGGCCTCCCTCCCCATCTCCGCTTGGCAAGTGCCCATCTGCCTTTCAAGAAAGTTGCTCAATCATGTCCGACTGTTTTCGACCCCATGGACTGGAGCCCACCAGGCTTTTCTGTCGATGGAATTCTCCAGGCTAGAATACTGTAGTGGGTTGCCATGTCCTCCTCCAGGGGATCTTCATGACCCAGGGAACCTGGGTTTCCTGCATTGCTGGTGGCTCAGAGGGTAAAGCATCTGCCCACAATGCGGGAGACTCGGGTTTGATCCCTGGGTCAGGAAGATCCTCTGGAGAAGGAAATGGCAACCCACTCCATTATTCTTGCCTGGAGAATCCCATGGATGGTGGAGCCTGGTAGGTTACAGTCCACAGGGTCACAAAGAGCGATTTCACTTTCTTTTCCTTCATTGCAGGCAGATTCTTTACCATCTGACCCTTCAAACATGTGTCTTTCTAAGGCCTTTCATACTCCACCCCAACCTGGTTTGGCCTCTTTCTCCTCTCTTGGCAGTTATTTGCAGCTTCATTACCTTAATGCTTTATTTTTGGAATGCTAATTCCTTCTGTCCAACTCTAAGCTCTTCAAGGGAAAAGCCTGTCTCTTATTCATTCAGTACCTAGCAACTTGTTGGACATACAGTAGGTGCTCAATAAATACACAGGAGGTAATATGGCTAAGAGTGTTTGCTATACTTCAATGCTATGAGACACAGGCTCACATAACCATGAGCTCTGAGGAACACAGAATGTGGGTGCTCTTTCCAGAAGGAGCTGGAAACAACAGCTACACTGAGCAACCGTTAGGTGCCCTCTGGCCCCAACCCCCTCCCCAGCTGGCTCCCAGCTTCCTCAGTCCTCAAGAACACATTTTAAAAATAACTCCCTGGACTTCCCTGGTGGACCAGTGGCTAAGACTCTTCTTTCCCATTGCGGTGGGTCTGGGATCAATTCCTGGTCACAGACCTAGATATCACACGCCACAACTAAGAATTCGAATGCTACAAGGGAAAACTGAAGATCCCACATGCAGCAATGAAGATCCAGTGCAGCCAAATAAATAAACATGTAACGTATCTATATATCTCCCCTCCTTGCCTCCTCCTTCTCTTCTATGCCTTTCTCTTTTCTCTTCCTTTCTCTCTGCTAAAGCCCTCAGGTTCCTGCCCACAGAATACTGGGGACAAAAATAGAAGGGCTGGGGGAACCCACCAGCTTCTGAGCACTGAGATGAGGAAGTGATTATCAGAGGTCACTGTCCTGGTCAGTTCCTGTTTCTGGAGCAAAGATGCCAAAATCTGTTCCTTTTTCTTTTGAAAAATGTAGGAGTTTTGATTTCCAAAATTCCCAGAACCGAGACTGTCACTGTGAGCTGTCTGTGTTTCTGTCTGCCTGCATCTGTATGAAGGGTCTGCTAAGGCCTCCTGGACGTGCTCCTCATGGGCAAGCATCCAGGGGCAGCCTTGGAAATGACACCTTACTCCCTGCCCCTCCTCAGTTCCACCACCCCCAACTGGGCCTGACTGAGGAGAGATAAGTGTCTTAAGACAGGCCTGCCTCTGGCCTCCTAATGCCTCCTGGGGCATCCCCAGGATTAGGTCTGGCTACTGAGGAACCCTAGAGAGAGTAGAAATTTAAACTGATAACCTGGACTCAGAGGCGGACTAATTTGGGAAACCCTGCCCATGCTTTGCTCCCTTGCTTGAAACTATCCCATGGGAGTGGGGGGAGGAGGGGAATGGGAGGAGCACACACAGCCACCACTGTCCCTGCCCCTAGGCTTGGCACAGGGCCCCACCTTCTGTGCTCCAGTCCAGACAACCCACTTCATGTAGAATCAGACTCTCTTGAACCTTCTGCAGAGAAAAGAGGAGGTCCAGAAACGAAAAAAAAAAAAAAGGATTTCCCCAGCAGTCCTCCAGGTTCCATCCCTGGGTTTAGGTTTGATCCCTGGTCTGGGAACTAAGATCCCACGTGTCCTGGGGTATGAGCAAAAAAAGAAGAAAGGAGGAGGGCCAGCATGGGAAGTATTGTAGGTGGAGATGTGGAAAGGTGAGCTAGGAAAAGGAGGCACTTACCGCTAAACCAAGCTCAGAGCTTAGAGCAAGGGGGAGAGAGTGAGAATGGGCCTTGGCGTTAAGACCAGGCTCAAGGTGTGAAGGTCAAAGCAGTCTTGGTGCCAGGCCCTTTGGGTTGGGTTTGCCTCGCAGTGGCAGGTTCTTTGCGTGTGCAGGAAGGAAAACTGAGCGCTTTCTAGCAGGATCTACATTTGGCCTGTTTTTCCTTTGGTCTCTGCTTTTGTTTGTCCTGTGCCTGCCCAATTCTCATTCATTCACTCATTTAACAAACACTTCAATAGCCTAGAACATTTGCAAGATAGCAATGGCCAGGGCTTTCCAAAAGGGTAGGCTGGGGCTTGCAGAGGCCTCCCTGCCTGGAGCTTCAGCATCACGCTCTGCTGAGGCCCTGGCGTGCAGTGCGCCCCGTTTGCACCATCCCAGAAGTGGGGCCCGAGGCCTGAACGGCAGGGAGGCCCGAGGGGACTGAGCTGGGGACGCAGAACCGCTTCCCAGATGGACGGCCCAGAAAACCAGGGACAGGTTAAGGGGCCAGAAGACCGGGGCGGGGCCGTGGAGTCTCTGTGGGGGCCGAGCCTGCGCCCGGGGAGCGCGGATGCTGGCAGTGAGAGACGGCGGCGCTCCCAGGAAAGGGGTCCCACCTCGGTGCCGCGGGCTGGGAGCCGCGCAG
>NW_011494749.1:2177536-2185032 GCF_000754665.1 Bison bison bison | reverse complement strand
GAGTCACCAGCCGTGTCTGGCAGCTGCCCGGGCCTCGCAGTCCCGCTCCGGATTCCCGGAGGGCCTCCTCTAGTCCATGCGACCAAAGCGGCTCTCGAGCGGCCCCAGACCCGTGCGGCTCCCCCGGCCCCAGCTCCTCCGTGCGAGGCCGCCGCCGGCTGAACCGCCCCCGCCCCGCGCCTGCCCTCCAGCCTCCTGGGTCCCACCGCGCCACCCCCCACACACTCCCGGCTGCCGCCGACCTCCGCAGGGCTCCGGAATCTAAGTTTGAAACAGAAGGTGGCCCTTGCTACGTCCCTTTTGGGGCCCGTCCCTTGGCCTTTCTAAGCCTCAGTTTCTCCACCTGTGAAATGGTCACCCTAACAACAGCGCTACCACGTTTGTGCCGCCCCGAGGTTGAGTGAGAAAAGGAACATGCCGGATCAACATCGACGATGTTCTCGTTTCTCTAGGTACCTCTGCTGTCCTTAACCTCCCGGGATCTTCCGCCCACCCTGCCCAGGGCCTCTTCTGATGGAGCAGACAGGGCGGCTTCACAGGTAGGCACTCTAGACGGCCGCCTCAGGGACCAGCGGAAGACTCTTCCTCGGGTTTATTTGCCCTCCAGGTTCTTTAAAAGCCTAAAGAGCAGTTATTTTCATTTTTTAAAATGATGTCATCGCGGTCTGAGAACAACCCGGCACGTAGTGATTAGGAGAAGTTGAGGGTGCAGACCCGGATGGCCTGGACTCTACAAATGGGTCTGAATAGAGAATGGCCACCCCGTGCCCTCTGGGCTCCTCTTTCCAAATGCAGATACCTCCCACCACCCCACCCCCACCCCCACCCCCATCCCCCTTCGGAGAGTGGACAGTCGTTCAGGCTTTAACTCTTTGGAGGAGCAAGAAAGGGAAAGCCAGAGCCCCCAGGCGACAAGGAAGGTGGGAGCCACTTACCCCGCTGCCCACACCCGCCTCACCCACGCCCACGGCTGCGGTCAACAGAACACGAGGTGGGGTTGGAAAGCCCCGGGTTTCACCGGGCCTAACCGCCCACTTCTTTGCAAACGCGGCACGGTAAGAGCCGCTCTGCCTCGAGGTTCCCCGATATGGCCCTTCGTTTGGATACTGGAACTCCCTTTCCAGCCAGAGCCCCGAGGCCGAGAATCAGCCGCAGGAGGTGCGCTCCCTCATCCCCCCTACACACGCTGCAGCCACAGACCGCAGAAATCCAGGTGGAGACAGGTCGAGAAAAACAGGTGCTATAAACATCCCAGTCCAGCGAGTTGGGAGACGCGGCTCGCAGGCAGCCCCTCCCCGCGCACACTCTTCCGAGCCGGGCACTTCCGGCCATCGTTGCGTTGCAGGCGGCTCTCGGAGTCGGGAGGGGCGGACTCCATCTGTTTCTGAGGCCTGGCTTCCCTTTCCTGTCCCCAGACCCCCTAACTGCCTAACCTGAGGGTTTTCTCTGTACTCAGGATATACCTCCCTAACGGCCATTCGCAGACGGCTCCCTTCCTGCGCTGATATTTTTTTAAAGGCTTCTCCCAGGGACCCCAGGCTGTGTGGCCAGTCGTCCGGAAATGCTGGCTCCTCTTACAAAGATGCATGAGGGGATGCTGCCCTAGGTTGGAAGGCAACCAACTAAATCTTAAAATGTAAAGTTTGATTCTGAATTTTTGATAGCACTTTTTTTGGGGGGGGAGGGGGTGATGGTGGGGAACAGGCTGGAGGCAGACTGTATTTAAAAGAGGAGGAAAAGGAAGGGGGGGAGTTAAGTATATGCAAAGAGTGGGTATGGCCGCATTAGAAAAGAGAATTGCTTTCCCAGCACTCTGGTTCCCAGTTTAGTGGGACTTTCTGAACCAGTCTCCTGAGCCTGGGACTTGTTGAGGTGCATGCAGCTCGCTGAGAAAGAGCCTGTTGGACAGAAAAAGACTCCACTGGGGAAAAGGCAGATGAAGTTCCACTGCCTGGGGCTAAGGGATTCAGACACAAAAATTGTCCCCAGAATCTCAGAGAATCTCATGGCTCCAGGAGAGAGTGGCAAAGAGCAAGGCAGGTTTGGAGATGATGAGTGAAACAGATCTGAACCACCAGTTTTCAAATGTGACTGTAAAAATAAGCTCTCACTAAATACTAAATAGAGCCCTGGTTTAAAAATGAAGTCACACCCCTTTTCCAGTGTGGGTGCTTACTCTTCCGTGGCTGTGCAGGGGAAACACTTGCCCAGCTCATTACACAGAACCCTACTTAGAATGTACTGTTAATTCTCTGTTATTACACATGAGAAAACTGAGGTCAGAGAGACTAATTAACTAGCAGAGGAGAGTTTCAAGCCCAGGGATCTGACTCTGGTGGCTACCTGTGGAACATCTGCTGTAGGGTAATTGACTCTGATGCTCTTTCTGACCAGAGATTGAAATGACTCCACTTCAGCCTTCAGCTGCCTTTCACAGTGAGGAAGACATTGCTGTAACACCCACCAGACTTTAGCAGGCCCCAGTGATTGCAGCTTCATTGAAATTGATGGTTTTCCTGAGGGGGCCATGCAACCTATTCCAAGACTCCAGAGTACAGAGGGACAGACTGCCCATAGGAGGAGGACTCTGAGTGGCCTGGATACAGTCATCAAGGTCAGGCCTTCCTGTGTGATTTCAAGACTACAAGGAGCCCCAAGTGGCCTTCTAACTAAAAATCAACCATAAAAGAACCATTGTGCTCAACACAGAATCAGATGTGTGCTTATAGGTCACTGCTGTCTCATCTTGGGCCACGCGCCAAGGCAACCCAAAGATATTTGTCTAGCTTTCCTAGTGTTTTTTAAAAGTTGAGTTAATTACCAAGCATTTAAAATTGGAAGATGGTACAAAAATATCTGGGTTTTCTTTCTCTTTCTTTTAGCTTCTCCCCCTAAATCTTAAGAGCTGGCCACACTGATGAGTTCTTCGTGGTCCACCCCAATCCCAGCCATCGCATCCAGGTTTTCACTCCCATCCTCCTGTTGGCCCATTAGCATTTGAATTTGCTGACCCACATCTCTCTCACTAAAATGCAGGTATTCACTGAAGAGGTAACTGTTGAGTCTAACTAGTCACATTCTGGTTTGGATATCTTTTCTGGAGAGCTGGTTATGATAGAACAGTTGAGGTAAGTTAAAGTGAGGGTAGGAGAGAAAGTAGGGCTCCCCTGGACAAGGCGCCCAGCCATACCAGAGCAGAGCAGATTGCTGAGATCCTGGAAGACCGCAAGATGAGAAATTAGTGTTTGAACAACTGACTTGGATGTCAGAACATCAGCTGCTTCCCAGAAGCTCGTCCTTTCATGTATCTTTGCAAACACCACACTTTCATTAGCATCTTGGGCTGCCTTCCCCAAACCTCCTTCTGGAAGTGCCTTGGGGAGTGTCCAGAAGCACACCCTGGAGGTGATTAGAGGGCTGCCGGCTCAGGCTGTGAGCAAGCCCAAAGGAATGGGTCTGGCTTTCAACCAGGACAGAACTGAGCCTGGAAGAGGAGCTGAATGAAGACGAGGACCAAGTGATTAACTGGGGTTTGAGCAGCCAGGAACTGAAGCATGGTCTCATTCACCAAGATGGTGAGCAGCTGTGCGATCTGAAATGTGGACCACAGGAGGGAAAACCATCTTCCCCGAACTTGGAAGCTTTCCTGCCAAAGCAGTTTACTGTGCCAGCAGAGAGGAGAGAAGATTTTGTGTGATGACGTGAAGGCGGATGAGATGGCCTTAGACAGACTACCTGATAGACCTTGGGACATCAGCCTTCCCCAGATGTCCATGGGGGAGAGTTTCAGCCCTGAATATTTGAACTTGGACCTTCTTGGCAGCAGTCCATAGGACAAGTGTGTCAACAGAGCCCCGGATGTGTACTCTGGGGTGTGGAGGGCGTGAATGTGATGAAGTACTTTTAGGGCTTTCAGAGAAACAGGAAATTCAGTTATCAGAGACAGGAAAGTCTGTCCACCTACTTTCAAACCCAGTGAATAGCGTGGCACTCAGACTTGTCACAACTGCCTTTGGAAAAGGTGACAAATTAAGAGAGCAGGAAAAGAGTAGGAAAGACCGCTTCAGGGAGTTGACTGGCTGGGTCAAGGCATGTTCTCTTCAGAGAGCCTCCTCTCACCTCCCATATTAGGGGGAGCCCCTGAAATCCCAGCGTTCAGCCTTGCCACCATCATCTGCTTTGTGTCCAATGGGACTAATCTCATGGTGAACTCGTTCCTGTTATGTCAGCCCTGAAATCCCCCTGGCTCCCAGAGGCCCTGTCTTTCTCCTATTCTGTGGCCTCTCCCACCCTTCTCAGTCTTGAAACTCTTCTTCCATGACATCTGTAGTTCATAATCCATGATTAGCAAACTTTCCTTTATCCTCAGTCTATTCTCTGAGCATCCCCTTCACTTCTTTCCCTATGGGACCCCCAGCTCTCCCCTGAGTTCATTGCTGACCCCACAGCCTTCTCCAGTGGGGCCTAAGTTTTTTCTCCCAGCCTTCTTTCCTAGGCCTAGGGGGGAGATAGGTGTCCTCCTTAATCCTGATTGTCACCTCTGCAAGTGCTCTCTTGCATACCACATTCAGTTGCATCTTATCAGATTTTACCAATCTCTGCTATCTTCTCCTGACCCCCCGGCCATATTTTGTTTGCAGTTTTTCTAGATCTTGGTTCACCATCACTCTTTCCAACACTGTCTTAACTCTTGGTGATTTGGTATACATGTCAATGACCCTTCCAATACCCAAACCTTTCAATCTCTTGAATTTCTGTCCTGCAGTGATTTTTTCCTCCCCTCAATCCATAGTTGTGATTACACATGACTGCAGTCCCTCCATAATCTCAATTGTATGCATCCTCCTATCTTTCCAAGTTATCCCCTTGCTTGATCTCAGTTATCCTCTGACCCAACGAGAACCTTCAGTCAATTGATCCCACCACCCTTCACTGTTGCCCACCCCTTTGATGTTCTTACTCCCCTCCTGACCCAGTGTAAAATTTCATGACCATATCAGCTGGAGAAATACACCCAGCCAGGCTGCTTGACCTCGTTTGAAGTTCATACTGATGAAACTTAAGTGGGCCCTTAGTGCTTCCCAACTGTAATACTTAGGTTTCCCTGGTCCACTCACTCACCTAGGCTCCTGGATGACAGTTTCATACTTTATTTTTTCTTCTCAAACCCTTCATATTCCCTCCACACTCTCTATCACCTGAATTCTAAAAGAATCTATTGGGATTCTTTTTCCCCTGGGAAAATAGAAGGAGCCAAGGGAGAAAGCTGCAGATCCCTACCATCACATTTATCCCGTCCAGCAGTTTCATCTTCCTACTTTGCCTTTCCACCTACTATCTCAGTGCTGACTCATCCATCAAAAGCAAATTCCTCCACTTGTGTAGGCAATCCAGTCCCTCTCACCTACTCACGGACATTACTCAGTAATTCTTTCCTCTCCTACACCAAGTTATTACTCTGCTGGATTTTTTCCATCAGCATACAAACATGCTATTATTTCATGTATCTTTAAAAAAAAGAAAAGTCTTTTAATGACTGTACTTCCCTTGGCAGCCTCTGTCACATTTGTATGCTCCAATTTAGAGCAGATCCCTCAGAAAACTCATCTGTACTTGCTATGCCCAGTTCTTCTCCTCCAGTCCTGTCTTACACCAACCCCACAATCAGGTCTGTGTCCCTCAGAGTTCCACAGAAATTATTCTGGCCCGAGTCACCATGACTTACCTAAATCCAGTGGTCAATTCTCCGTTCTCATCTTATTAATAGCATCTGATATAATGGACCACATCCTCCTCCTCCATATATGTTTTTCCCTAGGCTTCCAGAGCATCTCACTCTCTTGGTTTCTGTCCTCTCTCACTGCACTCACCTTCTTGGTCTCTTCCATGGCTCCCCCTCTTTTCCCTGACCTCTAAATGTTGACTTGCCCAGGACTCAGACTTCAATCCTCTGCTCTTCTTTATCCACCTCTTTTGATGATCTCATCCAGATATGTGGTTTTAAATATAATCAGTACACCCATGACCCACATTTATATATCTAGTCCAAACCTCTGAGTTATCCTTGACTCTTGTCTTCTTCTCACATGCACATCAGATCTGGTAGGAATTAACTCTACCAACAGAATACACCCAGAATTGAAGCACTTCTCACCTCCTTCCTGGCTGCCATCCTAGTCAAAGACACCATCATCTCTCTCCTGGATTACCACTGTGTCCACCTGTCCAGTCTCCCCACTTCTACTCTGGCCTTCAGCAAAGAAGCCAGAGTGATCCTTTTAGAATGTACTTTAGACCGTATCTCTCTCTAATCAAAACTTCAAAAGCTCCCTCTCCTCTAATTTTTTTAGGGTTACACTTTAATAAATTCCTATTCCTCTCAGTATAAAAACTAGTCTTTATAATGGCCAAAACAGGTCCTGCATTAATTATCTACCCACCTCTCCCAGCACTCACCTCTTTCTTCTTTGCAGTATTTTATTTTATTCTTTTTTTTGGCCAAGCTCCATGACTTGCAGGATCTTAGTTCCCCAACCAGGAATTGAACTCAGGTCCCTGGCAGTGGAAGCACAGAGTTCTAATCACTGAACCACCAAGGAATTCCCTGTCTTCCTCTCTGGATATTCCCTTCCTCACTCATTCTGGGAGCCCAGCCTCCTTGATGTAGATGTACCCTCTACCGAAACACTCTTGCCCAGAGTCTACTTCCAACTTTCTCATTTCTGCAGTCTTTATATTCTCAGCTTTTCAATAAGACCCATTTGACCACCCTGTGTAATACTGAAACTTGCCCTTTCCCTGCATCCTGACACTCTTGATCACTCTTAACCTGCACAACCTTGTTTTTCTTGTCCCCAAAGCATTTCTTATCTAACATACTATATGATTTATATATTTATGTTTATTGCTTATTATCTATCTTCCCCTCAACTCCACCCCCACAGGGATCTCTCTCTATATTGTTCACAAATATATCTGAGATGGCCAGAACAATGCCTGACACATGGTAGAGAAGCCAATGCATGTTTTTTGGAGTGAGTGAAAATAATCCAGATACAGAGGGACTTACTCCCTTGGCCATCCAAAATTTCTGTGCCAAGAACAAAGGGGAAAATGGAACCAGAAAGAGCAGCTGGAGCTGACCATAAACACATGATTCATGGACAAAGTCAGGTCAAGTTGGAATGATCAAACTGAGTGCTCATAATCACTAGATAGATAGATAGGTGATAGATAGAATCCCCCACATTGACTGCAGAAATGAGAAAGTTGGAAGTAGAGTCTGGGCAAGAGTGTTCCAGTAGAGGGTACATCTACATCAAGGAGGCTGGGTTCCCAGAATGAGTGAGGAAGGGAATATCCAGAGAGGAAGACAGGTAGATAATAAAGTGACTTTGTTTACCACATCAGTTCAGTTCAGTCGCCCAGTCGTGTCTGACTCTTTGCGACCCCATGAATCTCAGCACGCCAGGCCTCCCTGTCCATCACCAACTCCC
>NW_011494749.1:2166457-2177436 GCF_000754665.1 Bison bison bison | reverse complement strand
CATCAGAGTCTTTTCCAATGAGTCAGTTCTTCGCATGAGGTGGCCAAAGTACTGGAGTTTCAGCTTCAGCATCATTCCCTCCAAAGAAATCCCAGGGCTGATCTCCTTCAGAACGGACTGGTTGGATCTCCTTGCACATATAGAGTAATAAAAGCCTGGGCCAATGACACTGACTTACCCAAGTTCCCATCATTGTCAGTTGCTTCTTAGCTGTTCTCCCAGCCCTAAGTGGGCCAATTACAGTTGACACTTGAACAACGTGGGTGTGAACTGCCTGGGTCTACTTGTATGTGGGTGATTTTTAATAAATGTAAAATCAGTACTCCCTATCTGCAGGTTTCTCATTAAGGGGTTCAATCAACCACAGATTGTTTAATCCATGGATATGGAGGATCAACTGTATTCAGTAGACTATACCGTCTTTCATGAAGTTTTTGAGCATCCACGGATTTTAGTATTTGCAGAGACTCCTGGAACCAGTGCCCCGTCGATACAGAGAGACAACTGTACAGGTTGACAGAGCCACCAGAGACAGTAAAGGGCAAAGGACAGGATCCTACAAGTGGAGACTTTGAAAAAGAAACTCCTGTCTCTTCATCTCTTCCTTTAAGTGCCTTCTCAGTGAAGGATGCTGCAGTACCAGATGTCTGGGACAGTACCCAGGCCATTTCATCAGATTTCTGCCATTATTGGATGCAGATGGTTAATAGTTCTGCTTGCCTGGCCCCCACATGTCCACTGTTAACAGAGGCCTGGAGGCCTTGCCTTCCTTTCCCATAGGGATTACACCCTCCAGGTTGACTGCCAATGTATTCCTTCTCGAAAGATGCCAGTGTTATGCAAGGAGCCTTTACACTAAAGATAAACCAGTTAAATGAGGCTCCTGAGGCCCTCCAGACATTTTAGATAGAGACTCTGTGGTATCAGCCATGTAGCTGCACCAGGAGTTTGAGGCCAGAATAAGGTCTGGGGCAGGAGGCTTTACGGGTCCTGAGGCGAAGTAGAATCTCAAAGCCTTTACAGAGTTGAGGCTTCAGCTCATGACAGGCCTAAATAACTGCAGGCAGAACTTCCAAAGAACTCTAGGCAGAAGATCCCCCTTGACTAGACATGAAGACAAGATCCCAATTTAGAAGACAGACTCAAACCAACTTGCCTTTTTTCCAAAACAGGGGACTGTTCAGCTGCACCTTCATCTTAAGCAACATATGTGCATTGATGGAGCTTACCTGGTGCCAAGAGAGTGGTGAAAGGCATGGAAATAAGGTAAGCTGGTGTCATTTTCTCCATAGGAAACGTTCATTCATAAGGAAGGCATTCATCTTTGACATGAGTAGGGATGCTCTCTGTGATTCAGATTAGACACAAAACACAGCGGAAGAAACAGCACTCCTGTATAACAATGTAATTTAAATTAGTTAAAAATATTTACCCGGTCCCATGAGAGAGGTCAAAGGGCTTAAAGTATATTCTCAATGCTCAATCTAACATCTCTTTCCTCCACTCACCATTGCCCCATTTTGGTCCTCTTCACTCTCCCCAAAGTCAGCTAACAATCCTCCCCCACCCTCTGTACCTCCATCACACACACACACACACACACACACACACACAGGTTCTTGATGCCCTTCCTCGATTCTGTCTCCTTGGACCTTTTCTTTTCTCCATTTCCAGTGTAATGATTCCTGGCCTCTCAGGCCCCTTTCAAGTCTTAGTTCTTCCCAATTCCTACTCTGATCAGCACAGTAGCAAATCAGCTGAGCTGGAATCTTTCTTAGGCAGTAGTTGGGTAAAGTTGTACATATTCATGGGGCAATATTGTATAATCCTATGCCTTTTCTCCATATCTCTTTTAAGGATGTGGTTTTAATATCCACATCCATCAGCATTTTCTTCCTGGGAGAAAAGAGAGTGAGGGAAGGAAAACAGTGAGGGGAGTCAGAGTGTGTCTGGGGAAGGGACAAGGCAGAGGTTCTTTTGATCTGCTCCTTACATTCAGCTCAGATGCCTACACTGGACAGTGCCCAGGTTATTGGTAGATTCTGGGACATTCCTATGTTAGCATAATCAAAAAGAAAACTGAACAAAACCAACAAGAGGTTAATGCACAAAGTCAAAGTAGAGAGGAATCTCTGAGCCTCTGAACTTGACTTGAAACATTCCGAATGAAGGCGGGAGCTGGGAGAAGAAAAAAACCCGAAAACTGTGTTTTTATTATTTTTTTTCTGATTACAAAAGTAATATATGTTCAATGTAGAAAACCAGAAAAATACAGAAAAGTATAAGAAGGGATTGGAAAAACAAAAGAAGTAACACTTGTGTTCCCGCCACCCAGATATAATCAATATGAACTTATTTGTTTACATTTACAATGCATGCATATTGTTTTTTAATCAAATTATAAACATAGTATATACACACTTTTAGAAATTTTTTCTCATTTAACAATGTATCATAATTTCCCCAAGTCATTAAATATTCTTACATACAATATGACTTGTTAAAGCTGTTTATGATTTTATACTGTGGATTTACTGTCATGGATTTGACCGGTTTTATATGGGAGAGTAGGTTGTTTCCAAGCATAGAATTTTAACTGTGGCAAGGTTGTCTGCACCACCTGTGTTTTTGGACAATCTAACCTTCTTCCCTTACCAGCAAGTAAGGATCCCTTCAAAGTTCTAGACCAAGAGAACCCTGCATTGGCAAAAGTAACTCCTCCCAAGCATTCAGCTATCTCTGTGTCCTTCAGAGAAAGCCTGGCATTAGGCTTACTCTGAGCATCAGAGTTGGAGAAGACAATGGCAACCCACTCCAGTACTCTTGCCTAGAAAATCCCATGGACGGAGGAGCCTGGTAGGCTGTAGTCCATGGGGTCACTAAGAGTTGGACACGACTGGGCGACTTCACTTTCACTTTTCACTTTCATGCACTGGAAAAGGAAATGGCAACCCACTCCAGTGTTCTTGCCTGGAGCATCCCAGGGACTGCTGTCTGGTGGGCTGCTGTCTATGGGGTCGTGCAGAGTTGGACACAACTGAAGCGACTCAGCAGCAGCAGAGCATTAGAGTAAGGATAGTTACTCTTATGGCCAGGCCATTCTTGAGCAGATGGAGGGAAAATATTTGTCATTCTAAATCAGGGAGTCCACCCAACTCATTCAATGCAGTCATCTTCAAAAATATTTTTTTGTGCTAGTCCTGAGCTAGATATTATAGAAGAAAAGATATGGTTTCCATGTGACATAAACCTGCACTCTTTGTGTGTCGACAGACATAGAGGTGTGAAAGAGTCAGGTAGAAACAGATTATGTGTGAATGACTACGTGCTAACTCTGTGGTTCGAATCACAAGTGCTTTAGGAGGTGAGAAAACTATAAGCACAAGGTAGACTTCAGCAGTCTGGGAAGGTGGAGCTTGGAGGCAGGGTAGGCAAGGAGCATTCCATGTGGGAGGGACACAGAGGCCAGAAAGCACAGGAGGCGAGAAGGAGGTGCATGTGGCTGCAGTCTGAGGTTGAGGGGGAAGTGGTCCGTCTAATTGGATAAGTCATATATGGGGCACATGCAGAGAGGGTCAAAAAGATGTTTGGCCCTAATTCTGTAGCTGTTTCCCCTTGTACCAGAGGTGTCACATCAAGAGAGGAAATGTCTAGTCAAATTCAGGCTGAGTTGTTTTTGTTTTTTGGTGTGTGTGGGGTAGCAGGGTGGGGCCAGGGGAATGGTTTATAAATAGAACTTCTTGAAGCCTTTAATATTGTTTATGAATGTGGCAAGGTCAAGAGAGGAGGGAATCCGACTTTCCAAGAGTCTTCGACCACAGAACTCTTGTTACCATGGACCATCTCCTTGGGTGTTCCGGGAGACACAATTAGGGGCTAGTGAGGACTTCCTCGGTGGTGCAGTGGATAAGAATTTGCTTGCCAATGCAAGGGACACCAGCCTGATTCCTGGGCCGGGAAGATCCCGCATACCACAGGGCAGCTAAGCCCATGCACTGCAACTACTGAGCCCGCGCTCCACAAGAGAAGACAGCACCACGAGAAGCCTCTGCCGCACAACCAGAGAGCAGCCGTCACTCGCCACAACTGGAGAAAGCCGGTGCACAATGACAGGTTTTCCAACTGGAGAGCAGCACTTGAGGGAAAACAAAGTTTTGGAAGGTTAATCTCATAGTTAGAATGTAAGGTGAACAAGAGAGCAAACAGCCTGGGTTCACGCAATACAATTAGATGATTAAATAAAGACTCCAGATAAGTGGGCGGGGTTGGAGCATACTGGAGCCGAGAATGAAGAACAAAGCATTGATTGAACGCAGAGTCTGCTATTGGGCTCTAGAGAGATTCAAAAGTGTCAGAGTTCCTAGGTCTTTTAGGAGTTTGAATCCATTCATTAGGATTTTCATTGCAATGCACAGAAATCAACTTGAAGCAACTTAATCAAAAAAGAGTATTTTTAAGGAAATAGGGATACTTCTTGAGGAGCTGAAGCCATGTACTGGAAAGTTGGCAAAAAGTCCCCTGTCCATCTGGTCTCAGCTACTCTGTGTCTGCTTCATCGTCCTCATATTATTTCTCTCTCCTCTTCTGTCCTCTAACAACCCCTCCCCTCTCCCCTCTCCCCTCTCCGCCCCTCACCCTTCTCCCCTCTCCCTGCTCTCATTTGTGGAAGAAAATGGCTTCTCTACAGCTCCTGAGTTTGCATGTTACACTGTTTGCATGACAGAGTTCCAGGTATATCAGAGGCTAAATCTCCGTCTCTTCTTCCCAATTTCAGGTTTCCAGTGGAAAGAATCTCATCGACCAGCTTGGGACACATCCTACTCTAACTAAGGGGACAGGTTTTAAAATTGAAACATGGCTTCAGGAGGCTTACCCTATGAATAGTGTTGGGGGACCACTACCAGGAGCAGGTGTCTGCTATTGAGTGATGCTGGGCTTCCCTGGTGGCGCAGTGGTAGGAGACCCACCTGCCAATGCAGGAGACTCGAGTTCAATCCCCTGGAGAAGGAAATGGCACCCCACTGCTGTATTCTTGCCTAGGAAATCCCATGGACAGAGGAGCCTGTCTCTGTCCAAGAGGGCTACAGTCCAAGGGTTGGCAAAGACTCGGACATGACTTAGTGACTAAATAACAACAACACAGAGTGATGCTATGGTCTTTCATCGGAAGCATGCTTCTGTAAGAGTTGAGCATGAGCACACTATTGTTGAATGAACGGATAACTAGGAAGCTTTAAGGCAACCTCGTTAGAGCCCGTACTCTTGTCCCTTTCCGAAACTCCTTCAGTCTCCCAGTTCTATAAAAACCTGCAAATGAAGGAAGCAGGATACACAGTGGTTATTAGCACATGTCTGGGTTAAATTGTCTTATTTTGGATCCTGTCCTGGAGGACTTGAGCAAGTGATGGAACCTACCTGAGCTGCAGGTTTCTCACCTCTAGAATGGGGATCATGAGGATTAACTAAGATAACATAAGTAAAGTGCTCAGAACAATGCACCTAATTATGTTGAAAAAGTGAAGGTGCAGTCGCTCAGTTGTGTCCAACTCTTTTCAAACCCATGGACTGTAGCCATGTGTCTCCTGCATTGTAGGCGGTTTCTTTACTGCTAAACCATTGGGGAAGCCCTGCAGATTGGGTCAAAGGAAAGAGAAGCAGAAAGTGGAGTGGGTTCAGATACCAAACTCAAATACCAGGCTTCTCTGTCTATGGGATTCTGCAAGCAAGAATACTGGAGTGGGTTGCCATTCCCTTCTCCAGGAGATCTTCCCAACCCAGGGATTGAACCCAGGTCTCCCACATTACAGGCAGATTCTTTACCATCTGAGCCACCAAGGAAGTCCAGTTATGTTAAGAACATAAGTTTTAAACAAAAATTAACTGATGGAGGGGGCTTCCTGGTGGCCCAGTGGCTAAGACTCTGTGTTCCTAATACAAGGGGGCTCGGGGTCAATCCCTGTTCTGGGAACTAGATCCCACATGCCACAACAAAGACCCGTTGCAGCCAAATAAATAAATAAAATAATTTTTTAAAAGAATTAGAAAAAGAAAGAAAATTAACTGATGGAGCTGAAGTTGACAGGAGCGGATCCAAATGTCTTTGATAAACAGGGCAAAAGAAAGATGAATTGTCAGATGGGCAAGTGGTCAGCTTGGTTCTCCAGATATCTCCAGGAACATGGCCTTTGGAATAAGAGGTTTGGGGAGAAAAATAAGCCACGAAGATCTTATGGCGCCAACAGGGACTTTAGAGATCACAGGTCATATGCGCCAGTCACACTCCCTTTTGTTCCTAGAGATTTAATATCTACCAGCCTATTAAATGGTCATGATTTGGAGGAGAGAAGACAAGAAGAGGAATTACTTTCAGCTGGCCCCGGTCTTTAAATAACCCGGGGTACAGCATCTTTCAAACACAAAGGAGACCATGTGTAAAACATTAGTTAAATTCAGATATAAATCTAGTCTTTGACCAGTCCAAAGCTAATCAATATGCTTTTCTACTCTCTTTGAACTTTGCGTTTTCTGGCAACAACGAAAACCCCAAACCCCATCCAAAACCATCGTCCAGACAGCCCAACTCCTATGCTCCCCTCTCTCGTGTCACATATTGTTGACAGAACTCCTCTCATTACCACATTCATTCCAGTGGTGATTCAAATTCTTCTGCAGAAATGGACTTGAAGGACAGAAAATTGCTCTTGTAATCACTTAATAAGGAACCCTGGACAAGGAATACAGGACTATGAATATAGATTTACTCTTAGCTTTTATGGACGCATTTCCCTCGGTTATTTTCATTGAAAATCATGATGAACTAATTTAAATAGCAAGGTAAACTGAGATGGAAAATGATCCATAATAAGAATTTCGATGGAAAATATAGATTGGCCTGGTCTTCAGCACATCAAGGATTCTCTTGGTTTCAATTGCAAATTCGGAGAGATTTGAAATGTGTTTGTTCGAATGTGTCAGTTTTAGGCAGAACTAAACTACGCTGTCCCTTTCCAAAAATCAAGAATCTGCCCTGGAAAAAAATCATGCAGTATGATGTGCAAAGCAGAGGGGGAGGAAAGAAAGTAGTGGGTGAGAAAGACCCACCCAAGGACTGCAGCCAGCTTCCCCAGGAAGATTCATGACCACGCTTCAATCCTGTCCTGTGATTCTTTCCAAGGGATTTTACTATAAATCACTAAAAGCAACCGCTGCTGTTACCAGAGCTATCTTTGCCTCAAAAAGAAGAAAATTCAGGACATGCAATATAATCCTCTCGCTATCTAAGAGAGAAACCAGCCCATTTGTCATAAGAACTGAAAACACCAGCTATGTAGTATATTAAACATTAGCGTTTCATCTTTCATAAAAGGGGGGGCACGCATAGGATGTGATTGGATGCAACCATGATAAAGGGACTTAAATTGGATTGACTAACTATAACCTACAAAAACCATTGTAGTACAAATCCTTTTCAGTAAAAGGTAAGAAAATTCTATCAACACTTTTTTTTAACCACTCTGAGCTATTCACAACAAATAGATCCTTACTCTTAGCAGATGTATAAGCATTTATGTAATGCAGGGGTTTCATAACTTGAAGAGTGTCATCAAAGTCAGAGCTGATACAGTGTTCCTCCCTTTGACTTGAATGCCTTCTTCTTCCCTGTATAGGGTGATTATTGCTTCACAGTGTCCCCGGTATGAAAAGACTTTGAAAGGTCATTTGCCTTGCATCCCAACTAGCTGCATTAGCATTACCAAGGAGAGGCTGGTTAGAAATGCACAGTCTTGGGGTCCACCCCAGTCTTACTGGCTCAGCTTCTGCATTTCAACAGGATCCCCAGGTGATTCATAGGCGTAGTGAAGGTGAAACTGTGCCACCCTAAGCCATCCTGCTGCCTCTGAGCAAAGCGTGCACATCGGAATGGATAGACTGGTCTGCTTCAGCCAATTTCAGGTCCTTTATAGTTTATCCTGTGTGAGTCATTGAGAGGAAAGAGGAAATACACTCATTTAAGGAGGTCTTGCTTAGCCTAACAAAGCTAGCAACTTCTTCAATACATTCAGGTTCCTGTTCTTGGAAGAACTGCTGCTCTGTGTCCTGTTGCTTGGTCATGTTGACTCTTTACGACCCTTTGGACTGTAGCCCACCAGGCTCCTCTGTCCATGGGATTTTTCAGGCAAGAATACTGGAGCGGGTTGCCATGTCATTCTCCAAGGATCTTCCTGACTCAGAGATCGAACCCGAGTCTCCTGTGTTTTCTGCATTGCAGGCGGTTTCTTTACCGCTGAACCATTTGGGAAGCCCTGCAGGTTGGGTCAAAGGAAAGAGAAGCAGAAAGTGGAGTAGGTTCAAATACCAAACTCTAATAAAGTAAGGGTAGCACAGAAGCTGAGACTGTGAGGGATGGGGAGAACAGTTTCACCAAATTACCAGTTCCAAAATTGTCTCTGCACTGTGGGTGATTTATAGCCCTGGAAGCTTAAAGGCTTGAGTCTCTTGCTGTATTTTATTTCAGATTAGGAATTTTTATCTAGTACTTTCCTGCAGTTTAAAATGAAGGCCCTGGAATTACAAAAATGAATTTATCTGGTGGGCTGTGTTCATTTTGTAGTTATCCTATAGGTTTCAGATTTGTTACAGAACTGGAATCTGGACAATAGAAAAACTCTCTGTTGGTTAATGGCAGCCAACTTCTAAACCAAAACTGAAGGACATAGGATAATTATGTATATGTTTCAGTGTCCTCAAATTTAGCTGCACATTAGAGTCCCCTAGATAAAAGGTTTTTACACAGCTTTCTTGAGGTATAACTGACATATAATAAGCTGTATATATTTTAGGAGTACAGTAGGAAGAATTTTGATATGTTATACATCTGTGAAACTATCACCATGATCAAGCTAATCACCCCTAAAGTTTCCTTGTGCCCCTTGGCAACTCCTCCACCCATTCTGCGACAACTAATTGCTTTCTGCCACCATAGGTTAGTTTCCATTTTCTAGAATTTTAATTTAATGGAACTATACTCTTTTTTTTTTTTTTTTTTTTGAGGGGGGAGACCTGATTTCTCTTACTCAACATAATTATTCTGAGATTCATCCACATTGTTGCCTATATTACTACTAGTTTGTCCTTTTTATTGCTGAGTAATACTCCATTGTATGAATATACCACAATTTATCTTAACCATTTACCAGTGAAAGACATTTGGGTTGTTTCCAGTTTTAAACAACTATGAATAGCACTGCTATAAACCTCCATGAACAAGTATGAGCATATGAGTTTTCATTTCTCTAGGTAAATACCTAAAAGTGGGTATGGTAAGTATACATTTAACTTTAAAAGAAACTGCCAAATTGTTACCCAAAGTGACTGTACAATACCATTTTGCTTGCTTACCAGAAATGTATGAGTTCCAGTTGCTCCACATCCTCTCTAGGAATTGGATTGGTATTGTCAGTATTTCTAACTTTAGCTGTTTGAATAGATGTATAATTGTATCTCCATCGTGGTCTTAGTTTACATGTTCCTAGTGACTGCTGTGGAGAAGGAAACAGCAACCCACTCCAGTGTTCTTGCCTGGAGAATCCCAGGGACGGTGGAGCCTGGTGGGCTGCTGTCTCTGGGGTCGCACAGAGTCGGACACGACTGAAGCGACTTAGCAGCAGCAGCAGCAGTGACTGCTGACGATGAGAATCTTTTCATGTGTATGTTTGCCATCCTTATATCTTTTTTGGTGAGAATCTTTGAAGTCTTTTGCTTATTTTTTAATTGGGTTTTGTTTTCTTAATTGTTGAGTTTTAAGAGTTCTTTATGTATTCTGAATATAAGTCCTTTGTCAGATATATGATTGATAAATACTGTCTCTCAAAGGGCAGAAGTTCTTAATTTTGATAAGGTTTAATTTATATTTTCTTTAATGGGTTGTACTTTTGGTGGTATAACTGACCAAAGATCACAAAGATTTTCTTCTATGTTATTTTTCTAGACATTTTATAATTTTAGCTTTTATATTTAGGTCTATAATCCATTTGGAGTTAGTTTTTATGTATGATGCAAGATATGGAATGATGTTTACTTTTTGCATAGGGATATTCACTATTTATTGAAATGACTGACCTTTCTCTATTGAATTGCCTTTGTACCTTTGTGCAAAAGCCAATTGACCATATATTTGTGGGTCTTTTCTAAAGTCTCCATTCTGTTCCACTGATCTATCTTTATACCAATATCACATAGCCTTGATTACTATAGCTTTATTATTAGTCTTGAAATCCAACTTTATTCTTTCTCTAAATAAGAATTTTAGAATTAACTTAAATTTTACAATATTTGTCAACTTCTGGGTTTAAAAAGTCTAATGGGATTTTGATTGGGATTTGATTTTATCAATCTATTTGGGAAGAACTTACAGCTTAACAATTTTAAATATCCCAATCCAAGAACACAGTATATCTCTCATAAGTGTGATCATTTTTTAATCTCTTTTCAGCAATGTATTTTCAGTGTACAGGTCTTATACTGCATTTTTGAGATTTAGTTTTAAGTAGTTGATACTGTTATGCCCTTGTAAATGTTTATGTAAGTTCAGTTTCCAACTGTTTGTTGTAACTATTTAGAAATACAGTTGATTTTTTAAAATATTGATCTTATGTCCTGCAGCCTCACTAAACTCATTTATTAGTCTTATAGCTTTTTTAGGTTCCATAGAATTTTCCACATAGATATTATGTTTTCGAGAGTAAAGACAGCTTTACTTCTTGTCTAGAGTGGCTTCCTTTTATATATTTTTTCTTGCCTTATTGTACTTGCTAGAAGCAGTAAATTGCTAAATAGAAATAGTGACAGTGGACAGCCTTGCCTGTACTTGGTCTTAGAGGAAAGAGAGCCAGTCTTTTCCATTAAGTGTGATGTTATCATTAGGGTTTTCATAGATGCCCTTTCGCAAGTTGAGAAGTTCCCTACTTTGCTGAGAGTTG
>NW_011494749.1:2154524-2166357 GCF_000754665.1 Bison bison bison | reverse complement strand
AAATGGATCTTGAATTTTGTCAAGTCTGCATCTATTGAGCTATTCTTATGGTTTTTCTTTTAAGCCTGTTAACATGGTGAATTACACTGATTTTCAAATATCAAACTAACCTTGAAATCTTGAGGTAAATCCATTTGTTTACTATTTATTATCATATATATATATATATGTATATATATATAGTTAGATTCCATTTGCTAAAACTTACTTAAGAATTTTTACATCTATACTCATGAGATATCAGTCTCTGCTTTTCTTTTATTGTAATGTTTTTGTCTAGTTTTGGTATCAGAGTAATTCTAATCTTATAGAATGAGTTGGGATATGTTCCATCCCCATCCCCTTCAAGTTACTTGAAGTGTTTGTATATAGAATTAATATTATTTCTTCCTTAAATATTGGATAGAATTCATCTTGGACTAAAATTTTCTTTGTGGGAAGATTTTTAACCACTAACTCAATTTATTTAACAGATGTAGAGCTATACTGGTTATCTATTTTTGTTTGTTTGTTTGAATAATAAATTCTATCAAAAAAATTTTATATTTCCTCTAAGTTGGTCATATTATTGGCACAAAGCTATTCTTGATATTATCTTATAGTAATTTTAATATCTGTAGAATACATAGTGATATCACCTCTCTCAATCCTGATATTAGTAATTTGTGTCTTCTTTCTCTTTTTTTCCTGATCAGTCTGGCTAGAGGTCTATCAATTTTACTAATCTTCTCAAAGAACCAGCTTTTAATTTCATGTATTTTTCTCCATTGTTTTTGTTTTCTGTTTCACTAATATCTTCTCTAATCTTGATAATTTACATTTTTCTGCTTAGTTGAGGTTTAATTTGCTCTTTTTCTAGTTGCTTATGGTGGTATCTAAAGTCATTGGTTTAAGGCCTTTCTTCTGTACTATGTTTAGTGGTATAACTTGCCTATAAATATGTTTTGGCTAAACTTCAGAAATTTTGATATACTGTGTTTTCATTTAGTTCCAGATTATTTCTTAATTGCCCTTTTGATTTCTTCTTTGACCTGTAGGTTATGTAGAAGTGTGCAAATTCATTCCCAAACAATTGGCTACTTTCCAGATATCTTTCTGTTATTAACATTTAGCTTAATTCCTCTGTAACAAAAAAACATTCTTCTGATTTGGATATTTTAAAATTTCTTAAGACTTAATTTGTAGTTAGACTATGGTCTATCTTGGAAATTTTTCTGTGTGCTCTTGAAAAGAATAAGTACACTGTTAAGTGGAGTGTTCTTAAAAATGTTAAGTTAAATTAGTTGATAGCATTGCTCAAGTCCTCTATATCCTTACTGATTTTCTATTGTACATGTTCCATCAATTAGTAAGAGAAAGGTTTTGAAATCTTCAACTATAATTATAGATTTGGTTTTTTCTCTTTTACAGTTCTAAATATCCCACCACCAAAGCCACACATGATAAAAATCAATTCAGAACCTCTGGGGGCGTGACCCCAGCCATCATTATGTTTTTAACTCCCCAGAGTGATTTGGGCTTCCCTGGTGGCTCAAATGGTAAAGCGTCTGCCTGGAATGCAGGAGACCTGGGTTTGATCCCTGGGTCTGGAAGATTCCCTCGAGAAGGAAATGGCAACCCGCTCCAGTACTCTTGCCTGGAAAATTCCATGGATGAAGGAGCCTGGTAGGCTACAGTCCATGGGGTTGCAAAGAGTCAGACACGACAGAGCGACTTCACTGGTAGAGTGATTCTCGTGTGCAGCCAGGTTTGAGAAACGTCGCCTCATGCAGTCCACATTGTGAATTCAACAGATTCTCAAATGCATTATCTTATTTAATCCTCATGCCTGCCTTTGAGTTAGGCATTATTCATTTCTATTTTACCTAAAATGAAATTAAGTCCTAGACATTTGTCTAAGATCACACAGTTGACCAGAAAGCCTAGCTGGGGTTTGAACCCAAGTGACCTAATTCATAGTTTATTCCTTTGAGGTACTTACATTTTGTTCTGTGAGCTATGTTTATTGACTAGAATTCTATCTGTATTTCTATTCTATCCCCCTAACACACTCTTTTGGGTTGTGGGCAGAAGTTGTGTCTAACCCAAAACTTATAATTTTCACTGGACCTACCACAGTGTCTGTCCCCTGGAGACGATTCTAAGGTTTTTCTTTTTCCTGTTGAGAGATCTAAGTATCTGGGTTCATGTCACCACATAGTCATCCATCTGCCTTTTTCATAGTCTATCCACAATCTAAGGTTTAAGTCAAGCTGTAATTAACACTGGCACACAAACTCTTCTCCAGAAACCTTCTCGGGCTGCAGACTGTCAGCCTGCTTCACTCCACTAATACACAACATTGGCAGCCTGGGCCCAGAATTAGCCCTGAGCTACCCATACAAGTTTGGGGCAAGATTATGAGAGAAGAGCAGCCGGGGATGGATGGTTTGTTTGAGTGCTTCCAACAGGAGAAGTAATGATGAAAGAAGTCCTGCCCATGCCAACCCCTCATTTGTACTTGGCTGTCAGGGGTTTCTGGCTGGTCTTTTTCGATTTGTCATTATTTTTTTCCAGAGGTTCTGGGTTTGCCTGCATGTGTCTGCTGCTATGTGGATGCCATGACTAATTAAGTTGGTCAACGATTAATATTTAAAGATCAGGAGTGATTTGAATCATTCCTCCAGAGGAGTTGCTCAACTGCCTCCAAGGAAAGGGATTAGCCCCCCCAAAATGGATCATTAATGTTTTTGAGATAGTGTGCCTTTCAAAGAGACAGATACCTCATAATTTGTTTCACCATTCCTCTGCTACTGTCCATTGTTCATTGTTTCCAGTTTTCACAGTTATCAGTGATTCTCCCATAAATATCTATATTCATATAAAGATTTCCTTCCCCCTTCTTTTGAATTATTTTATTTGTAGAAATTTCCAGGAGTGCTATTACTATACAGAAGGGCTTGAATGATTTTAAGGGATTATGAGCTCTTAAAAAGGCAGTACCACAGAGTTCATAGCCCATGTCACATCTTGATTAGTTGAATTAATTATGACAAGGAAGAGCCAAGTTATTTCCTAAAGCATCACTCACTGTCCAGTCTTATCCCACAGAGTGGTGTGAGCAGTACTAGATAAAGGCATCTCCATCACCTCATTCTTTATTCCACCAAAACTCACCTAAAAAAAAAAAATCCTCACACATTTTAAGCGATGAGCTTTTGGAATAAATTTAAGGAACTCCAGAACGAAACCATGGGACAAATCAGTGACGCACCTCCTGAGATAAATGCTGTCTTGGAAATGAAAGGAGAGCATGCAGTGTGCGTGGCAGGGGGGACAGTAGGCAGGGGGGACAGTAGGGCGAGGGTACAGGTCAGATATGATTGGAACGTTGGTGTCACAGTTGTCCCCTGCAAACTGGTTTCTGGGAGCTGGGTGCAGACAGCCTGAATTGAAAGCCAAACACAGACAGCAGCTGTTGAGGATGTAAAGTCTCTGGCCAGAGTGGATAGGGAGATGGGTGTGGTCACCCATAGACCAATTTCCACCCCACCCTATGAGCCCAGTGACAGAGGCTGAGAAGAAAGAACTTCCCGTGTTGCATTCCAGTGCTCCTTTCTGGGCTTAGTGGGAATCTTCGAGAATGCAAGAGACTGGTTGCCAGGCCTGATTACCCTGCACACACTCCCTCAACTGGGTTCCCCTGACAGTCACCGAGACTCCGGAGAACACCACGACCAGCCACACTGGCCCTGGATGGCTGCACTGCGCTGGCCATAGCCCCAGGTATAAAGTACAAGTAAATCCTACAACCATCCTCTCGGGACTGTG
Organism: Bison bison bison; assembly: GCF_000754665.1. Taxonomy (NCBI): domain Eukaryota; kingdom Metazoa; phylum Chordata; class Mammalia; order Artiodactyla; family Bovidae; genus Bison; species Bison bison. The sequence continues at coordinate 2,162,547 of NW_011494749.1, read as the reverse complement.
GGGAAAGTGCAGGGAGCCTGAGGATCTTTCCTGCATTGCACAAGGAAGCGCTGATCCACCAGATCACCACCGGCCCCTTCTGCAATTTCTCAGAACCTCTGACAAGAGCCCTCAGGCTGCATCACTGAGCAAGGAATCTTCATTATTCATTTCAACATCACTCTTCTTGGAAACCCTGACTGCTCCACTCTCCAGAAATAATCCATCAAACTTCTCCCTTTGTTGAAGTCACACTGTGAAAACTCCCATAATCAAATTCCCCATGTTCGGATCTCTGCTGATGTTATTATGTAACAGCGGAGTCCAGAGCAAAGAGTGGGGCAGACTGACATCTCTTTTTTTTTTTTTTTCTTTCTCAGCCTTTTAACTTTTTATCATGAAATGTTTTAAACATACACAAAGTGAGACAGAATGGCATAGTGAACCCCATGTCCCTCCCACCCAGTTGGAACAATCTCTACAGGCGCTGATCTTGTTTCAAGGAGCACCCCTATCCTACTTCCATCCCCTCCCCCACAAATATGCACATTTCCTTAACTGGAAAATTTTTTTTTATGTGGACTATTTTTAATGCCTTTCTGAATTAGTTACAATATAGCTTGTTTTATGTTTTGGTTTTTTGGCCTCCAGGCATATCGGATCTTAGCTCCCTGAGCAGGGATTAAACCTGCACTTTCTTGCATTGGATGGCAAAGTCTTAACCATTGGATCTCCAGGGAAGTCCCTAACTGGAATTTTTAAAAGCAAGTCCCAGACACAATGTCATTTCACTTGTAAATACTCCGGTATGCCTCTGTATCTAAAAAGAACTTTCTTTTTTGATGTAACTTCTATAGGCACTGGTATTTATTTAGCAACTATTGGTATTTGTTTGGGATTGATATTAGGTTAAGCATAGCATCACTGACTCAATGGACATGAATTTGATCAAACTCCAGGAAACAGTGAAGGATAGGGAAGCCTGGCGTACCACAGTCCATGGGGTTGAAAACAGTTGAACATGACTTATCGACTGAACAACACATGACAATAAGACCCTTTACATAATTTAGTTAATGAAATCTCAGCCCAGCAGAGAAACACCTTAGAAATTCATAACCTCCCCAGTGGAAAGAAATGCTCTGGCCTTGAGAACTTTGCTGTTTGCATTTTACTCATGAAGAAAAACTGCTCAGCCAAGTCAGGGTAAGCTGTGGAGAGGCTGCAATCCAAGAGACCGCAGAGCTTGGAACAAGAGGCAACGAGTCAGAGCCTGACTTGCTCCATTCCCCCTGGATATTCAGGTTATTAAAGGGACAAAGCTTCCTCATATGAAAAATTCCTTTTAAAAATGAAACAAAAAACCTTACTTAAACCTTTAAATTACATTATCAAGATAGAAACACCCAGACTTCTTAAAAAGGTAGTGCCTTAAAAAAAAAAACTATTCATAAAAAGAGTTTTGAAAAATCTGATTCCTCTTTCTACTCTCATCAGGTGTGTGTGCAGAGAGAGCCCTGGAGGAATGTTGCTCCAAGCCTAAGCAATCTCAGTGTATTTCTGTTTGCTCTGTGCTCTTCCTTGCAGTCTCTGCACCTCATCTACATACCCGCACTCAGGAGATGGAAGCAGATGAGCAGCACTGGACTGACCTGCCCGAAGAAATGTTCGACTGCACAAGCATAGCCTTGGGGTCTCTGCCTCAAGGACAGGCTGATAAACTCACTCTCAGTCACACAGGCTTTGGGCCTTCTAACTCCAGCCTCCTAGACTCAAAACCCCAGGTCAGCCCTGGAGACAGTCACAGCATACTGCTGATTCTCCCTTATGCTTGCCATTACTTCATGCAAGAGTGCCCAGTGTGAATGGATGCCCTCCTCAGGCCCAGTCCACCACGGCTGGAGATTGGGATGTGTTACACAAAGGAGCTGCCACCCACTGTTGTGGGTGAGGACTGTGCATGAGGAAGGAGATACTGTCACCCTGGTTGGCAGTGTGCACAGCACTCACTGAAAACTGGGCTACTTTATTTATTTAATTTTTGTCTGTGCTGGGCTTCACTGCTGTGCGCTGGCTTTCTCTAGTTGCGGTGAGGCAGGGCTTCTCTTTGTTGTAGTGCATGGGTTTCTCATTGCGATGGCTTCTTTTGTTGTGGAACAAAGGCTCCAGGGGCTTCCCTGGCTCACTGGTAAAAAGTCTGCCTGCAATGAAGGAGATGTGGGTTTGATCCCTGGGTCAGGAAGATCCCCTGGAGGAGGAAAACAGACAACAAATTATAACTATGTATCAGGTTGTGATAGGAGAAGGCAATGGCACCCCACTCCAGTACTCTTGCCTGGAAAATCCCATGGACGGAGGAGCCTGGTAGGCTGCAGTCCATGGGGTTGCTGGGAGTCGAACATGACTGAGCGACTTCACTTTCACTTTTCACTTTCATGCACTGGAAAAGGAAATGGCAACCCACTCCAGTATTCTTGCCTGGAGCATCCCGTGGACAGAAGAGCCTGGCGGGCTCCAATCCATGGGGTCACAAAAGAGTCAGACACGCCTTAGCCACTAAATGACAATGGGCTCTAGAGCATGGGCTTCAGTAGTTGTGGCGCTCAGGCTTAGTTGCTCTGCAGCCTGTGGAATCTTCCTGGGCCAGGGAAGGCAAACTCTTAACCACCGCACCTCCAGGGAAGACCCGGAGCTACTTCCATAGGCTTTGATAGGTGTTCCCTCCATCCGGGCCAACCATCCGATGTCTCTGTGACTTGCCGTCTTGCCGCTTTCACTTCTTTCGCATCTCTGCACAAGTACCCCATTATCAGGGAGGCCTTCTCCCCCCACCCCAACACACACCCAGCCTTTTCTTCTCCTTGCTCTCTCTCTACCACTATCACAACCTGATACTGCTACTGCTGCTGCTGCTAAGTCGCTTCAGTTGTGTCCGACTCTGTGCGACCCCATAGACGGCAGCCCGCCAGGCCCCGACAACCCTGGGATTCTCCAGGCAAGAACACTGGAGTGGGTTGCCATTTCCTTTTCCAGTGCATGAAAGTGAAAAGTGAAAGTGAAGTCGCTCAGTCATGTCCGACTCCCAGCAACCCCATGGACTGCAGCCTACCAGGCTCCTCCGTCCATGGGATTTTCCAGGCAAGAGTACTGGAGTGGGGTGCCATTGCCTTCTCCTATCACAACCTGATACATAGTTATAATTTGTTGTCTGTTTTGGTCCCTACCCTATGCCTTGAACCTGGATCAGTGCCTAGAACATCCAGCAAGGGTTCATCACATTTGTCCAGGGTGAATGATCTCCTTAAGAACAAGGCCATGACCCCTTTTCCTGCCATACCTGACTGATCAGAGCAGGCAGTGAAAACAGATGCTCTTTGCCGAGCAGGGGCTCTGTAGGAAATCAATGGGGAAATACAAAGGAGCTTTCCAGATCCAACACTCACCCCAAAAACCTAGCTGTTCTAGTAGGAAAGCCACTTTCTTAAAGCTGTATCTTCCGTGACCACCTTTTGAGCTTGGGACCACCAGCTCGTCCTGTGTTCTTACCCTTCAGGGTATACATGAAGCTTCCCAGTGCCCCGACTAACAAACTTTCAGGCACTTACACTTTCATAATAATATATCCCTCTCAGAGCTATACCACTGAAAGGTGTTCCTTCAACAACAGAAAGATTTATTACTTTCTTCCCCCACAGAAAAACCACAAAAATATTTTCTTCTTGACTACAGCAGTGAGTTCCAAGTTTCATTAAAGAACTGGCCAGATGCTTCCTCCTAGCTTGTGTGGGAAGAAGTTAAGATAAAGGGCACTTGGAACTCTACCTCTGAACACCTGCCTCATACCTTATTCCCTCATGACAGGTCTTCTTCCTGTTTTCCTGGGGTTGGGGATATAGAGCTGTATGTGACCTGCTTCTCCCAGCAGCTGGGGCTCTGGAACACCCCTCCCCACCCTCTCCTTTTGGGTATTAATAATAGATGGCTTTTATTGAACTGTGCACCTGCCATAAACCAGACATGGCACTTCACAAATTGTTTCAAATTCTTAATCTCCAAACTGGAAAAAGCTGTAACCTGAGTGTCTGCTGCTTGGACAGCCCCTCTCTCTGTAACAGCAGAGTCTGTCTTTCTGTCTCTGTCACTGAGAACCACTCTCCCCCAGTAGATTTGCAGAGAAGAATGGGTCTCTCATCTCCAAAGCCAGTCCAGGCTGTGGCCAGCTCCACTGCTTTCTCCTGCCCCCAGCTCCACCCTCAGCCAGGTTTCTGCTCGCCGGAGTGTGGGGCCTGGCCTGTGTTCTGGGGCTGCCATCTTCCCCGAGTATGATACTCATGGTGGCCTTGGGGGTGACATTGACAGAATAACGGCCCCTAGAACGTCCACATTCTGGAACCTGTGAATATGTTACCTTACATGGTAAAAGGACTTTGCAGATGCAATTAAGTTAAGGACCTTGAGTTGGGGAGATTGTCCTGAAATATCCGGGTGAACACGATGTAATCACAAGGGTCCTTATAAGGGAAAGAGAGTAAAAGTCAGAGAGGGAGATATGACGATGGGAGCAGAGGTCAGAGGGATATGAGGAAGAGGCCAAGGAATGCAGGCTGTCTTTAGAAGCTGAAAAGGGCAAGAAAACAGATTCTCGCTTGGTGGATTCAGAAGGAATGCGGCCCTGTAGACATCTTGATTTTAGGTCTTCTAACCTGCGGACAGTAAGATAGTACATTTGTGGTGTTGGTGACAGTTCGGTATACCAGCCATAGAAAACTAATACAAGGGACAGTGCAGGGAAGTCACATTCGCGATTGTTGTCTTCTCTCTTAATTCTACACATCCAACATGAATGTGTAGGCCACTTCATTAAAAATTTGGGATATGTATAGGGGAAAAAATGAAAATTAAACATAATTGTTCCCAGAGCCCCAGGTGAAGAAGGAAAAGCCCTTAGCAGTGTGTCTTCATAGGCCTGGTCCATTTCCTAACCTTGCTGACCAGTCCCAAGGCCAAACCTATTTCTTCTTTTCCTCTGTGAGCCCACTGCTCTCCATGGTGCCATTCATTCATTCAAGTGTTTACTAATTGCCTGTGGTGTCCAAGGCACCATTCTAGGTGCTGGGAGTACAGCACACAGAAGACAAAGAATACAAGCTGTCACTATATTTACCATTTACTGCAACACCCCTCCAAGCCCCATGATATCCCCACTCAACAAAATCCATCCAACCCTTACCCTCTACCACAAATAGGACCATCTATAGCAGAAGGATAATCCACAGCCAAACATTTTTCAAAGTCTAAGTCACTCAGAAATCATACCGTTGTTAGATGACTCCCAGAATAATCTATGAGAGGTTTCATTTCTCCAGTTCTTGTTCTCTTTAGGGTCCCTCTGCCAGAGTGTAATCAAGGTACCCCTCCTCATTCTTCCTGTGGTCTTCTGATCACCAATGATTAATTCTTAGATATCTCACACACACACACACATACACATACACCAAAGAAAAACCATCAGTGTTAGTCCAAATCCATACTAAGGAAGTGAGGGGAGAATCATCCTACATGAACTTCATTCTTTCAACACATTCTGCCCAACTAAATGCGGACATGCCTCACTTTTGTTATGCAAAGCAGCTCCAATTCCCCCTTTCTCAGTTCCTACCTGTAGACTACGCCCAGGATCTGCCCTAGCAATGCTGCCTATTACGATGCCCTTCCGAACAGAAAGACCTCTAGTCATTACATCATCCCTTTCTACCCAGAAGCTTGGTAGATGTACATTTTAGATTCATTGAGCCGCATCACGTTCCTATCCAGGGCTTCTTCGACTAACAGACTCCACAAGGACATGAATCTGCACCCTCTTTCCCCAATCCCTACCAAGCGCTCCAGAGTCATGGGACTTTTCTAGCTATAGGAAGGAACTCCCAAGGGAAAATACCTCCTTTTCATCACTTGTAAATGATTCTCTCCTTCTTCTTCTCTTCCTCTCCTATGGTCTTTTCCTAACAAAGGATAAACGGGCGCCATCCAGCAGATACTTCTTAAAAAAAATATTGTATTGGAGTATAGTTGATTTACAGTGTTGACAGGTGTCCATCAAAGTAATTCAGTTATATATATACATACATCTACTCTTTCTCAGATTCTTTTCCCAGATTCTTATCCCAATTACAGAATATTGAGTAGAGTTCCCGTCCTATATCATAGGTCCTTGTTGATTATTTTATATAGAGTAGTTGCTGCTGCTGCTGCTAAGTCGCTTCAGTTGTGTCCGACTCTGTGCGACCCCATAGAGGGCAGCCCACCAGGCTTCCCCGTCCCTGGGATTCTCCAGGCAAGAACAGTGGAGTGGGTTGCCATTTCCTTCTCCAATATAGAGTAGTGTGTATATGCTAATCCCAAACTCTTAATTTACCCCCTGCCCCACATCCTGGCCTTTCCCCTTTGATAACCATAAGTTTGTTTTCAAAGTCTGAGTCTGTTTCTGTTTTATACATAAGTTCATTTGTATTCTTTTTTTTTTTTTTAGATCCCACAGATAAGTGATATCACATGATATTTGTCTTTCTCAAGCAAGTACTTTTGATTAAAGCAAATATTAGTTCTCTGGGCACTGAGAAATTTCAGAAGGAAAAAATGTTAGCAATAGAATCCAATGAAGCTTACTACCATTAGCTACACAGTGCTGGTTGAAGGGTGATTATTGTAATAGAAATAAAAATGCATTGATTATGTGTTTACTGGGTGCCAGGGCTTTACTAAATGTTTTTCTTGCCTTTAGCTCATTTAGTCCTCCTCAGTGCAGTTGCTGCTGCTGCTGAGTCGCTTCAGTCGTGTCCGACTCTGTGCGACCCCATAGACGGCAGCCCACCAGGCTCCCTCGTCCCTGGGATTCTCCAGGCAAGAGCACTGGAGTGGGTTGCCATTTCCTTCTCCAATGCATGAAAGTGAAAAGTGAAAGTGAAGTCGCTCAGTCGTGTCCAACTCTTAGCGACCCCGTGGACAGCAGCCCACCAGGCTCCTCCGTCCGTGGGATTTTCCAGGCAAGAGTACTGGAGTGGGGTGCCATTGCCTTCTCCGCCTCAATGAAGTTAGGATGATTTTTATCCACATTTCACAGATGAGGAATTTGAGGCTGTGAGGGGTTAAGAAAATTGCTCCAAGATTACATTGGGAGTTGGTGACAGAGTTGGGGTTCAACCAGGTTCACCTAATGGTCAGACCTTAACCTCTGCTGCACTGTGCTTTAGTGACTGGAATCCTCTCCAGGCTGATACCTCCTATCTCCAGTTCCATTCTTAACTGAAAATGATAAAGGCAGGAAAGAAGGAAAAGACAGGTTTCCTGAGCAAATTTGAGTACTCTGAGAATTATAGATAGGTGAGAAGAAACCTGAAGCCAGGAATAAGAAATTTTAAATTACAACTAATTGAGCAATAATAAGGTTGGAAATTCATGGTTTAGAGTCAAGCGTGGTGTAGGGACCAGTGGCAACATTTATTTTGAAAAGTGTCAGGGACTGCCACCTCCATTTAGATGCTTTTAATAAATGACAGTCTAAAATACTCTAAAGAGAATCCCAGCAGAGACTACAAGCCAAAAGTCTTTGGCTTACAAAATCATGGGGGCTGCTACTTCCTAAGTTACCATGCACGGAAGCAAAACTTGGCAGAATCAGAGACAAAGGATTTTGATCTTGTTCCCACCATTGCAAAACAAACCGCTGGGTTACCTCCGTTGCTGCTCTTGAGTACCAAGATCCTGCTAGGCACTGTTTGGAAGAGAATCCCATTTAGGTCTATGCCCAGGGAAGTCAGCCCCTCTAGAGGTAGGGTCCCAAAAACCTAAGTTCAGGGTCTTTTCAACACCTTTTTGTTTTCTGCGGAGTTCTATTTCTTAAGGAAATTTTCCACATGTAATTGAGCTGCTACTCTGACACCATTTTCATTGAGTAACTCATGGTGATGTCACACCAGCCAGGCACTAGGGGAAGCCCTGCTTTTATGGGTTGGCTCTTAATTTAGGAATTTTTATTTTCTGACTT
>NW_011494749.1:2132789-2154424 GCF_000754665.1 Bison bison bison | reverse complement strand
GTTAAGAGGCAAATGGTTGAGTGAAAGCAAGATGTGAGTCCTGTAATAGTACATCTTAATTGGAGAGTTGGCAAGAGAGGAAAGATGTGTAGGCTTGGTGTGGGCTCCGTTGCCCCTAATGGGGTTCGTGGAGCTGAGCTGAAGAGTAGGCCACAGACAGCAGGATTCACAATCCCCCCCACTGCCACTGTCCTGTGTACCTAGGGAGCCAACTGCCTCCTCCCTGGCACCTGGGCAACCACATCTAACCCATATCCCAGCTTCCTCCCTCGCCTCTCGTCTGCTCTGTGCAAGCTTGGCAAACCTCGCCTGTAAAAGCCTAATCCAAACAGCATGTCCGCTGAGCTCAGTGGGGTGACTCATGTGCAGTGATGCGTGAGGCCAGCAAGTGGAGATTAGGATCTGGCCCGCCCGCCAGCCTACCCTGCACTTCCTTTGATCAACTCTGATGGTTTTTAATTCTGCAGAAGCAGCTTCCTGCCAGGGACAAGTACCTCTTGGTGGAGGCTGGAGCCATGTCGATGCTGACCTACTTGTCAGAGTCAAGGCCTGCATGTGCTGATGGCACGCAGACTGACACTCTGGGCTCACAGCCCACACGGAGCCAAGAGGGGAGCCTCTTTCACTGAGGTGCCCGTGGTAACATCAGAAGCTTGCTTCGAAGCCAACACCAGCAAGGCCATGCGTGTGAGCAGCCCGGTTTCTGAACCTGATCCTGGCATTGGTTAGACTCACTAGGTAATAAAGAAAAATGGGACTCTCTCTAGGGGACTTTTTTTTGGTAAGCTGGAACATCCCTAAGGACAGTGTTTGGCATAAAATGAAACACTCACTGGGCTCTTCAGAAGTGCCTTTTCACATCTGTTTTGCTCAAAATGGAACACATTCGAAGTATATTATTTTCTTGAACTTTTTTCCCCCTGCTTGAGTGGAATGTGTTTGCCTCTTGCTTCTTCCAAATCCCCTCAATGACCAACACCAAGCAGAGCCCCTGAGACCAGGTCTTATTCTCTCTGTTTCTCTCTCATTCTTTATCATGCTCTCTCCTTTCTCTCACTTTTCTCAGGAAGTGAAGGAGTGATTCTCAACCTCAGTTGCAAGTTAGGGAGACCCTGGGGTCAGGCTCGGGCTTTAAAAAATCCCCAGTCCCAGGCTCCACCCTAGCATAATTCATCAATAGAGCATGCCTGTGTGTGTGCTAATCACTCAATGGTGTCTGACTCTTTATGACTCTATGGACTGTAGCCTGCCAGGCTCCTTTGTCCATGAGATTCTCCATGAGACCAGAATACTGGAGTAGGTTGCCATGTCCTCCTCCAGGGGGTCTTTCAGACCCAGGGATCAAACCCAAATCTCATGTCTGCTGCATTGGCAGGCGGATTCTTTACCATTAGCACCACCAGGGAAGCCCTCAACAGTGTGTGAAGTTCCCCATTGTGCAGGCAAAATTGAGGCTCGTTGAAATTTAGGGTCACATGGCATAAGCTGTCAGCCCTAGAAATGCTTCCTGTTTCCCTGTCTGTCCTTCCCACCACCATTCGATCTGAGAGCCTTCTAGAGACTGGTGTATATTGATACTTTAACCAGGTTAAGGTAAGATGGTTACCTTATTAAAAGAATTTGTTCCTCTGATTTAAAGTATTTACCCTCCCCTTGTGATTTAGCTGAGATTGAACATGAAGAACTGAAATACAGAATAGGTGGATCTTGCAGGGAAGAAGTAGAGGATAGCTCAGTACACAGCAGAGGGACCAACCCAAAGGGAATTTCTGGGAGACAGGTTTGTATATGGTGATAATGGGCTGTGGGTAGGGCTTCCAGATCAAATAAGGACCACTAGCTTAATTTGAATTTTCCAATAAACAACAAGTAGTGCAATATTTGGAACATACTTATACTAAAAAATTATTCATTGTTTATTTGAAATTCAAATTTAATTGGATGTTCTATAGTTTTTTGCTAAATCTGGAAATCCAGTTGTAGATGGCAGAACTGCGAGGAGAATTTTGGGCATCTGAGGTAGTGGTCCGTCTCACCTGCGTGCATCACTGCCCTCCAGGGTGTGTTGAGGACAACGGGTAGAATTTGGGGCTATCCCAGTGACTAGGGATTGTTATGAGCATCTAGTGGGTGTGAAGCAGGATGCCAAGGGTACTGTGGTATGTAGAATAGTCCCAATGAAGAATTATCCCATCTAAAATGCCAATATAGTGCCCCGACCTGTCCCACCCACTTCACCATTTTACTGAGGACTCACCTGATTGCCTTCACATAATTGCTCCCTAGAAAGTAATGCACTGGCCTCTCAGACTAAGTTCACAAACTGTCCCCAGAAAAGAGCCAGTTGGATAAATTCCAAGGTACATGCTTCATGTAGTCCAGCCAAACTATATAAATGATCCAATGAAATGAACCCTTGAAATTAACCCCAAGCCTTCAAAGCTTACAATAAGTACTGCCACCTTCGGGAAGCCTTCCTTGACTGCTCCAGTCTTCACTGATACGTTTCCTCAATCCCTAGAATCTTTGTTCTTCTCATTTAATGCTTGAACATATTCTACTCGTTGCATGTGTCTAGCCTGTGAGTCTCACTAACCACCTGGGAGATATTGGGGAAGTGAGACCAAGTTCTGGGTGACCTTGGTCATGTTACTAATTTGATGGTTAGTTTTGTTGTTTGTTGCACTTTTCAGGTTTTTTAAAAACTCTGGTGTAGCTGAAATTAAATGTACAACTAGATGAAGCAGTTAAGGTAAAGATGAAAGGGGGGGTTGAGAAACCACATAGAGGAAGGGGAAGATCAGGAGCTGGAGATAAGATAATTTTGTAAATGGGTATTAAACTTAAGTTCAGGCTCCCTGACAGTCAAAGCAAAAAGGGAAACACAATTGGTTACTGTCTGGAAAAAAGGAAGCAATATTAGCTCATGAGGAAACATAATCTTTTTCTTGTGAATTCTACGTGAAATTTATCACATAGATCCTAAAAGACAAGAGGCTGAGAAACATAATGGAAAATGTCTTCCACTGTGTTTTCACAAGATATCAAAATGTGGGTGGGCTTTTTTTTTCTTTTGCTTTTTGTTCTTCTATTTCTTCTGTTTACTTTCTAAGAAATATGGGACTGTAGTATTGAACTTTGACTCAGTGAAGGCACTCTTGTAAGGTGTTAAAAATATTCTTTTCTTTTTTTTTGTTTGTTTTGTTTCATTTCTAGTGATCTGATTAATCAGGGGGAACTCAGAAGTTTTCACCACCTGGAGCTTTCCCATGGACAGAAGAGCCTAGCAAGCTACAGCCCATGGGGTTGAAGAGTCACGATTGAGTGACTACACAACAGCTTTCATGAAGGCTTCATGTGTGGCTCTCCTAGGAGCTCTGACAGCCTACAGGAAAAGGTAGGGATGCTTGTAAGTATCTAGGGTTGTGGTGAGAGGTAGCGGAAGGATGGCTGGAAACAGCCACATTCTACCTCGCACCCAGCCTCCCCGCCATCCTCTCCACACCCAGCCTTTCCCCCCAAGTTAGAAGCAGATAGCTGGAGTTATCCATCTATCTTTCTAGCCACATCCTCAGGAAAGGGATAAAGGAAAACAGAGTGTCACCAAGGGCCCACCCCAGGGCAGGATCCTAAGAATGGCTTGAGGGACTGCCTAATCCCATGTATCATCCTTCAGTAAAGTGCTACACTTTGGGGTTATTTTGCCTCTCTTCTAAAGTCAGGGAACAAATAATCAGATGACTCAAAAAAAAAGTTTCCTTTTTTGGTTTTATTTGGGGCTTTTTTTGTTTTGTTTTTAGACCAACTTACTAAATGGGTGGGGGACTAAAACAAACGGAAAATAAGCCACAGATGAACCGCCCACCCTGGGCTGGGCAACATCCGTAAGAGAAAACTGTGGCCTGGGACTTTGAAGGGTGGCTGCTGAGCACACGTGTCCCTTCTCCCTAGCCACCCACCCCCATCTCGGAGGCCAACCCTTCTGCGTGGTGGCTAGCAGTGACAAAACCAAGATGAATCACCATATGTCAGGATCCATAAATTGTGAAAAGTCTAAGCAGCAGGTCTGGGATGAGAGATCAAGGCCAAAGGTAAATATTTCTGACATAGGCTTTTGTTTTCCGATGGTGGCAGCTTGGATTTCCTTCCTGTTGGTGAGAAAAGGATGGAGGGGCTAGGCGGGGCTGATCCAGCTGCAGAAGGAAAGGCTGCTAGAGCGGGAGGGGACTGCACTTCTCACTCCCAGGGAGACTTCCCACAGCTCCCCCGCTTCTCCTTGCTTAGGCTGGAGGTAGGGGGCACCCAGGGAGAAGTCTCTACCTCCTTCTCTTAGGGAAGTTCACCCTGGTTGTGCTGACCTTACTGGCCTAAGGGCCTTGCTTCTGGGTCAGAGGACACCAGCCTCAGTGCTGAAATGTGTCTCCTGGACTTATTTCTAATCCTCTGGCAGGTCAGTGTTAACTCACGCTCTCCCTCCACATGGGATTAGAGGAAGGGGGCTTAGGGTCATTTTTGGCTACTGAGCATCTGAACCCCCTTCCCATGTTTGGGATGCTATCACTTCATGAATTTCAGCGCCCTAAAAAAGACTGCTCTAGTCTTCTAGAAGTCTCTAGAAAAGTCTAGTCCACTTTGCAGCTAGGACGTGGACATACAACCAAGACTTGGCCAATCAGGTGCTCTTGCTCCGGAAGGAATCAGAAGTTATTAGCATCAACAAAGTGGGACATTGGAGAATCCTTTCTGGGGGAGGCTGCAGGGTGACAAAAATATCCAGGCTCCCACTGCCCATGGTGGTATCAAGTGTCGAGGGCTGAAGACAGTGATGGTGGAAGCCGTGGTACAGCACTCAGCAGTGGCAGCAGAGGTGCCCTCATCTCACTCTTGCTAGGCTGTGATTGTACCTGTGGCCTCAGATATGATCCTGAGTTCTCAGTTCTTATGTTTTCTGATCCTGTTTTTCAGCCTTCTCAGGGATTATTCGATAGCTTTTTGAGAAATTCCTTTTCTTTAATCTGTCAGAGTTAGTTTCTGTTGCTTGCAGCTGAAAACCCTGATTCTGCCCAGCTACAACTGGTTTCAGTCAATCATTTGCAGATGCTCCTTTTTTTTTTTTTTCTTTCCTGCTTGCATTCTTCAAGCCTCTGTCCTCCTGGCAATTCCACAAGTAATCCAGAAAAGGAGGAACGAGCATGCAGAGAATCTGACCACAGCTGGGAAGTGAGCCAAGAGAACTCTGAAGAACTTGAGTATTAGCTCCTTCACTTTGTTAGGTGGGGTGGATGTGGGGCTGTGGGATGTTCCTCTTATGTTGTTCTTCTCATCTCTAATTTGGTTATACAGTGATTCCCTATGGCACTTACAGAGTCCATGAGTCGCCTTGTTTTCCCCAGTATCCAGGCCATACAGGATGCTCAGTAAATAGTAGTAAATCGTGACAGAGAAAGTTTGAGAAAGAATTCAGGGGAAAGAAGGTACATACATCCTTAGTGTCTCTGTAAAAAAAGAACTGTCTCAACTCTGTGGGCTCGTGAGTCGAGCCAACACTGCAGGAATTTGGTGGTGTTGATTGAAGAGCAGGAACCTGGAGCTTTAGCCATCAGACTGTCAAAGACGGAGACACACTCCCAGGCAGGCAGAGCCTAACCTGGGTCTAGTCCAGGGAGAATGTCAGTCCATTCTTTCTTGGAAGGGAACCCCAACAGTGCCTGCAAGTTCAACTGAGATGGTTTTCCAGAAAGCATTTTGAATCAATTTCAAATGCATTGACAGTACTTGGTTGAAACCCCATACAGAGGTTGAGGGTGGGTGGAGTTAGTTTGAATCTAGAAGACCAAGAGCAGGTTACCTTAACCATAAAAGAGCCTCAGTGCATCTATTGTATGGGCTTCCCAGGTGGTACAGTTTAGGTGAAGAATCTACCTGCTGATGCAGGAGACTCAGGTTACATCCCTGGGTTGGAAAGGATCCCTGGAGAAGGAATGGCAACCCACTCCAGTATTCTTGCCTGGAAAATTCCATAGGGTTGTAAAGAGTTGGACACGAGTGAGCATACACACACACACACACGCATCTTGTTTTGAGTAACATTTATTCAGATTTGAGTCCACAAGGAAGTGTTTGCTACAAACTGACTCTGGTTCTAATTTTTGTTTGTGGGATTAACCAAGGAAACATTTACCTTAGGCAGCTCTCTTAACTAACCTAAGTTTTCATTTCTTGATTTTAAAATCTCTAGTTGTAGAGAGTTTGGGCTATCTTGCTCACTAATTTCCTAGCGAAAATTCGATGTTTCTGTTAATTTTCTTAAGGACAAGAATCACGTGTTGTTTTCCAAATACCCTTGCATCCAAGTACAAAGCTGGACCCAGGAGGCACAGACAGCCCATGGTGTGGCCATGTTCTGAAAAGACTAGGCTGCTGCTGCTGCTGCTAAGTCGCTTCAGTCGTGTCCGACTCTGTGCGACCCCAAAGACGGCAGCTCACCAGGCTCCCCCATCCCTGGGATTCTCCAGGCAAGAACACTGGAGTGGGTTGCCATTTCCTTCTCCAATGCATGAAAGTAAAAAGTGAAAGTGAAGTCGCTCAGTCGTGTCCTACTCGTAGCGACCCCATGGACTGCAGCCTACCAGGCTCCTCCATCCATGGGATTTTCCAGGCAAGAGTACTGGAGTGGGGTGCCATCACCTTCTCCGAAGACTAGGCTAGACCCTTCTAAGACCCTTCTCAAGCCAGGACCTAAGGCTAGCAGTGAGAACGTTAGAAGGGGGAAAACACTGTAACTAGGATCTGTAACCAGTTACAGGTCCTTCTGAACTGTTTGTGGTGCTTAGTTCGGCTAGTGAAGCTGAATTTCCAAGATATCTACTTCTAGCCTATGCTTGTCCCTTGGACTGCGAGGAGATCCAACCAGACCATCCTACAGGAAATCAGTCCTGAATATTCACTGGAAGGACTGATGCTGAAGCTGAAACGCCAATATTTTGGCCACCTGATGCAAAGAACTGACTCATTTGAAAAGACCCTGATGCTGGGAAAGATTGAGGGTGGGAGGAGAAGGGGACAACAGAGGATGAGGTGGTTGGATGGCATCACCAACTCGATGGACTTGAGTTTGAGTAGGCTCCAGGAGTTGGTGATAGACAGAGAGACCTGGTATGCTGCAGTCCGTGGGGTCGCAAAGAGTTGAACACGACTGAGAGATTGAACTAAGCCTATGCTTATCTTTATTTATTTTTTTTTTTTCTCTTGCTTTTTCTTTTTTTTTTTTTTTCTCTAATTTTATTTTATTGTTAAACTTTACATAATTGTATTAGTTTTGCCAAATATCAAAATGAATCCGCCACAGGTATACATGTGTTCCCCATCCCGAACCCTCCTCCCTCCTCCCTCCCCATACCATCCCTCTGGGCCGTCCCAGTACACCAGCCCCAAGCATCCAGCGTCATGCATCGAACCTGGACTGGCAACTCGTTTCCTACATGATATTTTACATGTTTCATTGCCATTCTCCCAAATCTTCCCACCCTCTCCCTCTCCCACAGAGTCCATAAGACTGTTCAATACATCAGTGTCTCTTTTGCTGTCTCGTACACCGGGTTATTGTTACCATCTTTCTAAATTCCATATATATGCGTTAGTATACTGTATTTATGTTTTTCCTTCTGGCTTACTTCACTCTGTATAATAGGCTCCAGTTTTATCCACCTCATCAGAACTGATTCAAATGTATTCTTTTTAATGGCTGAGTAATACTCCATTGTGTATATGTACCACAGCTTTCTTATCCATTCATCTGCTGATGGACATCTAGGTTGCTTCCATGTCTTGGCTATTATAAACAGTGCTGCGATGAACATTGGGGTACACGTGTCTCTTTCCCTTCTGGTTTCCTCAGTGTGTATGCCCAGCAGTGGGATTGCTGGATCATAAGGCAGTTCTATTTCCAGTTTTTTAAGGAATCTCCACACTGTTCTCCATAGTGGCTTATCTTTAAATTCACATCGAACAGTAGAAGATCGTTAAAGCTGCTCATACATCCAATACTGTCTGGGGTTAGTGAAGGAGAGAATTGTGAAACATCATGTGTGTGTGTTAGTTGCTCAGTTGTGTCTGACTCTTTGCGACCCCATGGACTGTAGCCTGCCAGGCTCCTCCATCCATGGGCTTTTCCAGGCAAGAATACTGGAGTGGATTGCCATTTCCTTCTCCAGAGATCTTCCAGACCCAGGGATTGAACCCAGGTCTCCTGCATTGCCGTCTGACTCGTCTTACACATGCACGTATATTTCAAACCTGTGCTGTGCATCTTGGTTTCAGCCCGTGAAATTCTGTGGTGAGTGTTTTTGCTCAGAGAAGGTGCTGCGCCTCTTTCCGTCCTGGGTTTAGAATGATAAGCAGATTAGAAGGTCATGAGTGACAGCGGCCAGGATGGTCCTCTTACTTCCTCCGCTTCCTCTCTCGGGAGAGGCCGGAGGACTCTGGAGAAAACAGAGATGGGAAGGAAAACAAGTCAATCCCAGCGTGGGGAGCAGGGAGGGGAGAGAATGGTGACAGACTGTGGGAGCTGCCAGCAAACATCTGATTCCCTGCATTGCTCGGAGGAGAGGAGGCAAGTCTTCCCAAATCCGGGCGCCCCAACACGATTGCGAAAGCCACGCCCATCGGCCCACAGACGGCCAACACTGCTGCAGAACCAGTGAGACACCTTGGGAAACCGCCCGAGTTTCTGGAGACATCTCTGTAAAAGCTGCCTTTCGCCCTGGTGGATGCTGGAATCCCAGCACTGGGTGACCCAGAGCCGCCTTTTGTTCACGGCAAAGTTAATTTCAGAAATGTCGTTCTCGGATGGATGCGGTCCTGGGGCTAAGAGTCAATGCCTTCTCCCACCGGCGGCCGCGGGGCTGGCTGAGCACGAGCGCAGAGGCACTCCTCGAGCTTTGAAGTCAACAGAGGTAGGCAGGGCAGGCCACGGTGCAAAACTGTGAAGTCAGCAGAGTTATCGCGGGCACTCCTCCCTTCCCCCTTGCTTCCCCTTTCTCCACCCATTTCCCCCCTCTCAGCTTGCAGCTTCTCATTTCCCAGGGGATCGTGCAACAGAAGAAAAGCCGTCCAGAGATACGAGGGGCCAGCCCACGGCTCCAGCTATCGAAGTATGCTCCCCCCCCCCAGCCCCCACCAAGTCTAAAACAAACACAGGAACACATTCCATACATTTCCAAAGACTAGAGAGCGCACACAGAAATCCTGGCCTTTGTGCCTTCTCCCTTAAACCCCACGAGTTTGGGGCCTCAAGTTTGAAGCCGGCTTCCTGCCTCCCCGGGGTTTTTTGAAAGATTCAAAAGTGCCTCAGACCAAGACAGCTGCTTGGTTGATGGCTCACATTGAAACCACAAATTATAAAATGATAAATCGCTGCTCAAAGCTCTTCCAGGAAAGACTATGTTGTCAAGATTAAGTTACAACCTCATGGACCTATGAGTGAGTCGAGCTGCTGACTAACTCTCACACTTCTTTTCCTGCCCAAGATGTTTTTGCTTCGTGAACTTTCACTGTTTCTGAATACTTGAAACAAATGACTGAAGGCAGAAAAAACATCAGGGGACTTCTTAACCCATGGAGCTTTTTACAGGCTTTATTATGTAACGGCTGCTTTCGTTTTGTGAGACCCAAAGGAAGTTGAAGAAATCTCTTTCTTCTTGAGCACTTAACTGCCAGCGATCTGTGAGAAATGGCTTCGTGTGGGCAGCTCCACTCACTTGAAACTCTAGTTGGAACGTGTAGTGTGTGCTAAATCAAAGCTGGTTTTAAGGAATTTGGGTCTTAAAGTATCTGTTCAGTGATTTGGGCAGGATTGCAACATGAATTACTGTATTTGGTTCCCATGAAATAAATTCTTTGGACTACTCTTAAAGGGTCTGGTCTAGTGATCGAGTGTGACAAATAATTAGGCCACATGCATTCTCTCATGTAATGATGCTCCTCTCTGCCAGGGTTTTGGCAGGCAGAAGGAGGTAAGATGAAATGCTTGTTTGACGCCTATATATTGCCTTGCTGAGGGGTCTGGCACACTGACCTCATTGAGATCACCTGGGGCTGGAGGAAGACCATCATCTATCCATTATGTGTCTCCAGCACAGGGCCTTGGTTACACAACTGTGATCCGGTTTCTCCAAGGCCACTCAAGTCTTGAGGACCATCAGACTGTGAGTCATAATCACTTTAGCATTGACTCCTAAGTTCCCTCTTGTTGATTTTACACCTCAAGCCCTTCAGTTTCTCTCTTTCTTGGAGGCCTTGGGTTCTGTGTGGCAGTTTTTGTTTTCTGATGTCATCTTGTGTTATCACCTACGCCGGCCACTGCAGGGCCTGCCACGGCTACTGTCTCTGCTTTTCTTGAAGGCAGGCCTGCTGTCATTACTGCTGCTTTTTCTGGGCTACTTCAAGTTGTGGGGAGAGTTCTTTCCTGTGATTATAGCTCTTTCTTCCAATTTTGACTGGTCTGGCGTCTCTGTGACTATAGCTCATTAGGACTCCTGAGGCTAGGAGGCACTATTTTTTTATGCTACCTTGTTTTTATTTTTTTTAAATAACATATACTGTAACTTACTTTTTGCAGGGAAGTATAAATATGAAAACAATAATAGTCATTAATCCCACAGTCTAGTAATGCTTCACAGTATTTTTTTTTAAATAAAAGTAATAAACCCAAGGGAAAAAATTAAAGCAATAAATTTTATCAGAGAAAAATAAAAGCTCCTCTTCTGCCCCTAAATCCCTCCCCAAAATATAACTACGATTACTAAGTTTTGTGTATCCTTGTTACTGCACATGTATGTATGTCCTTTAACAAAATTTTACATAAAAATAATCTTTCTGTACTCATCATCATTCTACATTTTGCTTTTTTCACCTAAAAGGCTATCTAAGAGACTTTTCCATCTATGCACTGCAGGGATACTCCCTATTTTTAATGTCTGCATAGTCTTTGTTAGAAGAGAATGTGCCTTCCAAATGAAATGCATTCAAATAAAATAATTCCAGGTCATTTCTATCCCTTACTTCCTCCACTCCCTGAATCCAAAGTGAATTATCTGACTTACAAGTTTGAAAGAATAACCTAGGCATGTTAGTTTCAACCCTGGCCTCCCTGAGACTCTCATTTTCACAGTGGTGAAAAAACTAGTACCTTCCTTGTATAGAGATTAGATGAGTTAATATATGTAAAGCTCTGATGCATAGAAATTATTCAGTAAGTGCTAGTTCTCGTAATTAATTTTGCATATGCTGTACTGGGACTTGCTCTCTCCCTTAACAATATATCTTAGGGATTATTCCGCAGCAGTATATATACATGCATGCTTAGTCGCTCAGTCATGTCCAGCTCTTTGTGACCCCATGGACTGTAGCCCGCCAGGCTCCTCTATCCATGGGATTTTTTCAGGTAAAAATGCTGGAGTGGGTTGCCATTACCTCCTCCAGATCTTCCCTACCCAGGAATTGAACCCATATTTCCTGTGTCTCCTACATTGACAGGCAGATTTTTTTTTTTTTTTTGGACAGGCAGATTCTTTACCTGCTGAGCCATTGAGGAAACCCACTTATAGACATACTTCATTTTAAAAGTGGCTAGTATGGTGTTTCATAGTATAACCTCACTGTAGTTTATTTAGATGTGTTCCAATTTGGGTTGTTTCTAACATTCAACCCTTTCTCACCTGAGGATATAGAGTTCTGGAGTCAGTCATTGTAAGGTTCACCTGCCATAAGTATATTTTCCTTTATTTAACAAACATGTATATCATTTACTACCTGTCATACAATGTCCTAATCACCTTTAAAACTTTATTATTAACTCATTAATACTCATAATGATGCTTTTGAAATAGGAGCAGTGTAATCTCCATATTACACATTGGGAAACTGAGGCACAGAGAGGTTAAATAACTTACCTGAGATCACATGGCTGGGAAAAGGAGGACCGAAAAAGCCAGGCCAGGCAGTCTGGCTCCCAAATTCACACATTTGACCTCCCTGTCCACATTCTTCACCTCTCTTTATTCTAAACCCTGTGGCATCACTTCAATAAGACCCTGAGACTCATTTTGTCACATTTCACACCCCTATTGTGGATGGGAATTCAGCCTTTTTGGAATATACTTAGGGACATATAGGTGATTTAAAAGAGAACATGATCGGGACTTTGCTGGTGGTCCAATGATTAGAACTGTGCTCGCCAACGCAAGGGGCACGAGTTCAATCTCTGGTCAGGGAACTAAGATCCCATGTACTATGTGGTGGGGCCAAAAGGAAAAAAAATAAGACAAAACGTGTTTGCTGAATCAGTCTGACTCAAATTACCAAGAGCCAGCTTTTCTAAGGACTGTCCCGACTATAGCCAGCCAGCATGGAGAAAGCTTTTCAAGTGATGATACCAGCATTTGCCTTCAGAGGTCCCAGGTCTGGGCTCTCAACTCTGCCACAGTGGCCCTCTGAGCAAACTCACAATGCAGGTCAGCAGACAGCCTTAAAATAAACAAACATGTTTGTGCTGTGCCCGGTTATGAAACAGTGCATATCCAATTTGGTAGTGCAAAACTCATGCAAATAATCTGCTTTTTCCGATTCCTGCTGTGTATGAGTCTTTGACTTGGCCAACTCAAATTCCTAAAATACTAAGGTTCAGAAAGTCTGGTCAAAGTTTACTAGTTAAATATGAAACCCTGCCTCCTCTATCCATCATCACTGCCCCCATCCCTACCCTCAAGCCACTTTAGCTTTTAGACATATGTACACTAAATGCCTTTTTCTTTCAAGATATGAGTGAGATATTTCTTTTGGAGTATATCCAGATAATCTGGCAAATCCACACTTGATGTTAGCCACAGGGAAGAATATTTATCAAAAAAAGAAGAAAGAGGAACAAAATATAAAATTAGGGCAGACTATGGACTCACCCTCTTTAGAAATCAGAAAAATGGAAGACCTTACCAAACTGAAGAGTTTAATTTTTTTTTTGCTTTGTTAATGGAAAAAATATGTACACATACATAATTTAATATTCTGGAAAATTCTTAATGATTAGCATTTACATTTTCATTTCAAAAGTTATTGCTTATTCTAACATACTAAAACCTGTACTTTTTCCTTTTATACATAAACTTCTATCTCTGGGTTCTGTCTTGTAGAAAGAAAGTTACTTAAGGCCAGTTTTTTACCCATCCTGAAGCTTAAATTTTGGCTCAAGGAGCTTCCTGTCCTACTCCAGCTGTGACATGTTGAAAATAAACCTGGCAATTGGAGACAATTTGTTATACTTTCTGAGCTTTTGCTGTGGCTGTAGCCCTTTATGTCTTAGGAAATAGGGTGGGAGATAGGGAGAGAAGTGGGGGAGAGGGAAGGAGAAGGGGAGGAGATCTGATGGAAACAGGAAATAGGGTCTTCCGGTTTTCCCAGGCCTTCTTTCTGCTCCTTTTACCTTTGCATCCTCCAAGGGGATGAACTGCCTCTGCACAAACAGGCGCACCTCACTTTATTGTGCTTCACTTTTTTGTGTGCTTTGCAAATATTATGCTTTTTACAACTGGAAGGTTTATGGCCATCCTGCATCAAGGAAGTCTATCAGCACCATTTTTCCAGTAACATTTGCTCATTTCATAACTCTGTGTCACACTTTGGTAATTCTGGCAATGAATGTGAAAAAAGAGTCACTCAATTGTGTCCGACTCTTTGTGACCCCATGGCCTGTAGCTCGGTAGGCTTCTCTGTCCATGGAATTTTCCAGGCAAGAATACTGGAGTGGGTAGCCATGTCCTCCTCCAGGGGATCTTTGTGACCTAGGGATCAAACCCAGGTCTCCCGTTTTGCAGGCATATTCTTTGCTATCTGAGCCACTAGAGAAGCCCTTTTTCAATATTGTACTTGCTACGGTGACATGATCAGTAATATTTCATGTTAGTACTACTACTCGCTGAAGGCTCAGATGACAGCCTTTTTTAGCAATAAATTGTATTTAAATTGGGCTTTTTCTATGGCTCAGTGGGTGAAGAATCCGCCTGCAGAGGAGACATAGGAGACACGGATCCCCTTCCTTGGTCAGGAAGATCCCCTGGAGGAGGAATGACAACCCACTCCAGAATTCTTGCCTGGAAAATCCCATGGACAAAGGAGCCTGGCAGGCTACAGTCCATGGGGTCACAAAGGGTTGGACATGACTGAGTGACTGAGTACACATGCATGTATTTAAATTAAGGTATGTTGTTTTTTTAGACGTAATGCCATTGCACACTTGATGGGCTACAGCATAGCCTAAGCATAAATTTTCTATGCACTAGGAAACCAGAAACTTCATGGGACTTGCTTTACTGCAGTCTTCACTTTATTGCTGTGGTCTGGAACCAAACCCGCAGTATCTCCGAGGTCTGCCTGTGTGTCTAATCCAACTCTTCTCACAGGGAGGTAGTTGAGCAAGAAGGGATTGTGTTGGGATGGGAGCAGGAACTTGTCTTACCCTTAATTATAATGCACAGTGCCGGAGATTGAACACAGGAAACTAGATTCTGGCAGAATTGCTAAGAACAAAGACAGAAATTGATTTAAAAAGGAGTGATCCATTTTTCATTAAAAATACCAACCACACACTCACAAAACTAATCACCCTATTCTCCCACCCCAGTATCATCTACTGGAAACTGCTCTAAACCCTTGTCCCTACTGAAGAAGTAGGCCCAACAGTCATGTTTTGTAGCTTGTTATCCAGCTCTCCATTCTCATAGCTGATTGAACAAGAGGTGAATACCCGATTCAAGAGCAGTTAATCCGTAAATTCACTAGATTCCCATGACCTGTAGCCAGATATGAAAAGAGAAAGAGATCCTGGGCTAATCAGAGTCATTCTCAGAGGAGTGGCATGAAAGCAAAGAGAAAAGTTATTAGCAGTGCAGAAAGGAGGAAGGGTGAACTGTATTTATAATGATGAAATCCCACAGACAGCGATGAATGTCTGTTAGTGAGGTCTGTCAGGCCACCTCAAATTGAGAACTAGCTTTTAGTACTAGTTTTCTGAGGCCAGCCCGTTACGGTTTCTGTTCTTGTATTCTGAAAGCTTCCATTATCTTATCTTGTATTTTTCTTAAAGTTCTTATACTCGAGCTAGCTGGAATGAGTGCCTGGGGGTTGTAGCCAAGAAAAAGCCAAACTAAAGCATTATTAAATAGGCAGGCAAAAATAGAGCCAAAATAAAGAGGACTGAGAAGTCAGGAAAGTCAAAGCCAAAAGCGATGGGAGTAGGTGACTTTTGTTAAGGTTCTTGAGGTTGCCGATAATGTTGTTGAAATGAGTTCAAATTGATTAAAGAAGAAAAAAGAAAAGGAATTCACATATTTATATGAAGGATGCTCAAGTAGAGCAAGGGCAGCCAGGACTCTTAAGAACTAGTGACAGTTCCTCAAAATGTTAATATAGTGTTATTACCATATGACCCAGTGATTCGACTCCTATGAAGACTTAAGTGCACACTAGAACTTGTGCGCCAGTGTTCATAGCAGCATTATTCAGAATAGACAAAGAGCGGAAACAACTCCAATGTCCACCAACTGACGAAGGATAAAGCAATTAGCATACCCCTATAATGGAATATTATTTTATCGTATAAAAGAAACGAAATGCTGATACATACTACAACATGAATGAACCTTGAATAAGTGAAAGAAACTAGACACAAAAGGTCACTTATTATGTGGTCCCAGTTGGCTACTGGGGGCTGGGCAGAGTGGGGAATGGAAAATGATTGCTAATGGTCCTGGAGTTTCTTCTGGGGGAGATAAAAATGGTCTGGAATTAGATAGTGATAGTTGCTGTACAATTCTGAATATAATTAAAAAAAAACAACTCAATTGCATACTTCATTTTTTGAAATATTTATTTTTATTTATTTGGTTACATCATGTCTTAGTTGAGGCACACAGAGTCTTCGATCTCCGTTGTGGAATATGGGAGCTTTAGTTGCAGCATGTGGGACCCAGTTCTCTGACCAGGGATGGAACCCAGGTCCCCAGCATTGGAAGCCCAGAGTCTTAGCCACTGGACCACCAGGGAACTCCCTCACTTGTATACTTTTAAAAGAGTGAATTTTCTCAACATGTGAATTATATCTAAAGCTATTATTACAAAAATTATATACATATGAAAACAGAACAAAGCCAAACAAAACAACAATATTGTGTCTCAAAGTGGAAAGCCAGGAAGAGAAAACCACATGACTCTGTCTCTCTCCACCCACAGCCCCAGGCTGTCATCTCTGCTTCCCTATGGACATCTGCTTCATTCTTCCCTCTCTACAAATCAGCTTTCTTTGCTGTTTCATGCACAGAGCAGCCTATAAACCCCACAGTTCACACTTATGTGTTGTGACAGAGACTAACCAGGTGGTCATCTGTCCATTTGTTCTTCATTCTGAGCATATAATGAAATGACATTTTTCAGCATCCTTTGCAGTTCAGTTCAGTTCAGTCAGTCAGTCGTGTCCGACTCTTTGAGACCCCATGGACTGCAGCACACCAGGCTTCCCTGTCTATCACCAACTCCTGTAGCTTGCTCAAACTCACGTCCATCGAGTCAGTGATGCCATCCAACCATCTCATCCTCTGTTGTCCCCTTCTCTTCCTGCCTTCAATCTTTCTAAGCATCAGGGTCTTTACTAATGAGTCAGTTCTTCACATTAAGTGGCCAAAGTATTGCATATTCAGCTTCAGCATCAGTCCTTCCGATGAATATTCAGGAATGATTTCCTTTAGGATTGACTGGTTTGATCTCCTTGCAGTCCAAGGGACTCTTTGCAGTCAAGTGCAGTCATATGATGAATTATGGCCAGGAAAATGTGGGCAGAAGTGATACAAACTATTCTCAGGCCTGGTCAATTAAAAAACCTACTCTGTACCTCTCCATCCTCTTCCTCTTCCTTTGACTGCTGCTGTTGCTGCTGCTAAGTCGCTTCAGTTGTGTCCGACTCTGTGTGACCCCATAGATGGCAGCCCACCAGGCTTCCACGTCCCTGGGATTCTCCAGGCAAGAACACTGGAGTGGGTTGCCATTTCCTTCTCCAATGCATGAAAGTAAAAAGTGAAAGTGAAGTCGCTCAGTCGTGTCCGACTCTTAGCGACCCCATGGACTGCAGTCTACCAGGCTCCTCCATCCATGGGATTTTCCAGGCAAAAGTACTGGAATGGGGTGCCATTGCCTTCTCCGCTTCCTTTGACTAGGACCTTAGAAAATAGTTGAACTGCTAGATGAAAAAGGAGCCTGGATATTTGATAAAATTTATTGGAGCACAGCATTTCCCCACTGACCTATTTGAACTGGATATGATTGAGAAATAAGCTACTGAAATTTGGGGGTTGGTTGTTGCAGTAGCTAACTTACTCTGACCATATATGTCCTCTGTACAAGAGACTAACCCAGATTGACTGGTTGGGCTCTCAGATCCAGTGTAAAATCTTCAGATAAGAAAATTGTATTGGTCCTAAGTGAGTCAGGAAGTCTCCTAGTTCACTTGTCTGAAGCTGAGGCATGAGGTCACAGGGCATAAACATAGTTCCCTGGGGGCTACTTACATAAGCAAGAGGCATTTCTTAGAGAAAAGATGTCCACTCTAGTGGTTAAATAGGAGGGGTCACTGTGAATTAGGGAAATGAAGATGCAATGCCCAGAGCAACTCTATGTTTCTCCCCCTAATACATTCATAGATAGAAATATAGGTATGGGTATAGATATATTATAGATATGGATGTAATATATTCTGCTTCCTAATTTTAAAGGTAAAGTGCTTTTTAGGAAATTTGAAAAAAGAAAAAAAGACTGAGTCACCATTTTTCTGTAACTCCTCCCCTCCTTTCCATTCCATTCCTTCTCCTCCCCCCATCCTAGGGGACAGTACAGTGCAGTGTGTGCCTGCTAAGTCGCTTCAGTCGTGTCCAACTCTGTGCGACCCCATAGATGGCAGCTCACCAGGCTCCCCTGTCCCTGGGATTCTCCAGGCAAGAATACTGGAGCGGGTTGCCATTTCCTTCTCCAATGCATGAAAGTGAAAAGTGAAAGTGAAGTCGCTCAGTCGTGTCCGACTCTTAGGCTCCTCCGTCCATGGGATTTTCCAGGCAAGAGTACTGGAGTGGGGTGCCATTGCCTTTTCTTTACAATGCAATGTGTGCCTGCTAAGTCACTTCAGTTGTGTCCGACTCTTTGCAACCCTATGGACTGTACCCCACCAGGCTCTTCTATCTATGGGATTCTCTAGGCAAGAACACTGGAGTGGGTTGCCATGCCCTCCTCCAGGGAATCTTCCTGACCCGGGGATTGAACCTCTGTCTCCTGCAGCTCTTGCATTGCAGGCAGATTCTTTACCACTGAGTCACCAGTGTAGCTAAGATTAGTTAACTCTCTAGAATGAGATTACCTGGCAATAGCTTTGTTTCACTGTTTCCTGGCTCTGGGCTGTTGGACAAATTATTTAACTCCTCTCTGTTCTAATTTCTCCATCCATATGGGAATATTAATAATAGCACTTACCATAAAAGAGTCTAATGAAGATCAATTAGTTAATTTGTTCAGGGTATAGGAATGTGCCTGGTTCATAGAATTTATTTGCTGTTTGTTGTTATTATGTATTTGAAACTGCATTGCAAATTTAAAAATTTTTTTCTAGAATCTTCTAAAGATTAAAGGTGGACTGTGTCTTTAGTGACAACTCTTTTTATCTTCTTGAAGATCCCAAAGAAGTGGCAATCAGTTGTTCTTGTGCATGCTCTGAACTGGTGGAGTTATCCAAATGCAGATATTTATATGGAGATTGAAAAGCAGAGACTTTACTTCGTCGACAAAGGTCCCTATAGTCAAAACTATGGTTTTTCCAATAGTCATGTAGGGATGTGAGAATTGGATCATAAAGGAAGCTGAGCATCAAAGAATTGACGTTTCTGAACTGTGGCATTGGAGAAGACTCTTGAGAGTCCCTCAGACTGCAAGATCAAACCAGTCAGTCCCAAAGGAAGTCAGTCCTGAATACTAATTGGAAGGACTGAGGCTGAAGCTGAAGCTCCAATACTTTGGCCACCTGATGTGAAGAACTGATTCATTAGAAAAGACCCTGATGCTGGGAAAGATTGAAGGCTGGAGGAGAAGGGGCCTACAGAGGATGAGATGGTTGGATGGCATCACCGACTCAATGGACATGAGTTTGAGCAAGCTCCAGGAGTTGGTGATGGACAGGGAAGCCTGGCGTGCTGCAATCCATGGGGTCTCAAAGAGTCGGACATGACTGAGCGACTGAACTGAACTGAGATGAAGATACTGAGGTTTTTGTTTAAATAACACAAAGAGCCATTTTTATTGGCAGGAGGTGTACCTCTTCCAGATTATTGTAATGTCTCATTTCCTCTGTTAATGGTCTGAATCAAGAAGTTGGGGCCTCAGGACTTCGGTCAAGAGGACTAGAGGAGACTCCCCATCCAGGAGATAGAAAGAGCTCCTGCACCACACTGGCAGCTGAAAACGAAGGAGCAGGATGCTAGGCAGGAGCCCCTGGAAAGAGTCTAATGGGGGAAATTTAGGAGCAGTGATATCCAATATCCACTTTTAAAGTTTTTTTTTCCTGCACTGTAATTCCCCTCTGTAATCATTAAGACTTCATGAAGTTTGTTAAAATTGTAGCCTTATGTTAGCAGCATCCTGGGAAATAGAAAGGTTTTCATATTTCATGGTAAGGTAGATATTAGAGAGTGACAGCCAGCTGGAAAAGCTGTTATGAGATGACTAGAGGTGACTGGGGAAGAATTCTGGAACAGAACTGCTCAGTGTAAGGTGACCAGTGGAAACCAGCGTAGATTGGGGAATATGGAAATACCTGGAAGGAGGCAAGGAAGGTAATCCTTGCCTAATAAAGCTGGAAAAATCTGGATAATCTCTCTCTCCATATGTGTTTAAACGTGTGTTTGTGTGTCTGCATACCTATACAGAATTTATATCCACTTTGGATTTATGGCATATACTTTTTCCCATTATGTCGTGAGCTTTCTTAGTGTCTTTAAATATTGTTCAAGTACATAACAAGTATATAATGAATAATGATCTCTTAATACTCTATGATTTTATTCTCTTATTTAACTACTTCCAATTATTAGACTTTTTTCAATTTTTCACTTTTGTAAGTAACATTGCAGTGAACATTCTTACGTATTCTTCTGTGCATATTAAAAAATTATTTCTCAAGATAAGTTCTCAAAAGTCTGTTTTCTGTGCTAAATTGTATGAACAGTCTTGGGCTTTTGATATATATTGACAAATTGCCTGTTGGAAAACTCATAGCCTAAAGGACTCCATAACCACTGCACCACATCTTCATGTTAGATTAGCTGTGCTCATTTAAAGAGGCTGAACATGATAAATATGGGACAGTGTTTGCCTGTTACCATGAGATTTCACCAAGGAAATATGTCTCAATTTCCTTGTCAAAAACTTGCCTTTCTTTACCTCCAGGATAGTCTTTCTTTAGCAGATTTAGCTGTGAGGAAACATTGATATTCTTTCCAGACAGAACTCTCTAGCCTCCCTCAAAGGGAGCTTATTCTTTTTAAAATTTTTTTAAACTTTTTATTTCATATTGGAGTATAGTCAATTAACAATGTTGTGATGATTTCAGGTGGACAGCAAAGGGACTCAGCCATGTATGTACATGTATCTATTCTCCCCTAAACTCCCCTCCTATCCAGGCTGCTGCATAACATTGAGTCCCCTGTTCTATACAGTAGCACCCTGTTGGTCATCCATTTTAAATATAGCAATGCATATATGTCAATCCAAACTCCCTAACTATCACTTCCCCCAATTCCCCCCCACTCTACTGGAAACTGTAAGTTAGGTCTCTGAGTCTGTGAGTCTGTTTCTGTTTCCTAAATAAGTTCATCTGTATCATTTCTTTTTAGATCCCACATATAAGAAATGTCATATAATATTTCTCCTTCTCTATCTGATTTACTTCACTCGGCATGACCATCTCTAGGTCCATCCATGTTACTGCAAATGGCATTATTTCATTCTTTTTAATGGCTGAGTAGTATTCCATGCATATATGTACCACATCTTCTTTATCCATCCCTCTGCCAATGGACGTTTAGGTTGCTTCGATGCTTCAGCTATTGTAAACAGTGCTTCAGTGAATATTGGGGTGCATGTATCCTTTTGGGCCATGTTTTTCTCTGGGTATATGCCCAGAAGTAAGATCGCTGGATCATGTGGCAACTCTATTTTTAGTTTTATTAAGGAACCTCCCGGAGAAGGTGATGGCACCCCACTCCAGTACTCTCACCTGGAAAATCCCATGGACGGAGGAGCCTGGTAGGCTGCAGTCCATGGGGTCGCTAAGAGTCCGACACGACTGAGTGACTTCACTTTCACTTTTCACTTCCATGCTTTGGAGAAGGAAATGGCAACCCACTCCAGTGTTCTTGCCTGGAGAATCCCAGGGACGTGGAAGCCTGGTGGGCTGCCGTCTATGGGGTCCAACTCTGTGGCGTTGGACACGACTGAAGCAGCTTAGCAGCAGCAGCAGCAGCAAGGAACCTCCATACTGTTCTCCATAGTGGCTG
>NW_011494749.1:2130328-2132689 GCF_000754665.1 Bison bison bison | reverse complement strand
TTCATATGCATTGGAGAAGGAAATGGCAACCCACTCCAGTGTTCTTGCCTGGAGAATCCCAGGGACGGGGGAGCCTGGTGGGCTGCCGTCTATGGGGTCGCACAGAGTCGGACACGACTGAAGTGACTTAGCAGTAGCAACAGTGTAGGAGGATTCAAAGGGAGCTTATTCTTAATTCTCCTCTGTCTACTTTGAAAGCAAGGTGAAATAATCCATCTGCTGTGGCATGACTGAGGGAAAACCTTGTCTATGACTCTCAAGTTTACCCCCACAGCAGGTATCTTGACTCTAGATAAATGCCCACTAGTTCTTACATAACATACTTAGAGTGATTGTAACTTTACACATTACTATAGAGAATGTTGATGGCAAAATATGATGGGGTTATAGAGACCATTTACAAGACCAGACTGATGTATGCAACATCATCCACTACAACATGCCGAGTGTTAGGATGGAGTTAGTGGCATCGGCATGAGAGGAGCAATACAAGTGGTGTGCTCACACCAGCTGTCCTGGCTCTCTCTTAATTGCATACTTTAATCCCAAGATAACCATGGGCTGCTCTGAGCCCTCAGCTCAGAGGGAGCAAGCCATTCAATTTCTTTGACTTTATTAATTCATGGGAAGTAGTTCTTGAGAAGTCCCTAGAACTCTGTTCTGCACTTTCAACACTTGACATCACAAATCCTCCACTGAGAAGTTGTGGAAACTAAGCAAGAAGTTTAATTGCATTTCCTGAATCATAACTAAATAGTGAAAGAACCTGGACTAGTGCTGTGCATTTCCTTTTATTTGTTTATTTGTTCTTAACAGTACTGTTGCTGACTGCCAAAGTAATGCATGTGCATAGGAGGGAGAAATGAAAGTGCAGAGAGTAGAATAAAAATCACCCACAATTCTAGAACAGTAGAGATTTCTGCTGTTAACATTTTGGTAGATTATTTTCCCACGCTTTTACCCATAGATCTAGACACATACTGTCATCTCTTTTGTAATTCTGAGATCATACAGTATTATTTTGTAATCTCCTTTTTTCTTGTGTAGGTTGTTTCTGATTTTGCACCATCAAAAGTAATACCATGAGGGCATTTCTTGGTAGGTAGGTCTTTGTATGTAGCTCTGATTATTTTCTTTGGGCTGATTCCTCAAAGTGAAGTTGCTGAGTTAAATAAAGGTAGTCACAGTTTAGAGCTTTTGATAAACAGCACTAGCAGGCCCTCCAGAAATATGGGCCATTTTCCACACCTGTTAGTAGTATCTGAGGCTACCTGTTTGCCTGTCTCCTCATCTACAGCAAGGAGAATTTTTTTTTTGAAAAATAAATTTTCCAAGCTGATTTCTGGCAAATGATGTCTCCTCATCTTAATTTGTACTTTAAAAAATAAAACTCTTCTCGGATACAGAATTACTTATGCTCTGTATTTCTTCCTTAGTGAATGCCAGCTTCTGTCCTTTGCCATGCTAACACTTCCTAACCTGCCTTGTGGCCAGCTTGGTGAGCCTCATTTTGTGCAGGATCCTGGATGACTGAGAGTGACACCAGTGAGAAGAGGCCTTTCTCATACCATGTCCCTGTGAGGCCCCTAAGGCTCTTCCACAGGAATGACTTCTCACTCTTGGGCAAGAATGGTCTATTTTACACCATGGCCTGTCTGCACCTCAGTCATGTCTCACTGCACAGGCTGGTGCCAAAATGCCACCATTTTGGAAAAAAGGTTGCAGGTCTGAGGTAATCTCATCTTTATTTTAGTTCATAGACTAAAGATTTATAGATCTATAAATCTTAAAGATTTATACATCTTCCCTAAACTACAGCTGTCACAGTTTCACTGAAATGAAAGTGGCCAGGGGGACCTTATCTGAAAATGATCATTCAGTTGAGTGCAAGTCCCCAGGACCCGAGGATGAAAATCTCCTATTGTGAATGGAAGGACTTTGATGATGACTACCACTGACCTGTGCCAACTGAAAATGTTCTGCATCACAGACCATTCCCATCAGGCACTCAAACTCCATCAGGCACTCAGTGTGGGCAAAACCAAGTTTTTGATTAGGAGGAGGGTAAGGAATGATATACAAATTTCTTGATCTGGCGACACACATACTTATGTGCTCACAAATGCATTCTGTTTGCACATATGCATACAATTACTAGGAAAACAATAAATGCTGGAGAGGGTGTGGAAAAAAGGGAAAAAAGTTCTTGTACTGTTGATGGGAATGTAAATGGATGCAGCCTCTATGAAAGACAGTATGGAGATTCCTTAAAAAAAACTAGGAATAAAACCTCCATATGACCCAGCAATCCCACTCCTAGGCATATACCCTGAGGAAACCAGGGTTGAAAAAGACACATGT
>NW_011494749.1:2130122-2130228 GCF_000754665.1 Bison bison bison | reverse complement strand
TACATTCCCCCTAACGACTGAGTGACTTGACTTTCACTTTTCACTTTCATGCATTGGAGAAGGAAATGGCAACCCACTCCAGTGTTCTTGCCTGGAGAATCCCAGG
>NW_011494749.1:2115877-2130022 GCF_000754665.1 Bison bison bison | reverse complement strand
ATGGAGATTCCTTAAAAAAAACTAGGAATAAAACCTCCATATGACCCAGCAATCCCACTCCTAGGCATATACCCTGAGGAAACCAGGGTTGAAAAAGACACATGTAACCCATTGTTCATTGCAGCACTATTTACAACAGGTAGAACATGGAAGCAACCTAGATGTCCATCGACAGATGAATGGATAAAGAAGTTGTGGTACATATGCACAATGGAATATTACTCAGCCATAAAAAGGAACACATTTGTGTCAGTTCTGATGAGGTAGATGAACCTAGAACCTATTATACAGAATGAAGTGAGTCAGAAAGAGAAAGATATATACCATATTCTAACGCATATATACAGGATCTAGAAAAATGGTACTGAAGAATTTATTTACAGGACAACAGTGGAGAAACAGACATAGAGAATAGACTTAGGGACATGGGGAGAGGGGAGGAGAGGGTGAGATGTATGGAAAGAGTAACATGGAAACTTACATTACCATATGTAAAATAGATAGCCAACAGGAATTTGCTGTATGGCTCAGGAACTCAAACAGGGGCTCTGTATCAACCTTGAGGGATGGGTGGGAAGGGAGATGGGAGGGAGTTTCAAAAGGGAGGGCATATATGTATGCCTATGACTGATTCAGGGGTGGATGGAGAGGGAGACGGGGTGGAGTTTCAAAAGGGAGGGGATATATGTATACCTATGATTGATTTATGCTGAGGTTTGACAGAAAACAGCAAAATTCTGTAAAGCAATTATTCTTCAATTAAAAAATAAATAAATTTTTAAAATTACTAGGAAAAGAAACTAAAGGAAATTACATGATCAAAAGCAAATTATTCATTTTGTATTTCTTTTTCCAAAAATAATTTCAGACTGTCTAAAGGCAAATTAATACAGTAATATCCATACAACTTACTCCTCTGATGAACCTTTGATAGGCACTCAGACTGCCTCCCTAAAGTGTGCAGACAAAAAAGGAAACTGCTTCTTAAATTCACTGGAAAAGCTTTATGTGCTTTACTTATATTCATGAAGAACCATAAACCAGGGGTGGGAAATCTCTCCAGGTCTTTAATCTTATTATTATAATCCAAGTGTTTCATCACACTAAAGAACCACTTAGGACTTCTTACATTTCTAGTTACAGTTTATCTCTTAAATGCCTGTTCTTTACTCACAGACTTCTGACATTTGGACAAAGACTGAAAATAAAATAAATCTATCTTTTATTACTTAAAGGCCATTTTAACTTTATGCTCTTATAAGATTTTGTTACAAGGTTTTGATCCTGTGTTTGGTCATTTAGTTATTGGACTTAAAATTTGGCATTTCAGTGGACCTCAGAGCAGTGAATTTCTAGAAATGTACAATCAAGCTATCACCTAAAGGTTTATCTGAAAGTTTTTAATCAGACTTGGTTTTATCAGATCATCCCATAATAGTTTGCTGAGGTTTTACTGACATATGAAACAAAATAAATATGGATGAGGAATATTTGATTTAACTCTGTAGGGGATATGAATTAGTAGAAGAATGGATTTTCTGAGGAAAATAAGAAATTAGTAAGGACAAGAAATTGTGATCTAGACAATGGCTGCTGTATTAGCTTATAGTGTAAACTGAATAGTGGAGGAAGGAGGACAGCAGTAGAGAATGGGGGAAAAGCATCTACTCAGTAACTAACGAGAAGCTAGGAAATCAGCTTCTACAGCCCAAGGAGGAAGTGGGAGAGAAGAATTGGTAACCCTGGCTGGCAAGCATACTTGGGTACCCTGAATACTAAAAATATGTGCCTTTATCATACTCCAAGTCAAGTTAATTTTCTGCTTCTGCTCTTCTCCATTCATTCATTAAACAAATATTTATTAAGCACTTGCCATATGCCAGGTGCTTGTCCAGGGACTGGGAATACAATAGTGAACAAAATAAAGTCCTGCCAAAGTTCTTTCAACTCTAGCCTATATTTTCTTCTTCAGCTCTCACGCTAGCCCCTCAGTCTTCACCTCCTTTCCCCCCACTGCAACCTGATTTCTTTTCCCACCATCATGATAAAAGAGCTCTCTAAAGACCAGTGACAACTTAATCGCTGTATCTAGCGCCCCTTTGTCGTTCCCCATCTTCCTCAGACTTTGTAGCATTTAAGAGCATCTGATTTCCATCAGTTTTTAAAACTCTTGGCTTCTCTGGGTTTTGTGACATGACACTAGCTTGACTCGCCTTCTATGACTGTTATGCTCTTTCTCTGTCTTGTTCTCTTGCCTCCTAAATTGTGGTGGTCTGTTCATTTCTACACATTGCTCACGTCGATTTTCTCTTTCTCAAATCTTTCTCCTTGATCCTTCTCATGACTTAAGTCATTGGCTCTATTTAGAAGTATCCTAAATCTATATCCCCGGACCCAGCTCTCTCCTAAACTTGAATCTCACATTTTAGACTTTGTGCTGGAGGCTTCCATCTGGGCATCTGCTCGTGATGCCAGCGCAATCTGTTTAAAACTGAAGGCAGCGTATTTACCACCCAGGGTTCAAAACTGCAAACAACAGAAACCCACTCTGGCTAATTCAAGCAGAAAACGAATTCACTGGGAGGATATCAGGTGGCTCACTGGGTCGACAGGGAAGCCAGAGGACCAAGCATGGAAAATGGGCAGGAACCCAGGCAGTCTAGGGCACAGAGAGCACAGCCAAGTTCACTCCATAGGAGGAGTCTGTTGAGGACGCTGCCCTGGAGCTGGCTTTCCCCGCACGATCAACGCTGGTCTTCAGTGTCTCAGTCACCTTCCAGTGTGGTCCTTGACGGCTAGATTTTTGTATTATTCCCCCCAGAGTCAAAGACTTGGGTTGGGGCTTCCGATTGGTCTAGGTCATGTGGTGGGTCCCAGCTGCCCAGGATGACAGCTGATTCCCTTCAGCTTCCCACAAAAAGAAAGGGATCTGACACAGGCCAACCAGAAAATGGCAACTAACCACTATCTTTTCCCCTTCTCACCTCACTTCCTTATGTCCCCTTTGGCATTTAATGCTGCCATCCTTCTCTCCATTACTGGGAGTTGAATCTGGATGATTTCTTTTACTCCTTCCTCTCCCTCAGCTTCTGAGGCAGTCAGTCATCCAGGTTTGCGAGGATTTACTTGTCATTCATTCATTTGTTGTTTTCCTTCACAGTATTTTCTTCTTGGACCTTTCTGTAGCTACTCCTCCAAATTGCATTCTCCTCTTCCAGGGCCTCCTCCATTTTATCCACCCACAGGTTCATTGTTTTCTGTAGCAACACTTTGATCTTATCAAGTGCATTGTAGATGTCTCAGCCTGGCATTCGAGAATCTCCACAATAGAATTCTAATGAGACTAAGAGGTAAACTGGTGCAGTGAGAAGGGCTTGGCCTTCAGATACAGATTAATGTGGGTTCAAACTCTGATTTTCCCACTTTCTAGTTGTAAGACTCTTGAGATTCACTTTCCTGATCTGAAAAATGGGAATAATAAAACCTATCTCCTAGGGTGTTTGTAAGTCAGCTCTTTGAAGGTTAGAATGGTGTTATGAGTTGTCTTTAGGTTACAACATCAACTCACAGATGCTTATATGAACAATATTCAATTACAGACCTGTCTGTTTCAAAACTTAAATAAGATTGTCATCAGTGTGGTTTTGACAAAGGCAGGTTAGGATCAGTATGCTACATGTTTTGAGAGCTAAGTGGAAATCTAACCACCATTTATAGCATTGTTCCTAATTTCAAACAGCTGACTTGCAAATGACCTTTTGGAAATATTTTATTTGCAAGTAGAGAACTTCCTGTGTTATTAATTTTGGGAGTTGAATTTCCCTGATTGGCTGCTTTCCACTATAACATTGCTATTTTAAAGTATTTCCCTGCAGAATTTCAATTTTGTGAGAGGCTGCTATGAATTCCTTATGGGGAAAAAAACATATAGTTATGGTGGACAGATGAAAATTATTAGCTATTATTTCTCAGGCTCACCCAGCATTCTGTAAACGTGGTGAAGCTCTAGCACATAGAAAGAAAGTTCTAAAGTTTGTTCCACAGTCTCAACAAGCCCTGTTTCATGGCATAAGTTCTGGGTTGGCCCTGGGAAAACTGAGCTCTGCAGCCCAGGCTGGAGCTTCTCTGGGCTCGACATGAATGGCACCATCAGAGCTACCCTAATTAACCTCAGTCAGCATTCATTCACTTACTCGTGCATCCACGCAGCAAATCCCCCTCAGTCAGGCGTGTTTGGTGAACCTCACAGTATAGGTTTCAGTCTCATCAGCTCCTGCCAAGAATTTACAGCACTGCTGATTGCTTGATTTTTTTCCCCTGAGGTCAGTAAGACTTTAGGTGAAAGATGGTAATCATGCCAAGATTGGTAAAAGTTGTTTAATTAGCATGATATTTTAAACTAGTCTCTACACATATAGTTTGTGGGTGAATTAATATGCACTGCAATGTATTTTTTTGTCTAATGGTTTTTAAAGTGAACACATGTTAACAATATGATTAAAATAATACTTATGATTATTAAATATTATTTTTGATTAATAGTATGATATGATATACTTAAAAGTGAAATCACCTGTATTTCTCTCCACATATTTCTTACCCCACTCAATATCACTTCCCAAAGGCAACTACTTTTTAACACATTGGGGGTATATGCTCCCACACTTCTTTTTATTTTGGTATAATTTTATTTTTTTTAAATTTATTTAGTTTAATTGGAGGCTAATTACTTTACAATATTGTAGTGGTTTTTGCCATACATTGACATGAATCAGCCATGGGTGTACATGTGTTCCCCCATCCTGAACCCCCCTCCCACCACCCTCCCCATCCCATCCCTCTGGGTCATCCCAGTGCACCAGCCCTGAGCACCCTGTCCCATGCATCAAACCTGGACTGGCAATCTCTTTCACATATGATAATATACATGTTTCAATGCTATTCTCTCAAATCATCCCACCCTTGCCTTCTCCCACAGAGTCCAAAAGACTGTTCTATACACCTGTGTCTCTTTTGCTGTCTCACATATAGGGTTATTGTTACTATCTTTTAAAATTCCATATATATGCATTAGTATACTGTATTGGTGTTTTTCTTTCTGGCTTACTTCACTCTGTATAATAGGCTCCAGTTTCATCCACCTCATTAGAATTGATTCAAATGTATTCTTTTTAATGGCTGAGTAATACTCCATTGTGTATATGTACCACAGCTTTCTTATCCATTCATCTGCTGATGGACATCTAGGTTGCTTCCATGTCCTGGCTATTGTAAACAGTGCTGCAATGAACATTGGGGTACATGTGTCTCTTTCAATTCTGGTTTCCTTGGTGTGTATGCCCAGCAGTGGGATTGCTGGGTCATACGGCAGTTCTATTTCCAGTTTTTTAAGGAATCTCCACACTGTTCTCCGTAGTGGCTATACTAGTTTGCATTCCCACCAACAGTGTGAGAGGTTCCCTTTTCTCCACACCCTCTCCAGCATTTATTGTTTGTAGACTTTTGGATAGCAGCCATTCTGACAGGCGTGTGATGATATCTCATTGTGATTTTGATTTGCATTTCTCTGATAATGAGTGATGTTGAGCAGCTTTTCATGTGTTTGTTAGCCATCTGTATGTCTTCTTTGGAGAAATGTCTGCTTAGTTCTTTGGCCCATTTTTTGATTGGGTCGTTTATTTTTCTGGAATTGAGCTGCAGGAGCTGCTTGTATATTTTTAAGATTAATTCTTTGTCAGTTGCTTCATTTGCTATTATTTTCTCCCATTCTGAAGGCTGTCTTTTCACCTTGCTTATAGTTTCTGTCGTTGTGCAAAAGCTTTTAAGTTTAATTAAGTCCCATTTGTTTATTTTTGCTTTTATTTCCATTACTCTGGGAGGTGGGTCATAGAGGGTCCTGCTGTGATTTATGTCGGAGAGTGTTTTGTCTATGTTTTCCTTTAGGAGTTTTATAGTTTCTGGTCTTACAATTAGATCTTTAATCCATTTTGAGTTTATATTTATGTGTGGTGTTAGAAAGTGTTCTAGTTTCATTCTTTTACAAGTGGTTGACCGGTTTTCCCAGCACCACTTGTTAAAGAGATTGTCTTTTCTCCATTGTATATTCTTGCCTCTTGCCAAAGATAAGGTGTCCATAGGTGTGTGGATTTATCTCTGGGCTTTCTATTTTGTTCTTTTGGAATAATTTTAAAGTTATCCCTAGGCATTCTTTATGGTTAGAAGCTAGAACAATATCGCCATTTAGCCTCTGACAGATCTTGGAACTCTTCCACACACTGCTTATGTTAAACATATTATAGAAACAAAGAATTAAAAGAACTCTTTTTCCCTCCACTCAGATATTGTTAATTTCTGATTCTGAAAGCCAAAGAAAAAAGCCCTGTTTTTTTTTGTACTTATGCTTATGTGGACTATAGATTTATATAATCTACACAATTCCATGACCATAGCATTTATTAAAAAAAAAAAAAAACATTAAGACAATGAAATAAAAGGAGAGAAAAGCCCAGCAAACTTAAAAAGCAAACAAACAAACTTAATTGCTCTTGAGGTCACTTAAAAAATGTCTGAAGGAGAGAATGTCAAGAAACCAAAGTTTCTAGTTACCTTTCAAGGCCATCTAGCTAATGAGAGCATAACAAAGAAACCATTTTAGGAATATTTTATTTTTCTTCAAATCTTAGGTCAGGGCATTGACAATAGGTGTTGTGTGGCTTCACAAGTATTCAGAATCCCCTCCCACAGTAACCTCATTTTGATGGAGAAAGGAAGGTAATAAACAGAGTCAAGGTTCTGTGTATGAAGAAAATGTTTTTAATTTTTACTATTTGATAACTGTGTTTAGCCTTTTGCCATAATTGAGCTCCTGGAAAATGCTGCATATTTTTACTTCTGCTATTGAATTAAATTAAAAGTGCTCAAAGTGAGGAGTCAGGGGAGCTCTGTATTGAAAATAATTGAAAGATAAATCTTTTGTTAGAGTTGTTTTTACCCACTCAGTTGTGTCCAACTCTTTTTTGACCCCGTGGACTGTAGACCACCAGACTTCTCTGTCCACAGGATTTCCCAGGCAGGAATACTGGAGTGGGTTGCTATATCCTTCTCCAGGGGATCTTCCCAACCCAGGGATCGAACCCTAGTCTCTTGCATTGGCAAGCAGATTCTTTAACACTGAGCTACCTGGGAAGCCCTCTGTTAGAGTTCAGGGTCCAAATAACCACCCAATAATTAGTAACCGTTTAGTATATTTGAATTTTTATGTGTGTTGGATGATAATGTACAGCTATATCTTCATTTTGAGGAATTTACATTAAATCATCTATTTTATTATGGTAGTTTTAGACTGCAAGATCTAATTTGATAAATTTAAAACACAAATTAATACTTGCTGCTTTAAAACAGTTAGGCAGTGGTTGTTGAAACAATGTTTTCAGATTGACTAGTTTTGAGTTCTATGTTTGTTTAATATTCAGTAAATATTTATCGAACAGCTAGTCTGTAATAGGCACTCGATATATAATGGTGAGTAAAAGCAGACACAGTGCAAGCCCACTTTTAATAATAGCAGCAGCTAATACTTACCAAGTTCTTGCAACATATGGGGCCCTGTTCTAAGGGTTCTTAATGTACTATATCATTGCATCCCCTCAACAACTCCAGGAGTAGAAATAGTATTATCCTCACTTTATAGATGAAAAACCTGAGGGACAGAGAGGTTAAGTAATTTGTCCAATGTTATATAGCTAGTAAGTGGTGGAGCTGGGATTTCAATCTAGGCAGTATCACCCCAGGGTCTGTACTCTTAAGCACTGGGATACACTCTCTTCTAAAAGCCTTTCTTGTAGTGTACAACCTAATGGGTAAGATACTGATTGAATAGTCATTTAAGGGAATGAAAACTTCTAACTCTGGTAAGTGATATGAAAAGGAATATGGGAGAAACTATTTGGGTCATTGTTACCAAAATGTTTCTGTTTTCCTTCTGGTTACATGAACAATATTTCCTGGTCTTCCTTACAGTTAACTGTGGTCATGCAACTAATTCCGGACTGTGGAGTGTGGATGAACGTGAGGTTCATACTTCCATGTCTGGACCATAAATTTTCCTGATTGACTCTCCCTGTTCTTCCACCACTACCCCTATTTGGTGGCTGAAAAGAGTGGACTTAACATAGAAGAAACCTGGATCCTTGAATGGCTTCGTGGAGCAGAGTCCCTGATGATCTGTACTGGATAGTGATAAGTAAACAAAAAATATTATTTTAAGCCAACTGAAATTTTGGAATTGTTTTTAATAGCAGTCAGCCTATCTTGACTAATACAGAAGATAAAACCTTGAAGTTGCATGCTGCTATAAGGAAAAAAAAAATCTAAAATATATGATTTTGAATTGGTAGCTGGGTAGGGATGGTGTGGAAACAGATATCAGAGGGCAGAATACTTGAGAGTTTGTTATGTCATCACAAAAGATTTGCTACAACTGTTGCTTGTGACAACTTAAAAGGTGGCACATTACTTGCCTAGTCAGCCTATATAGCTCTACAAGAAGTTTTTGGAAAGAGAGTAGGTAGTAGGTATTGTCTACTATTTGCTGACTTTAGTAAAGCATTAGAACAAAGAGAAAAGCTCAAGCAAGAACCGGCCATTTTTTAAGCAGGAAAGTACTCTTGCCTGGAAAATCCCATGGATGGAGGAGCCTGGTGGGCTACAGTCCGTGGGGTCGCTAAGAGTCAGACACAACTGAGTGACTTCACTTTCACTTTTCACTTTCATGCATTGGAGAAGGAAATGGCAACCCACTCCAGTGTTCTTGCCTGGAGAATCCCAGGGACGGGGGAGCCTGGTGAGCTGCCGTCTATGGTTGCACAGAGTCGGACACGACTGAAGCAACTTAGCAGCAGCAGCAGCAAAGGAGTTAGAAGAAGTCCAGAAATTTGGGGGATGAAAGATTATAAAGCTGACTACTTCTTGACACTAAAATAGGAAACAAAATATTAAAAACCTGTGAGTAACAAAGGCCCAGTTAGACCCAGACTTCAATGGCAAAGATCTGATTAAGAGTGTGGTCTTCCCATCCGAGTCTAATGGCCTGAAGATAGCCCCCATTAAACAGAGAGAGGAACCAAGGAAGGAAAACAAAGACAGAATCATGCTTGAAAATTATGTATAGGAAAGAACTTTGGGTGTGGTTACTGGCACACGTTGCTGACTGGAAGCAAACAGATCAAAAGCCTACCAAGGTTTTGAGGGAATCATGTTCTCAAAGAAATCCTTTGATTATTTGAGTTGAAAGTAACCTTTGGATTTCATACTAGAACCAGTAGGAAGTAAGCTGAGCAGACTCTAAGGAAGGTGTATTCCCCAACACCCTTTTTCTGTAGAGTAGCAAAGCCAGGACCCGTGGAGTAGATAAGGGAATTCCTTGGAAAGATGAGTAAGATTTAAACAAAGAACTTTACTTACCCTTCATAGTAACTATCCCAGCAGAATTCTGGAATTGCTGTGGATAAGTGAACTATAAGTGATTACTGTATTTCTCCTATTTGTTCTTTTTCTGAATAAGCATTTATTTCATTTTTCTGTCCTTTTTGTTTGCTTTTAATAAACTTCTGGTTGACTTTACTAATTAGGATGAGCATGAATTTCTTTTGTAAAAATGTAAGTAACTAAAACAGAAGCAGGGGAATTCCCTGCTGGTTCAGTGGTTAGGGCTCTGCACTCTCACTGCCAAGGGTTTGGGTTCAGTCCCTCCCTGGTAGGGGAACAACAACAACAGAACAAAAAGCAGAGACAGATTTATCAAGAAATTAATGAAACTTAAGCTCTAAGGGTCTCTGCCAAGGCTCCACTGCACCCTCCCCTTCATCACATTTCCCTTCATGTCAGTTTGTGTTGGAGTGACCCTGGATATTCTGGGTATCTGGCAAAGGGAAAGCTGAATTGGGGATACATTTAATTTGGGGCTTAATGAAACATACTTACATGTGTTACAGTCCCATTTAATTCAGTTATTGCTGGCTTTCCTTGTTTAGCAACAGATTCCAGGATGGAATCTATGGCCCTTTGCACTGATTCACTTGGCATCCTGTCATGGAGGTTACAGGGCTAGAGGTCATAATGTGGTATTAACACATGGCTGGCACTGGAAGTATGTGGGTAGTGTGGGGGAAACAAGGTTTGAAACATAAAGAGCCAGAAGCTAGTCCAGGGGAAATTCTTCTAATCATCAGACATGTACAAACTGTAAGTGGAAAATCTGGTTCTCATTGATGTCAAACCAAAATGGAAGTTCTCTTCTGTTAGAAATACACTCAATAATGCAGTGTTTTATTTTTAATTCATCATACATTTTATTTCTTTTCTTGTTTTTTTAAAGGGTAATCACATGAAATGGGATCAATCAGAATTCCTTCAGCAGTATTACAGCCTG
Organism: Bison bison bison; assembly: GCF_000754665.1. NCBI lineage: Eukaryota > Metazoa > Chordata > Mammalia > Artiodactyla > Bovidae > Bison > Bison bison. The sequence continues at coordinate 2,119,593 of NW_011494749.1, read as the reverse complement.
TTCAATATGTGTCAGATGGTTTTTTATGCATCCCAGCTGTCCATAATAAAGACTGATTGATGAACAATGATGCCAGAGGAAAAACTACATTTCTTTTGTCCTCTCTATTAAAAAGTTATTTAAAAATCACTGTCATATTCATAACACTGATCTTATAGGCTTACTGTGACATTGAAATGAGGTCAGGCATACAAACACAAAGTACTTGGGTACAAAACCTATATAGCAGGTTCCCATATAGCAGGATCATGTAACAGGCTCATATGACAGGATCCCAGTAAATAACACCTATTAAGGAAAAAAAATCATTGTCATATGAAGAGGTAATCAAAGAATATACAACCAAGAAATTTAGTAAACGTGCTTTGGACATTTAATTAGATGTCACATTTCTCAATTTTATAATGTTTATGGTATTTGCAGTCTTAACATGTATAATCTATTGTGATTACTTTTCATAGTCTAAATAAATACTTGATTTAACCTAATTTTGCATCTGTATGGTTTGTATTAGCTTTTTTTTTTTTTTTTAAGCTCCATCACATGGCATGAGGGATCTTAGTTTTCCGATCAGGGACTGTACTTGCATCCCTTGTATTGGAAGTGCAGAATCTTAACCACTGGACCACCAGGGAAGTCCCTATATTAGTTTTTCTTAAAGGGGCCCCATAAACAGTAAATGTGTCAGGCCCCCACAAAACATGGATCCTTCTCTGAATTAAAAATATACATTTACTTGCTGTATATCAATTATATCTCAATAAAACTGGGAGAAAAAATGATTATTTTTTTAATTTAGCAGTTTTTTTTTTTTTTTAAATGGAATGCACAGCTACCATTCAACCAAATAATCCAATTCCTGGGTATTTATCCCAAGAAATGAAAAATATGTTCACAAAAAAATATGTGTACATGAACATTAATAGCAACTCTCTATATATAACAGCCCCAAATTGGAAGCATCCCAAATGCCTTCAATGGATGAATGGCCAAACAGTGACAATCCCAACCATGGAATTCTCAGCAATAAAAACAGCAAACTCTTAATACTCACAATGACCTGGATAAATCCCCAGAGAATTATGCTGAGTGAGAAAAGCCAATCCCAAATCATTACATATTACATGATTCCATTGAAATGACCTCTTTATAGAAATGGATTACAGATTAGTGGTTGCCAGGAGTGAAGGAGCAGATGGTATCAGGAGGAAAATGGGTGTGTTTATAAAAGACAGTTTGGATCCTCATGCTCATGGAAATGATACAAATGTTTTGTATCTCCACTGTATCAGTATCAATATCTTGGTTGTGATTTTGTACTATAGTTTTGTAAGATTCGGAGAAAGCAATGGCACCCCACTCCAGTACTCTTGCCTGAAAAATCTCATGGACGGAGGAGCCTGGTGGGCTGCAGTCCATGGGGTCGCTACAGTCGGACACGACTGAGCGACTTCACTTTCACCTTTCACTTTCATATATTGGAGAAGGAAATGGCAACCCACTCCAGTGTTCTTGCCTGGAGAATCCCAGAGACGGAGGGCTGCCTGGTGGGCTGCCGTCTATGGGGTCACACAGAGTCGGACACGACTGAAGCAACTTAGCACAGCATAGCATTTGTAAGATTATCACTATTGCAAGGAACCTGGGTAAAGGATATTCTAACAAGTACATATGAATCTACAGTTATTTAAAAATAAAAAGTTTTTTTAAATGTGTATATATACCACTATACAAGTTCTTATTCTTTCAACTGACTTAAAGCAGAAAGTTTTGCATACAGGCACAGAAGAGCAGCTGTCAGAAGCAAGCATGTCTCAAATATTAAGCAATTAAGACTTAACAGAATCATACAGATATGAAAATGCCCATAGCAAAGGAAACACTGGGTAAATAATTTCGAAGAAAGAGGAAACCTCAGACACCATTTTGTCTGTAACCTGAATTTATCTTGGCTGCTTTATGGCCCTTTCCCCATAGCATTCAGAAGACACACAGGTCTGATATCCAAAAAAGAAATTTAAAGTAATTTAGACTTTCAGGGAAGAATTTTAAAGAGACATCAAAGGTGAAAAGTATACTATAAGACTTTGACAAAATGTTTAAACAGTCCTTTCAACCATCCAGGTCCTCCAAGTTCCTCTCATTATGACAGGTGCTATTTCATTTTTCTCATCTTCTTATCTTCCTCTCTCCTGCAACTGACTAAAAGGACTGGTTGTTGTTTAGTCGTTAAGTCACGTCTGACTCTTGCCATCCTGTGGACTGTAGCCCTTCAGGCTCTTCTGTCCATGGTGTTTCCCAGGCAAGAATACTGGAGTGGGTTGCCATTTCCTTCTGCAGGGGATCTTCCAGACCCAGGGATGGAATCTGAGTCTCCTACATTGGCAAGCAGATTCTTTACCTCTGACGCATCAGGAAAGGCTGTAAAATCACTCTTAAATCTCTTCTGAGCCAGCTCTTTATTATTGTACAGATCAGTTTAGTTCCTGGATACCTTATATTTCTTCTCTGTAACTAGTCCCCTGATCCACACAACGTAGTCCCAAGAGGGACTTGGGAAACCACTGGAAGGTCTTTAGAAGGATGGAGAATACAGGTGTGTGGGAGTGAGGATGAAAAAGAAGGTTTAGATGTTTTGCTTACCTATCCAGTCTTCCATTTACAATTGAATAAAATGAGGCCCAAGTGAGTTTAGTGACTTGATAACTCACCTCTTGAGTCACATGGAATTGGGGCTGGAACGCAGGATTACTTCAACCCTTTGTTCTACTTCCCTAGTAGTCAATCCTATGATTTGTCCTGTCAGGGGTGGCTTTGCATCCCTGGTGGAAAACAACAGGTAGGGGGAATTAATGCTAGTTCTGCCTTTACCATGTTCCATGACCTCGCGCTGCTGCTGCTGCTAAGTCGCTTCAGTTGTGTCTGACTCTGTGCGATCCCATAGATGGCAGCCCACCAGGCCCCTCTGTCCCTGGGATTCTCCAGGCAAGAATACTGGAGTGGGTTGCCATTTCCTTCTCCAGTGCATGCATGCATGCTAAGTTGCTTCAGTCGTGTCTCTGTGCGACTCTGTGGACAGTAGCCCACCAGGCTCGTCTGTCCACGGGATTCTCTAGGCAAGAATACTGGAATGGGTTGCCATTTTCTTCTCCTGACCTTGCACAGGTTATGTCTTTTCTAAGGCTCAGTGAAGCGGAGGCAAGATGAACGCTTGGGTCCTGTCCAGTACTAACATTCCTTGCTTCTGGAACATCCTGGGCCCTGCCCTGCTGTGAGCCTTGGGCTGTGTAGTGATGGCCTTGAGCTAGTCAAGAAGACTCACCCTCATCTCTGTCCCTCACCCTACTGGGGCAAAGGAAGAACCCGCGAAGACTGGATTCCTCCCCCAACTTGGTTGCCTCTTTAGTGTGCTAAGATACTCGGGGTGGCCATCTCCTGTCAGAGGAGCTCCAGACTTGAGCTCTGAAGGGTCTCTCCGGACTCCCTAGGAAGGAAGGAATCCTTGGAAGTTCCTGAGTATCCCAGGCTGGAGGTCTCCCCTTACCCCACTTCCTCGGAACCAGTTTCAAGACCCAAATCCTAGGCCCTTAGGAAGCCCACCGCGCAAGCGCAGACACACGTTCCCCGCGAGGGGGGCGGAATCCGAGGCTAAGGCAAGGTGAGAGGGAAGGGTCCGCGGGACCCCGCCTCCGGATCGTCACGTGGGAGGCGGGGTC
>NW_011494749.1:2070723-2115683 GCF_000754665.1 Bison bison bison | reverse complement strand
GTCGGTCCGCTGAATGAAGTGCCCGCCCCGCTGAGCTCGGAGCCCGGCGCTTTCCCCGCAAGATGGACGGTTTCGCCGGCAGCCTCGGTGAGTGCGGCTGGGAGCCCTTCCTCTCCTGCGCAGGGTGGGAACCTTGTTCCCTGCACACGCAGCCCGGGCCTGCTCTCCACCCTGCCCCTCGGGATGGCAGCAGTTCCACTGCACATGTTCCCCTCGAGCCTGCCGCCCCTCTCCGGGCTCTGGTGAACTCAGAACCCCTCCCCCATGCCAGCCCTCCTCAGCCAGACCCTCCTTTCCTCCAAGCGTTCCCGTCAGTGCGGGGCGCTTCTTCCCCGAAGTGGGAACCCCTTCTTTCATAGAGGCCGCCCTAAAGCTGCTGCGCCCCCCCGCCATACACTCACGGCTCCCCCCACCTTCAAGGTTAGGACACCTCTTTCTCAAACCTGAATCTCTTCTGGGTACAACACTCCTTCCCCGTCTTACATACCGAGCTCTCTTTCAGGGTGGGGACATCCCTTACCCACGCACAGACTCCCTTTTAGGGAAGGGACCCCCATTCCCTCCCTCCTCCTCAAGCCTCCACTTTAAATTTGGAGTCGTCTTTTAAGTATCTCTCCGAGTAACTGACAACTTCCCCTCACTCCCTCCACTTCTCTGAACGTTTTGTAGTGGTGGAGAGATCCAGTAGCACTGAAGCATCATTTGCCTAATACAGGAAAGGAAGAGGCGCATTTGTGTTGGGGGACCCTATTTAAGAGAGGAGTGAAAGCAGAAGTCTGCGTGCTGGCTCTGCAGGCATGCTGGGGAGAAGTAGTCCTGCCCCATGAATCCATAGGAAAGGGGGCCTCTGTCAGGGAAAGAAAGGATTCTCCATTTTTGGAATATGTTGTCTTTGTGGAATGGAGAAAGGGAAGTAGGCTGAAGTATTGTTTCAGTGTTCCCTTTCACCCGAATAAAGGTAGTAAATTTTGTAACTGGGTAAGAGAATCAGAACTCGTGGCTGGTACTCAGAGCCATATAATCTGTGTCTGGAATTACTATTCTTTGAGGCTGTTGGAATTTGGTTACTGTAAAGATTGAGCTCAACTGTTACGATGGTGAGAGAAACAGTTTCTGCTTTGGCTGATACTGCAGTTATGTGATACCTGCTGCTGGATTGGTATATTGAGTATTTGACGCCTTTCTTTGCATTTCTTGATAATAAATTCCTAGTTGGTTAATGTTCATGGATGAATGCATGATCTGGCCATAGGCCATAGTTTATTCATACATGTTGAGATCAACTTTTTTTTTTTTAATGTAAAGTATATTTAAGAACAGTGGACCCACTATAGGTATTAAATAGTAAAAACCGTAATTTTGGCTATGACTTTATTTGGGAAAAACACATACACTTTCTTTGGGAAACACACACTAGAGAGTGGAAATCCTAAAATAGGAGGCAACTAAGTGTTACTCTTTCCTCCCCAAAGGCACCTGTTGTCCATTATCTAACCTTTGATGTCTTATAATTCCTTTCATAGTGAAGTTGTTTCATTCTTGGGCTCCTTTTAAAGAGGTATCAGCTTTTCACTACCTTTTTTTTTTAAGCCACATGCCTGTGTCTGGATTTATTCCCTAATCATATTGGACTGAAAGACTTGTCCTTTATGTTCACAAAGAGGTGATCATATACTTGGGCAAGAAACTGAGTGTTGGGGGATGTTGTGCGGCTGAGGTGTCTGCACTGCTGGCTCCTCAGCCTGTAGGAATGGTGGGATCACTGCTCAAATTAGAATCAGCTTTTACTTCTGGCTGTTGGTTTGTGGACTTCGAAGGCTTGCCAAAACTTCATCTTCTGTAAGCGTTTTGTGGGAGTCGTTCTCACTAATTGGGTGCACTTAAGTTTATTTTGAAAGTGGATATGCATTTTTAAACAACTATTCCTTCTTATCCTGTTCATAAGGTAACTGGTAGTAGAGACTGAAAGAGAAATTTTAGTTGGGGCTCCCACTTTTCATAAAGAATGTTATAACTGACTGTGATGTTGAATTTTTGTATTGATTTAATAGTTATTTTTATTCATTTGGTACCACCCTTGGGTCTCACCTTGAGACTTTTCCCTTCTTTAAGTATGATGTTGATCAGGAGCAGAAGAGATGCTTATATTTAAAGAGAGGAACCTGTGTCAGCTGGGAGGGAAAGAAATGGTTCCTGGCAGTATTTTTGGAGCTGCTCCTGATGAAGATACTTCTCAGCAGGAGATGTGTGCTTTCTCTTTCTGTCCCCCTTTGAAAGAGTAAAACTAGGCCCCATCTTAATTGAAACCTTAAAGGATTGGGAGTGGGGGAAGGGTAAAGCTGGTATATTTTACTGGTAGTCTTTAAACATAGTTTTGCCCAACTCTAGCCAAATTGCTTGTTTCTATTCCCTTCAGTTCGTTAGTCTAGCACTTAGAGTTACGTTGATCTTTATTTTACCTTCAGGAGAGCCATGAATGTAAAGGCAAGCTCTTGTATTCTAGTAGATGTTTAAAAACTTTTTTTAACCAAACAAGAATTCAAAACACTTGAAGTTCTTCTGGGGTCATGAGTATTAAAGTATTTATTCTCAAGGAAGTGTATGTGTGTCATTTTATGTACTGTATGGCTTCCTGAAAATAAAGAAAACTACATTTTTATAAGCAGAAAAACTGAGTGCTTTGTAAACTGATTCTAGAGAAGCTGATTATTTAAGGGAATGTTATGATGCATCGTTTTGTTAAGTGAAAAACTTTAAAAATTCAGACTGTACCATTGATGAGTGTTTAGATAAGGAAAACACTTAAGTGCATTTTCTGAGATGTCTAATGGCAATTAAAACTGTGTAATGATTTTGAAATCATTGAGAGGAATATTAGGTGCTGGTCTGTGTTATATTTGCCATTTTGAAATTGTATACCTGTTATATTTCTTTTGTTTTGTCCATACGTTTAAAACAACGAAAGGATGCTTTTATTCTCTGCAGCTGATGAGTTTCCGGCAGTTGGACTGGCAGGTGTTTGTATTTTTTCCTTTAAGCATAGTATCTTTTAGTTCACAAATTATTGTAATACAAAAAAGCAGCACTTTAGAAGCAATTTTTTTTTTAATTAGTGAGGGGGAAATACTCACTAATGAATTGTCTTAATGTCCTGCCTCCAAATCAGTATATATGAATATACACACATACCTGTACAAAACATGTATATAGTAAAACATTTTAAATTTCAGGTCTATGTGCAGAAGTGGAAAACTGTTGACAGAGCTTTTCTTGTTGATTTTCATAAGGCATAGGTTAGGTGCGTTTCATGCCTAGTTTCTTTAGCATCTCTTTTTCACAATAAAGGTTTTAATTTTAAAACTTGTCTTGGAAATAGCCTCAGGTTTAGTCAGTGTTTATGCCTTAAAGAAAGCATATTGTTAACCACGTCAGTTTTAACTTTTTCTGCTCCAAAGATTAAAAACAAAACTCCTAAACTTCTTTTTAAAGAAAAATTGTAATGAATTAAATTATAGGGTTAGTATAAGAAATGTAACATTCTTCAGTGCAGTAATAATACGCTTCAGTTTATCAGATACATGAAAAAAACGATTTTTTAACATAATATTAGAACTTACCATTTCTCATCTCATATATACTCTTGCTTTCTTAAAGGAATAGTGTAGTGTAAGATTTTTAAATATTAATCAAGTATTCTTTATTCATATAAAAGTGTTTCTCATGTAGTAACATTACTTGTGGAATTTTTCCTTAGCTTTTAATTTGTTAATGGCTGTCTCTTGAAGGGCTCGAGGCAGGTTTATATTATAATATGACATGAGTAGTAACTCTTAAATGGTTACTACAGCATCTATAACATGAGTTAGAGTATTTCTTAACATGTACCCCTTTTATGACATTCTTCTTGCCCTTCAGGAGCTTACTATCTGGTTTTAAATAGGTATCTAGAGGTGTTTAATCCTAAGTAAAGGACCAGAAGTGGGAGTTGAAGGGGAAGGCATCATTTAGAAGGCAGTGCTGTGTATCAAGCACGTAACTTCTAAGAGATGACATTTGGAGATTACTGAAATTATCCTCAATAGACTGTGGCTTTTTAAAACCGTGAAATAACTTACTTAGAAGTCCAAATATTAGGGAATGATAACTACTAGCTCTTTTTTTGCTTTGTATTTAAGTTTGAACAGCATGTAGTATAAGTACTGTATTAATTATATATGTATGATATTTATATATATATATTGCATGTAAAACCTCAGTGTCTGTTTATAAGAAATATTACAGTAACATTTTGATTTAAAAATAAATGGATTCTAAAACTTTTTAAAAGTGTAAGGAGATAATCTACTTCCCAAATCTGTAGTATGTTTTTATGTCTGTGTGTGATATCTTGTCCTATAGTTGTAGTTGTCATAGACTGTTATAATGCCTTACCTTTGCATATTGCTGTATAGTTTACAAAACTTTATCTCATTTAATCTGCACACTAACCTTGAGAGAGAAGAAATTATTTCCCCATTTTTAGATGAAGAAACTAAAGTTCAAGAAGTTTGCATTTTTTTGAAAAGACTTCAAATCCAGGTTTTTCTTTTCCCTTTCGTCTTTTTCTGGGGTGGGGGTTCGGAGCCTGATTTGTAAGGTTTGTATCCAATGAGAACACAATACAAAAGAAGGAAAAAAAATCTTTTATTCCTAGTTTATTTGTAGTCAGCTGACGTTAACATGTTGATGTACATGTTTTTAGTGTTTTCCTGTGCTTTTTATACACAGTTAAAATTATACTATAGATATAATTTTGCGTTCTGGTTTTCTCATTAGAGCCTAACCATTTTTTTCACTTGAACTCAGATTTTTCTGATGGGACCAAGTGTTCTTTTCCTTATCCTATTACTGACTTTTCATAACCCACTTGCATGTCGATTCTAATGTACTTGGATATGAACTGTTCTTCCTCTAAATCAACTTCTTAATTTTTCACTGTAAGTATCACCCAGCCTTAAAATGTTTGACTCTTAGCTATTTTTGCCTACCACATTAAAATCTCTTCTAAGACTTATCAATTCTTGTCACCTTTTCACATTCCTTACTTTCCTTTTCTGACACCACAGTTGAAGGCCTTATTTTTCTGTGTTTGCATTATTGCATAGCCTCAAGAATCTCTACTTTGTCCATAATTTGTTTTGTAAGGGGTGGGAGAGGGGGAGCCTTTTCCAGATTGCTGCATTGCCTTAATGACTAAATTCAAGCACCTTAGCCTTGCTGTCAAGATCCTCTATAATCTGTTTCTACTGTCTTAACATGATCTGGCCTAAATGACCTATTTCTTTTTTCCCATATTTGATTGGCAGTTTTTCATCCCTGTGTCTGTTCTGTCTTGAAGTACCCTTCAAGGCCCAACTCAGACATTGTTTCTTTTCTGAACACTTTCTTTGTTCTCTTTCATTCCCAACTCATAGTATCCACCCTTGAACTTTTAACACAGGAACGTTTTTAGGGCACTTAGCACAGAATATTTCTTCTCAAAAGGTAGAAGTAATTATTACAAGTCCTAAAATTACTGTAAGTCTTATTTCTACAGCCAGATTATAAACCCGCTGAAAGGCTGACACTCATGTGTGTTTGAAATCTCATAGCAGAGCAGGGGCGATTTCATGATCCTGTGAAATTGGGGGGAAATTACTAGGGAACCAGTATGTAACTGGCAACGTACAACCTTTGCTCTTACCATCATTTCTTAAAAAAATGATAACTTGAAGACCAAAAAATTACCATACACAATGTCAGAGTAGAATCCTTAAAAAAATTAAATAACTCTTTATGTTCTTGTTTTTTTCTGTTATTTCACCTGAAATAAATGGAAATTGTCTCCCAACTTTGTTGAAAATTTAATAAAGAACTGTATCTCAGGTTCTAGGGTAGTGTTTATCAAGTGGAAGTTTTGTGAATCACTTATTAAGGATTTAGAAGTCAGTTTATTGAGGGTCAAGATGAATATTTAAAAAAATGAGAGAGACGGAAAGGAAAAAAAAAGATTATAAAATATTCGTGCTTTGCATGATATTGCTTCAAGAAATTCTCAATTTCATATAAATATGTTTGCCTTAGATTGCAGAATAAGATTTATTTTACGGGGGAGTCACAATTCAGATGAAAGATACGTTTTTAATGCCTGTTACTCCCTATCTTTGAAAGACTAGGCGGGATGGCTGACATATATGAAAATGTGGATGAACAATCAAAAAAAAAAAAAAAAAACAATCAGTAGTAGGAGTTATAATGAATTGTGCTGTTTTTGAAAAGTTTTTCAATTCAGTCACTCAGTCGCGTCCAACTTTTGACTCTAAATATAATGATTATACCATAGTTATCATCAGTAGCAGCAGAAGTATATCTGTAGTTCTAGAATCAATTCAGGCAAACTCCATATGTAGAAATGTGGTTTTATAAAACTGATAAGCTAGGGTATTATACTTACTTTGCAGAAGGATTCACCATATTGGTTTTTTTTTTCAGCTTTCCTGATGGATTTCTTTGTGTCTTGACTATCTCTCCATTTTATTAGCTTTTCAGAATCTATCCAATCTTTAAGGCGTGGCTCAGGTACACTTGTGGAGAAGGAAATGGCAACCCACTCCAGTGTTCTTGCCTAGAGAATCCCATGGACAGAGAAGCCTGGTAGGCTGCAGTCCATGGGGTCGCACAGAGTTGGACACGACTGAAGTGACTTGGCAGGCAGCAGGTACACTTGTCTTTTTCTGGAAGCTGTACCTGATTATTCTAGTCTTGCACTCAAACCATTGCCCTGTAGAGCTCCTAAGGTCAAGGAGACCAAGTGCATATACCTTAGGGATCTAGGAGTATAGCCAGAAGTTATCTACTTAAACATTCATATGATTATTTTGCAACCATTTTAATAAAGATTAGTTGAGACAAGAATCATTGATACATGCTAAATCTATGGGATATTTTTGATGAGGAGCAGAATGTTTCTGTTCAGTTCAGTCCCTCAGTCATGTCTGACTCTTTGTGACCCCATGGACTGCAGCACGCCAGGTTTCCCTGTCCATCACCAACTCCCAGAGCTTACTCAAACTCATGTCCATAGAGTCGGTGATGCCATCCAACCATCTCATCCTCTGTTGGGACGAGCTTCAATCTTTGAAGCTTCCAGCTTCGATCTTTCCCAGCATTAGGGTCTTTTCCAATGAGTCAGTCCTTCGCATCATGTGGCCAAAGTATTGAAGTTTCAGCTTCAGCATCAGCCCTTCCAATGAATATTCAGGACTGATTTCCTTTAGGATGGACTGGTTTGATCTCCTTGCAGTCCAAGGGACTCAAGAGTCTTCTCCAACACCACAGTTCAAAAGCATCAATTCTTCGGCACTTAGCTTTCTTTATAGTCCAACTCTCACATCCATACATGACTACTGGAAAAACCATAGTTTTGACTAGACAGATCTTTGTTGGCAGAGTAGTCTCTGCTTTTTAATATGCTGTCTAGGCTGGTCATGGCTTTTCTTCCAAAGAGCAAGTGTTTTTTAATTTTGTGGCTGCAGTCACCATCTGCAGTGATTTTGGAGCCCCCCAAAATAAAGTCTCTCACTGTTTCCATTGTTTTCACATCTATTTGCCATGAAGTGATGGGACTGGATGCCATGATCTTAGTTTTCTGAATGTTGAGTTTTAAGATTACTTTTTCACTCTCCTTTCACTTTCATCAAGAGGCTCTTTAGTTCTTCTTCACTTTCTGCCATAAGCGTAGTGTCATCTGCATATCTGAGGTTATTGGTATTTCTCGTGGCAATCTTGATTCCAGCTTGTGCTTCATCCAGCCCAGCATTTCTCATGATGTACTCTGCATATAAGTTAAATAAACAGGGTGATGTGTACAGCCTTGATGTACTCCTTTCCGTATTTGGAACCAGTCTGTTGTTACATGTCCAGTTCTAACTGTTACTTTCTGACCTGCATACAGATTTCTCAAGAGGCAGGTCAGGTGGTCTGGTATGCCCATCTCTTGAAGAATTTTCCACAGAATGTTTGCTTGGTCTTAAATATCTCCCCATACATTGCATATTAGTTAGAAGGGAAAAAAATAGTAACTTTATACAGTGATGAAATCAGACAGTGCCTTGAGTGCATGATCAAAATAAATAGCATCAGTGGACGTTGTGTGCCTCTGAATATGATGCCCTGCAAAGAGCACATCACTTAGGTAGTTCTCCAGCGAGGAATGCATAACCTGGATGTAATCATGAGGCACATATTGGACTTCAATTGGGGAACATCCTATTTTATAAAAGGGTAGGGGGGAGACTGTACTCTTTAATGTTAATGTTACAAAGACAAAGAAAGGCTGTGGAAGTGTTTCAGATTAAAGGATACTGAAGAGACATAACATCTCTTCATGATACCTGATCCTAGAATAGATCTTGTATTAGAGGGGAAGATGCAGTAAAGGATATTATTGGGTCACTTGGCAAAATTGGAATATAGATGGTAGATAACATAAAGGTATGGCATCAGTGTTGAACTTTCTAAAGTTGATAACCTAAGGTTATATAAAATAATATTTTTATTCTTAGGAAATACACGCTGAACTTTTTTTTTAAGGAATAAAAGGCCGTGATACATAACTACTCTCAAATAGTTCAGGAAAAATTATGTATATATGTTTTATATTTATGTATACACACACACACACACATATACAGCTGTATTTGTGTGTGTATGTCTTTGTGTTTGTACTAGAGAGGAGGAGGGAGGGTGGAAGGATGCTCCTGTGCAATAATGCAGATGAGTAAAATGTTAACAGTAGATGAACTTGGTTAAAACTGTACAGGTGTTTTGTACTGTTCTTGTTCTTACAGCTTTTCTGTAGAAATTGAAATTATTTTTAAATGAAAAGTTTTTTAAAAAATCATATGACTTTGCATTAAACTCCATAATGTAGGATTTTAAAAGTAAAGAAATATCTCCTCTCCCAGAAAATTCCAGGCTAACTCTTGGGATAAAACTGTGGCTCCAAGAATGTGTTCATGTATATCATGTGGTTTCCCTTTATCCCTCAGCCTCGGTTTGAGAAGCATGCCTCTGGGCCAGAGGCAGCTGCGGTTCAAATTTAGTCAGCAGACATGTTTTGTTTGGCCTTTTTGAGTGTGTTAAAAATTGGGAAATTTCACATAAAAATCTGCATCTTTGATTTCTTTTGAAAAAATGGGCTGATCTTGCCGCTGTCGACTTGCATTCCAGATGCTCTATATACTCACGGAGTGGTGTGTCAGGTAACTAGCCGCAGCCCTGCCTTAGCCTAGCTTGTTTCAAGTGTTTGCCTCGTCGCCTGGCCCCTGTAGGCTGTGTTCACAGCCTTTCTCTCAGGGATCCCCAAACTCTGGGCCGCTCACTGGTACCTTCTGTCACATCAGCGACAACATTAGACTAGAAATAAAGTGCAAGGACTTCCCTGGCGGTCCATGGGTAACACTCTGCACTCCCAGTGCAGTGGGAACTAGATCCCATGTGCCGCAGCTGAGACCTGGTGTGGCCAAATAAGTAATTTTAAAAAAAATGCAATAAAGTGCACAGTAAATGTAAGTGTGCTTGAATCATCCCCAAATCATCTCTCGCACCCCAGGTCCATGGAAAAATTGTCTTCGAGAAAATTGGTCCCCCCAGAAAGTTGGGGACTGCTGCAGCTTGCCCAGGAGATGCTGGGGTATCTTCTTTGTGCTTGTAGTAATTTGAGAATTAAGTTGTTAAAATGATGCCCTGAGACTTGCTAACATTCAAGTGTGTGTCTCCTATAAACAAGGACATTGTCCTACATAACCGTACTACAGTGAGGAGAATCAGGAAATGAATATTGATACGTTACTACTGTGTCACCCTCAAACCCATTCATGTTTTGCTAATTATTTTAATAACGTCTTTTTTAGTAAATAACCAATTCAGAATCAGATGTTGTATTTACCGATTGTTGTCATGTCTCTTTAGTCTTTTTGAATCTGGAGCAGTTAGTCTTTCCTTGGCTTTCATGAACTTGATGCTCTGCAAGATAATAGGCCATTTGTTTTGTAGAATGTCCTTAAATTTGATGTTTCCTCCTGATTGGATTCAAGTTATGTATCGTTGGTACAGAAGTCCCAGAGGTGAGCTGTGTTTCGTCTCATTGCACCCTATCAGGTGGCACACACTTTTGATTTGTCCCATAACTGATGATGTCCATTTTGACCCTTTGATTAGGGTGGGGTCTGCCAGGCCCTTCCATTGTAAAATTAATTTTTCTAAAAACTTTGTAATTAGTATTCTGTAGGAGGTTCTTTGAAATTTTGTAAATATTCTGTTCCTCGTCAAACCTTCACATTACTGGTTTACTTAATATATCTGTATGGAATCAGCTGTCTTATTTTTTTTCCAATGGGTTATAATCCATTATTGTTTATATATTGATAAACGTTCTTTATGGTTCTTGTAATTTTGTAACCATGTAGTAGTATATCTTACACTTAAAATTATGTTGAACACATGGACTAGACCATTCATATAAGTTAGTGTGAAGGAATTTGCTGTAAGTGGGAAGCCATACAGGGTGTTTGTTACTGTTTCTGTATTTAAATAATCAGCAATTATTGAGAGCGAGATACTGTTATGTGGTGTGTGTGTTCGGGGTAAAAGAGAATATAGTTAAGCAGCAAAGTCAACCATTTTTTTCCCCTTTAAATATTGTGATCATCTTTCCTTTTCAGAGAGTATAAATATAAACTTTAATGGATCATATTCCATTATTTGGACATCTGATCTGCTTAGGCTGTGTATATAGAACATAATTTAACATATTCTAGATGACTGATTCTGTGCTGTGATACGGTGGTGCTTCTGAGAGCTGTTTGTGTAGAACTGTTTCCTCCATACACTAAATGATGCTAAACAGTTATAACTGCCCTCCTTGCTGTTGTCATTCAGTGTCAGTGTGCTTTACCCTTTCCTCTGTTTTTATATATTATTTAAAGAGTCTCACCCATAATATTTGAGTTTATATATCTTGAAAGATGATTCTTCTCTTATTATTAGACCTACAGTTTGACAGTAATTTCTTCTGGGGATGGGAATTGCACTGTGAGGCATATGGGATCTTAGTTCCCCAACCAGGAATCCAACCTGTGCCCCCTGCATTGGAAGCTCAGAGTCTTAACACCAGGAAAGTCCTAACAATAGTACCTTAATGTCAAATATCCTTGATGGTCTCTTTAAGTGTCATTTTTCAGTGGTTTGTTTAAATCAGGGTTTAAACAGGATCATACATTGCATTTGGTTGCTATGTCTCTTTTAATCTATAATGTATATTTTTCTTTCCTTTTTTCCCCCCTAGTTTACTAAAGAAACTAGACCTTTCTTCCTGTAAAGTTAAATTAACATGAGTACTGATTGTATCTTTTGTTTTTTTTTTTTTAAGCATGTTTCTTTGTTTTGTCTGTCCTTTAAATAGAAACTTACAGATTTTTATTTATTTGATGTATTTTGATCTGCTGCCATTACTCTTCTAAATTTGGGCGCTTAGATTTTCCTGTTTTGACCTGTCAGAGCATCTTCACATTGCTGCTTGAGTCCTGATCCTGGTGCTTTGTCAGCTTCATTGCTTTCTGATAAGATGTTCAGACCTAACATTTACACTTCCTGCTCCATTTTTACAGTCAACTGTTCTTCTAAGAAGTTGTGGTTCCTTTTGGTAGAAAATGGTACTCTAGGCTCTAGAGGTGCTTGTTGTTACTAGATTGGTTATTGTTTCTAATCCAGCCTTTCTTTTGATTTCCAATTTTAAATTTGCTGTAGACTAGGAAGCCAGATAACAAAGCTGTTTTGACTTATATAAGGGTTGTTTCGGGTCTCAAAAAAGAACCCAGGAATCACGACCTATGCCTTTTGAAATTATATGGTATAGCACTTACAGGGACAGAATCATACCTAATAAATATTACTAATATTGGTAATGTGTGACTAACATAATGTCAGATGTTCCTCAGGATAAAATGATAAACTTCATTTTCTCACCCTAAGGATCCATCTTTTATTTTTCCCCTAACAATTTTATTTATTTATTTATTAATTTTTGGTTGTGCTGAATCTTTATTGCTGCACAGGCTTTTCTCTAGTTGCAGTGTGTGGGCTACTCACTGTTGTGGCTTCTCTCGTTGCGGAGCATGGGCTCTAGGCATGTGGGCTTCAGTTGTGGCTTCCCGGCTCTGGAGCACAGGCTTAATAGTTGCGGCTTGCGAGTTTAGTTGTCTCTCGGCATGTGGGATCTCTGGATCTCAGATCAAACCCGTGTCTCCTGCATTGGCAGGCTGATTCTTTACCACTGAGCCACCAGTGAAGCCTTCTGAATGAGGCCTTTAATAAAATACCTGAGCTTTTAGTTTATAAACTTGATGATATGTACATGTTTTAAATTATAGACCACTTATGTTCCCTATATCTTCATTTTTAACGTTGTCTTTTGTTTCTTTTGTTTTTCTTTTAGGATAAATCTCTGAATTAATGAGCTGTTAGTATCTTGAGAGTCAAATTATGCTATATTAATATTTGTCATATTCCATAATAAGAATGTATTTCTTTTCCTTTGCAAAAATTTTTTCCAGAGAATGTACCTTTTCTGACTTTTCAAAATGGATGAGTTCCTAAAGTTGAGATGACTTGCTGTTGTAAAACAAAACTGTTTAGTTTTGATACCTGACATTTTTTTCCCTTAAGTCATTTTTCACTCTTGTATGTAACTTCTTAGGCTGATTTTTAAGTGACATGTCAGAGAAAATGACAAAATTTGTTTGTGTTTTTCTTTGAGGCATTTGTTCCAGAAAAGTGCCATAACTGACTTCTGTTGATGAGTGGGAGATTTTTTTTTTTTTTTTAACTTTGGAGGATATCCTGTTTTCAGTTTAGTTGGGGCATAGCCTTTGACTTTCTTTGACTGCTTTGAGTACCTCTTGGCATTCATCTTATTTTTTTAATCCTCTCCAATTAGTGAGGATTTTTTTTTTTTGGCACAAACAATATTTTCTTGATTTTTAGGATCTATTATTGTGGATCATATAAGATGTAACATATTGGGGAACAAAGTTTAGAATAAAGAGAATGGCCAGGAAAGTAATCAGTTTTTGACTTCTTTTCTTGAAATCTTTGTGAATACTTGTGAGTGAAATTTAATGATTATACACACACTGAAACTTGCACACTGTGAAACTCCTTATCTTGGCCCATTAGTGCATACTGTAATTGGGCGAAGGTTATAGGTTTGAGTCTCATGTAGGCCACTTATTTGCGTATGTTTCCTGGTCATAAACACGGTCATTAAGTAAATAGCTTTTGATTAGCTTCTTTGGATCACACTCTGTGCTAAGTGCAGTGGGAAATTGGTGATTGAGACTCTCGAAATCCCTGCTCTCATGAAGCTTATAATTCTGTGGGGGATTCAGGCAGTATTTATTCAGGAAATATTTATTGAATGCTTGGTATGTGCTCAGCACTCTTCCAGCTATAAACATAGTTCTTATGGAGCTTATGATGTTGGCTTTTAAAATACAGAGTAATAAGAATTGTGATGGTGAAGTATGGGAAGCTTTGGAAACAAAGGAGGGCTACCTTAAACTTCCGCCATCCAGCCTTTTCTGTTTTATTCAAATGCATGTCTTAGTTTTGGGTGTAAGCAGAAAAATAGAGATCAGGTCACAGTAGCCTTCCCAGCTCGTGAAAATGGCTTAAAGGGATGACATTTACTTTTTTCTTCTTCCTCCTCCCATATACCTGAGAAAATGATGAACTACCAGTAGCGCTCACTTTGGTTGCAGTTTTCACCCCATGCAGAGACCGTTGTCAGCTTTGTTCTCCTGGTGTCGTCCTAACTTAAGTCAGTGAATTCAGTAACTTCCATCCTCTCTGTTATCTGTGTAAGTGGTGCTTTTCTGAGATATTTGCTTTTTCCATGTCTTTGTTGGAGTATGAGTCCTGTGATTAAGTCAGTGGTCTTTGATATACTTGCTTTAGGAAATAATCATTGAGGCAGTAGTTTTATGGACTACATCTCAAGAAATTTGGTTCACGTGGCTAACTGTTTGAAAGGGAGCAGCAGAGCAGAGGCGCTAGCATTTATTCAGCTGTGAATCCAGGAAGCATGTCAGATGCTTTCCATAAACTGTAATAACTAAATGGCAAAGAAGGTTGTTAAAGTCAGTAAAAAAAAAAAAAAAATACCCTCGGGTAACTTGTTAACTAGATTGGGTAAAACTGAACTTGTTATTACAACCCTACATATGAGGGTGATGATTCTAGTAGTATCTGTGTTAGACTTTTGGTCACTGAAATGAACTGTTGCTGCTAGTATGAGAATCTAATAATTGAGCAAATATTTATTCACTAAGTGCCATGTGCCAGGAATTGTTTTCATACTGGGAATATATCAGTCAAGAAAAGAAACAAAAATTCCTGCTAAAGCATATACTATAGTGAAGGGAGATAGACAGTGAACAGTTTTCATTTAATTATTCACTCTTAGGATGTGATTCCTGCATTATCTATTATAAACATACTGTCCTTTTTTTCATGTAATAGATGGTGATACAGCCTGTGTGGTCTTTGGTTTTGTGAGATAAGCTTAGAGAAAAGTAATCTTGGGGAATGCAAAAACAGATAGGTAAAATATTGACTGTGCTGTGGCTACTATCATTGAGCATCTTAGTCACTGTATCTGATCATATGACAGTTTTGAAATAGTATATGTACTTCTTAGATGTCCACACTCAGACTCTTAAAAGTCTTTTTGTTTCATATTTAAAGTTTTATTGTTTACTATAGTACTTTTATATGTTTGAATATATATTCCCTTGAATTGTAATACTTTTTTCTTGTGGAAAAATGTGATCATATTTCTCTAAAATCTCTTGTTTCCTCTAGGTCAGTTACTGTAGATTTGTCAACCTGGATTCGGGACCCCTATTCAGTTACTAAGGAGAATTCCCAGGATGCTATGGAGCTCTCCAGACAGCTGTCTGTGGGTGGTGGTGAGAGTGGAGGCAAACAGTGGGTTGTGTGACCAGGGTGAGGTCACCTCTTTTACCTTCTGGCCCTCCTTCTTTCCGGACTTTTAACACCTGCTTTGGTACTTTAAGCAGTTTGGGTTCTATGCTGTGTTCTGAACAGTTGTTTAGTAGTAGTACCCATAAGATGATGTTAGATGTGTTTTGGATGGAACTCACGGGGGTGTGACTATGTCACAGCAACAACAAAGAAGTTGTTCCAGTAGTTTGAAAACCACTGGTATAGTTTTAAGTGTTCTGACCCACTATAGGCAGTTGTTTTCATGTCTGGAAATTAGTGACTTCACATTTGATCTTTCCTGCTCTCATTTAACTTGCATGTGGCCACCAGAATGTTTTATTGTCACTTTCTGGCCTGAAAGCTTTTTATCATTTTCAGCTTCTCTGAGATGAACTCTTGGCTTGGGCCACCTGGCTCCAACTTACTTTGCCATTCTTAGCTCTTTTTTGGGGAATCTTAGGTGGATTCATTCTCTCACTATCCCTTTTCTTGCCTCATTTCTTGCTACCTTGTTTCTTATGCCATAATATATTATATATTACATATATAATATGTTGATGGGGTTGGCATATACCCTTGGGAAAATTAGGAAATTTGAAAAGCAACAGATAATGACACATTCCTAAGAGTTGCATGAGAAAGTGTCTTTAGAGTAAGGTTTTATGAATTGTTTTCTTTTCCTACTTATTAACTTGTTCCTGCTTCTCAGCATTGGTATTTTGTGTAACCCTGGATAAGCCAATCTTCTTTTTTGCCAAACTTCATTGGACTTCTTTAAAACTGAGTGTATTCTGTTCCTTTAGGAATTTGGTATTTTTGCTATCAAATACAATGCATTCTTGATAGCAAATTCTAACTCATTTGTTTTAAAAAATCACCAAACACCTCATTATCATATCTTAATTTTAGTGAAAAAGAGTAGAACTACAGAGTAGTTTTGAGAATTCAAATTTTTAAAATCAGCTTTATTCAGCTGTGTGCGCGCTAAATTGTTTCAGTCATGTCTGAATCTTTGCAGCCCTATGGACCGTGGCCTCCTAGGCTCCTCTGTCCATGGGATTCCCCAGGCAGGAATAATGGAGAGGGTTTCCATGCCCTCCTCCAGGGGATCTTCCTGACCTTGGGATCAAACCTGGTCTCTTACGTCTCCTGCATTGGCAGGCAGGTTCTTTAGCACTAGCGCCACCTGGGAGCTGTGCTTTACCTGTGATAAATTATGCCAATTTCAAGTGTATAGTGGGTCTTCCAAAATTCATATAGTTGTGTATCCACTGCCATGATCAAGGTATAAACCATCTCGATTACACCAAAAAGTTCCCCCCAAAGTTCCTATACCACCTTGCAGTCAGTCCTTTCCCTCCACCCTGTTTCTGGCAACCACTGATTTGCTTTCTTTCCCTATATTCTGCCTTTCCTAAAATGTCATATAACTGGAATCTTAAAATCTGTGGTCTTTTGTGCTTTTCACTTAGTGTACTTTTGAGATTCATTTGTGTTGCATGTTTCAGTAATTTATTCCTTTTTATTGCTGAATAGCATTTCATTGTATGAATATACCACAGTTAGTTTATCCATTCACCAGATGATGGACATTTCAGTTGTTACCAGTTTTTGGCTATTATGAATACAGACAGCTGCTGTGAACATTGGAACTTTGGCTCCTCACAGCCCTGCAGCCACTAATCTGCCTTCTGACTATAGATTTGCCTGTCTGGTGCTCATTTTTTTAAAAAATGGGTTGATTGTCTTATGATTAGATTTTGAGAGTTCTCTGTATACTGTGGATGCAAGTCCTTTATCAGTTATGTGTTTTGCAAATGTTTTCTTCCACTTTGTGACTTAACTTTTCATTTTCTTAACAGTGCCTTTTGAAGAGTGGAAGTTTATTTTGATGAAATCCAGTTTATCAATTTACTAGGATAAAGTTTGTCTTTTATAGTACATTTTGTGTCCCATTAAGAAATCTTTACCTAACCCAAGATCACAGATTCTAAAAGAAAACTTTGTCTGCTCACAACACACCAAATGTGTGGGTTTTCCACACCACTAACTTCCTGAAATTAGTGCAGATCCTATAGATTAAGGTTTCAGTCCCCCATGACTGCCTTCCTTCTCCAGATATCAACTACAGGTTCAGACCTCAGATACTTCTGACTGACCACTTATAAATGGGAGATTCCTATGCCCCTTCTTGGATCTGATAATATGTTAGAATGCCTTATAGAACTCAGGAAAGCACTTTACTTCCTGTTACTGGTTTATTATAAAGGATACAATGCAGAAGTACCCAGATGGAAGAGATGCATTGGACAAGGTTCTTAGGAAGGAGTGTGGAGCTTCAATGCCCTCTCTGGGCATGTCACTCTCCCAGCAACCACCTTGAAGTGTTCATGTACCTGGAAGCTCTCTGAACCCCATCATTTAGGGTTTTAATGAAGGCTCCGGTATATAGGCGTGATTGATTAAATCATTGACCAGTGTGGCTGAGCTCAAATTTTCAGTCCTTCTTACCTCCCCAGAGGTCAGGGGGTGGAGCTGAAAGTTCAAACTGTTTAATCAAGAAGTTGATTCCTCTGGCAACCAGCCTCCATCTTCCAAAAGTTACCTCTTTAACATAAACTCAGATATGGTTGAAAGGGGCTCTTCACATCTCTATTACTCAGAAAATTCCAAGGATTTTAGAAATTCTATGCCAGGAACTGGGGGCAAAAATTAGTTATATATATTGCATGTTATGTCACAATTTCTCTCCTATTTTCTTGAATAAGTTTATAGTTTTTACTTTTATTTTAGGTTTGTGATCCTTTTAGAATTAGTTTTTACATATGGTATGAGGTACGAATCAAGGTTCATTTATTTGCACACTGATACCCCTTTGTTCCAGCAACATTTGTTGAAAAGATTAGGCCTTTTCCTTTGAATTGCCTTGGCACCTTTGCTGCAAATCAATAGACTGCATATGTGTCAGTCTATTTTTGGACTCTGTATTCTGTTCCATAGATGGCTATGTTTATCATTAAGTAAATACCACACTGTCTGATTACTATAGCTGTAAAGGCTTCAATTAAATTTTTTATATTTGAAAAATAATTTAGAGGAAATAAATTTAACTTTAAAACTTTGTAGACTGACATAAAATTACATAATTCAATGATTGTTAACATTTTATATTTATATTTCAGAGTTTACTTTTTAAAATTACTTTTAAGAACACAATCTCTTGATTCACTAATGATTTTAAGAATTAGAGCAGGCATTGATATTCATATTTTATAAATGAGGAAGCTGTACTATTTAAGAGGGATAGTTTAAGATCAAGCTGTAATATTTAAGAGGGATAGTTTGCGTGTGATAAAGGAAGAACTAAAGCCCAAATGTTATGCCTTCAAAAAATCCAGTGTGCTTTCCCCTATAGCACACGGCTTTCATTTGCTACTTCTTTTTATTTTGAATATCGGAGAATGAGTATTTTATGAAAAATTGAATCACTAGATTTTATTTAAAGTATAGAGCTATAGGAGAACAGTTAATCTGTTTTTTTGGTCACCAACATCACAAGACACATTAAGAAGTCAAAATTGGACTTCATTCCCCCACCCCCACCCCCCACCCAGTGATGTGTTTTACAACCAGAATAGGTATTTACAGTTTCATTTTAAATTTAGAAGTGCAGGAAAGAAGCAGCAAGATTTGTTAAATGAAAGCTGAAAGATTCCTTCTAAATGAACTGTTTTAAGAAATGAGGATATTCTTGCCATAGTGAGAATAAGAACAATAAAACTTAAACTTTAGACTGTTTGAAGTCTGAAATTATCTATAGTATTCTCTTATGTTGCCATCACATTAAGTCTTTCGTCCCCAAATCCCCACACCCTCAGATCATACTTAAGAGATTCTTGCAGGAATACTGGTAAAAGATGATGACACCTGGGGCTTTGTGTGGCAGAGGTGGAAGAAGTGGTAGCTTTGGGAATGTATTTTGGAGAGGCTGTCAATGTGCCGATGGATGGGTGTAAGGGATAAAGAAGAGGAATAAATCATGATCCCATGCTTATCCACTTAGAGGTTTTTTCCCGTCATCAACTTGATGGTGCTATGCACTTGGTGTGGAGAATACCTAGATGAATTAGAAGAGCTACACAATGGAGGAAAGGAAATCAGGGAAGCTGCTAAAGTTCTTTTTTTAAGTTAATTTTTATTGGCATATAGTTGCTTTACAGTGTTGTTGGTTTCTTCTGTACAGCAAAGTGAATCATTTATACCCCCTCTTTTTTAGATTTCCTTCCTATTTAGGTCCCCAGAGAACATTGAATAGAGTTCCCTGTCCTATAGAACAGGCTCTCATTAATCTATTTTATACATAGTAGTGTATATATGTTAGTCCCAATCTCTCAGTTCATCCCATTCTCCCTCTTCCCCCTTATCCATTAGTTTGTTCTCTACATCTTTATCTCTTTTTCTGATTTTCCATTATCTATACCATTTTCCTAGATGCCACATATAAGCAATATTATATACTTGTTTTTCTCTTTCTTACTTACTTCACTCTGTATGACAATCTCTAGATCTGTCCACATCTCTGCAAATGGCACTGTTTTTTTCCTTTCTATGGCTGAGCAATATTTCATTGTATTTATGTACCACACCTTCTTTATCCATTCCTCGGTTGATGGGCATATTTAGTTTGCTTCCTTGTCCTGGCTTTTGTAGTAGTGCTGCAGTGAACATTAGGGTGCATGTATCTTTTTGTAATGGTCATTTTGCTGGGTTATATGGTAGTTCTCTTCCTAAAATTTTGTTTTTATTGAAAGCAATATCACATCTCAGACTGAGAAGATAGAAACAAGATGAAATTCCTTATGATCTTACCTTCCTAACAGTCATTTAAAGTGTTTTGGTGTATGTGTTTACTGTTTTGTATAGAAATTGGCAAACTTTCTATAAAGGCAACTACTCAATTCTGTTGTGGCATGAAGGCACCCATAGATAGTATAGTTGGGTGTGCTTGTATTCCAATAAAGCTTTATTACAGCCACTGAAACATGAACTTCAGTTAATTTTCTCATATTGCAAAATATTCTGGTATTGATATTTCCCCCCAAACATTTAAAAATGTGAAAATTGTTCTTAGCTCACAGGCCCTACAAAAATCACTGGCAGACCAGATTTGTCATATGCATTTGCTTTGTGGTTATAGTAATAGCTTACATTGAATTTCGTTACCTGCTTTTTGTATTTAATATATGTATAAATGTGTACAGTTCTAGTTGAAAACCAAAGTGATCACAACTGCTAAATAATCTGAATAAGCTCTGATAAACTTAGAGTTTACGAAGTACCTTTATGTTATTTCTTTTAATTCTTAAAATAACAATGGGAAATATTTACTGAGCTTAAGGTGGCTCAGAATCACTGCAGATGGTGACTGCAGCCATGAAATTAAAAGATGCTTACTCCTTGGAAGAAAAGTTATGACCAGCCTAGATAAGCATATTGAAAAGCAGAGACATTACTTTGCCAACAAAGGTCCGTCTAGTCAAGGCTATGGTTTTTCCAGTGGTCACGTATGGATGTGAGAGTTGGACTGTGAAGAAGGCTGAGTGCCGAAGAATTAATGCTTTTGAACTGTGGTGTTGGAGAAGACTCCTGAAAGTCCCTTGGACTGCAAGGAGATCCAACCAGTCCATTCTAAAGGAGATCAACCCTGGGTGTTCCTTGGAAGGAATGATGCTAAAGCTGAAACTCCAGTACTTTGGCCACCTCATGCAAACTGTTGACTCATTGGAAAAGACTCTGATGCTGGGAGGGATTGGGGGCAGGAGGAGAAGGGGATGACAGAGGATGAGACGGCTGGATGGCATCACTGACTCGATGGATGTGAGTTTGAGTGAACTTTGGGAGTTGGTGATGGACAGGGAGGCCTGGCGTCTTGAGATTCATGGGGTCGCAAAGAGTCGGACACGACTGAACGACTAAACTGAACTGAAGGTGGCTCAGATGGTAAAGAATCCACCTGCAGTGCAGGAGACATGAGTTTGATGCCTCGGTTGTGAAGATCCCCTGGAGAAGGAAATGGCTACCCACTCCAGTATTCTGGCTTAGAGAATTCCACTGGACAGAGGGGCCATGGGGTCTCAAAGAGTTGGACATGATTGAGCAACTTTTCACTTCACGTCACTTAAAATACATGTTATATACATAGTTGAGGGTAAGGATTGTGCATTATCATTGGAATTATTAGTCTCTTACCTCCACTTCTCCATACATAACTAGTTTTGTTCTTTGAAATAAGTTTTCTTCAGCAGCAGGGCTTATCCCAGTAGCTCTGCAAATGTGTCCTCAAGGTTTCCTTCCCTTAATTCTAATTTGAAAAATCCAAAGACAGAACTTTGGTCTTGCTTACATCAAATTTTTATCCCACTGCTAATCATTATGTTTACGAAGGGCAAATTCATCATTTAGGAAGATACAATTCTCTTTTGGAACCAAAGTCTAGAATAATAGGAGAAAAGATTGAGTAGTCTCTCAAATGAAGGTCTAAAGGGTAGCGCACAGCCACTTGGGGGAATTATGAATTGGATAGCCCTACCAAATCATGTCTATTTACGATCCTTGGTTAATTCACTGATTTAATTTTGTGTTCTTTTCTTTTACTTGTTTGTATCACACTGAGTTCTCTTTCCTTCACTCTAGTTTTCATTGCTACTTAATTATTTTAACACCATCTCAAATTTAATTTTAAAAATCTCTAGTTTTGAAAGTCTCTTTCTCAAGAGTCTAGGTCTTATGCCTCAGTGAAAATTACTGTCTCCTTTTAAAAAGTCTGTATTTTTTCTGTTGTTTCCTGACCACTCCAATCCCTTAAATACTAATATGCTTTTAGAGCAAAATCTTGGTCCAGTCTCTTGTCTCTTCTATAACAACATAAAAGGTTGGATGAGAAATAAGTGAGGCTCATTTGGAAACCCAGACACTAAGATATGAGTATATTTTGCTAGAATAATTGGCTTCCACTAGGGCTGCAGTCCATGGGGTCGCTAAGAGTTGGGCACGACTGAGCGACTTCACTTTGACTTTTCTTTCATGCATTGGAGAAGGAAATGGCAACCCACTCCAGTGTTCTTGCCTGGAGAATCCCAGGGACGGGGGAGCCTGGTGGGTTGCCGTCTCTGGGGTCGCACAGAGTTGGACATGACTGAAGCGACTTAGCAGCAGCAGCAGAATTCAAAAGCCCCTGAAGCAGTTGCTGCTGTCTCAGGGTTTTTAGGGTAGTTGATTCCACTGTCATTTTCAGTTTTCTCCATACCTTATCTAGAGAACGTGAGATTCTTGGTTCACCTGTACAGGGTGTCCAGGTTTTTGCTAATGAGAGAAATGATAGGTGAAACCCAACAGTAGTAAGATTGTTTTGCAGGTTCTGAGATGATAGAGAGTATGGTGGAGAGGCCATGAAATAGACGTTTCAGTTGATTGGATCCATCAGCCAAGCATTGGTCTTCAGCTGCATCACAGCATGCTTCATAGTGCAGTACTACATAACGTGCAGATAGTTCATCCTGCTGAAGAAGAAATTAATAAAAGGTGGTTTGGGGATGAAGAATTAGAAGAAAAGCATTTAGAATTTTGTCTGTTGTGTAATTGTTTAGACTGATGGTAGAAAATTTTCTCAGGATAGAAAGTACTGTGGAAATTTTATTTCTTAGGGCCAAACCCAATCTAATGCTGTAACGAGGACTAAAATGATTTCAATTCTTTTAAGTTTGGGCCATTTGTCATCTCAGATTTCTTAATATCCCCATCTCAAATTCTTTTAACTTAATCACACTATAAAGTTTTGGGTTTTCTTTTTTTTTCTTGCCATATAAAGTGACGTTCACAGGTTCCGGGGATTAGGACATACATAAAGGGCCATTCTTACATAGCTTTTCATTTGTTATTTATTGAGAGTAATATGCATTCTTATTTTTAAATGTGTTGATCTTACTTTATTGTCAGCTGGTTTTAAGATCTCCCTTTTAGCATTTTTAGGGCCATTCATGTTTTGCTTATTTTAATTCATATTTGCAATATATTATTTTTATAGCCTGTAAATAAAAATGTATAAAAGAGATGGTTACTGTAAACTCTTCACTTCTAATGTTAAGTGTTAATTAGAATAAGCTACAGTATGTGGTTAAGAAAATCATCTTTTAAAATGAGATTAGATAAAATATATTCGTATTTCATTTACTTTTCACTTCACATGTTTTCTATTCAATTGTTTAAATTTTTATTCTGGATTTGTTGTAGTTATGTACTCTGAATACAAATCCTTTGTCAACTATATGTGCTGTTAATATTTCTCTTCACAACTGTGAAGTTATTTCCTTAACGGTGTCCTTTGATGGATAGTAATTTTAAAACTTTAGGTGAAATCTAATTTGTCATTTGTTCTCTGTGACTCATGCTTTTACTTTAGGTCAATGATTAATTATACTTCAGATTGATTTCTGTATGTGGTATGAGATAAGGAATAAAGATCATTTTTTCCTTATGCTCCGTAATAAACAGCACTTTTTGTTAAAGACCTTGCTTTACTTTCCTATTAGGTTTGAATATTACCTTATTAAAATAATTCTTCAAGTAGTTACATAGTTGGATAGATAGCTCATTGGTTATAGAAACTGTGCTTCTAAGTTCAGTATTACAGGTTCATTCTTTCAGGATCAGTTAACTTGGTCTAGTTTTGTGGCCATAGATATATTTCTAATCTGCTTTTAGCCAATTGGTAGACCTATATAGCCTAACTCCATTGTGCTACCAGATAAAACATTAGAGCATATCCCCTCCATGATAATTCACTAATTTAATTTAGTGTGAAAGACAGTACATTATTACATTTTTTAAGGATACAGTATGCATAGTAATACAGTGCTTATTGTGGCATACTCAGTTTTTGTGCCTTACTAAAATAATCAGAAGTACATTAATTCTTCTAAACATTAGGAAATAATTTTCCAGAATTCTGTATAGAGTGGAAAATGGAGACATGACACTATAAAGTCTATTTGTTGTTAGGTTTTGTGGGTAAATGATAATTATAAAAAATTTAGGACAGGAAAATTTTAAATGCAGTTCTTCATATACTTGTGTCAATATATAGATATATTACATAGACCCATTCATTGGCTTACATTTCTGAGAAATCCGCATTAAACACAAGTCATCTTTTAAGAGGCTGAATTTCAGTTATATTACTGTGGTAGGATTTGTGCCAACCTTTGGTTAATCATTATCTTGTTGATTATGTTTGGTTCAAGATGACTCATTTTTCAAGGAGCTTTATTGCAACATTGCATATTTACTACAGGAAGCCTGGACGGAAGTGGAGCATCAGGTCAATGGAGATTTTTTTTCTCTAAACTTGATTGTACCAAGTGTTATTAAAGTTAATTATTTTTCAGTAATTGAATTCTCTGTAGAGCCTAGTATTTCATTAACCAGATGTTATAGGATCAGTTATTCCTTTTTCATGACAGACAGGTATATATACACAGTTTGATGATTGTTTAAATATTGATCATACTTCATATCATACTTTCGGTTGCATTTGGATAAAATACTGTATCTTCATTAGGTTGAGTATTATAATTAACTGAGAATTTTGGAAACATAGAGATTTCAGTTGATGAAGATTTGAATGTATTTATATGCTGAGGGCAAATGACCAGTAGATAGATCAGAGGTGAGGGGAGGGGGCCATGCATGATGGACATAACTTTTCTACAGATAGTATTTAATATTAGGAATGCTGTGTAGTACATTTGGTTTTTAACCAGAGACAGACTGTTTCATTGCTGAGAGAAAAGGAGGTAAGGATACTGATTTGGGGAGGGTTATTTCTACCTGAAGTCTGCTATTTTCTCTTTAAAAGAAGAGGCGAGGATACTCAGTAAGTATGAGGTAGAAATGGTGGAGTTGAAAGCTGAAACTGACTTCTGAGAATTTGAAGTACTGAGGCTAACGTGATTGGCATTTCCTTCAGAAGTGTAGACTCAGATGAGTTTGATGGCCTTGGACTTTCTGGTCACGTCGGCGGTGTGCATCATTTCCCCCATCCTGCCCCCACAGTACTCTGGTAAATGTGGAGGACAAAATTTGAGAAAGAGGGAGAATGGCATAAGAAGAGCCATTCTAAGAGTGGTTGAAAGGATATATCTTGGATGTCTGGACTGGATAGGGAAAGAAAGAAGTGAAGCCAAAACAAGACTGATGGGAGAAAATGGAGGAACGTAGCACCAAAAGTTTCCCTGAAGCTGAAGTGTGATGATGGGTGGGTTGGCTGGGAGCAGGGGTAGGGGGTGGGGGCGGGTGGCAGTGCACAGTGTGAAAGAGCCAAAGGATAAAAGGTGTTAGTTATAGGTCAAAACTATGAATTTTAAGGTTTCAGATGAATAATTGTTCTGGGTTATAAGGTCCAGAGTGATCATAGAGGTAGATTGTTCAGTTGAGTGTTTGATGTAAAGATCATTGTAGTTGGATATCTCCTTACTCCTTAAGGAGGAGAGCAGCTAGGATGTTCACAAGGATTTGGAAGTTACCTGGTTGATGGTGCCTAAAAAGGCAAGTGAGGCAGTAAGACAGGCATTAAAACTTCTCTGTTAAGTTGAGGAGTAATGGGGAAGTTGATTGATGACAGTGATGAAAATTAAGTAGTGCCTGATTACAATTAAGGAAGAAAAGTTGTAACAGTAGACTTTCGGAGTAGTCATATGGTCATATGTGTGCCACAATAGGAAAATGATAAGAAAACGCTGGTATCTCCCAGTCTGTTGTTGGAGAGGGGTACAGAGAAAGATAGGTGGAATGAGGTTCTGTTAAGGGTCTAGGAAAAGTTTATTCATATAAGAAGCAGCATTGCAAATAATGTAGTAAAAAGCTTTGGAAAGGAGGGCAACCTATCAGGAGAGAGAATGGGTAGGAAAGAGCAGGAGCCAAGCCTTACAGAAATCAGAGGTCTGTCATTTACAGGTCAGATGGTAAGTATTTTAGGGAAACAAAAATGGTTTGTATTATTATGGTAGCATGGACGGAGGAGGCCATTTGTTATGAGATGGTAATTCATGGTACATCATTTATGCCAGTTTCAAAAAACAATTTTGTGTGGTACCATTCCTTAATGAGATGAACAGTGGTTGGGTAAGTAAAGTTGTGAAGATTTAGAATAGAAATACCAGTACTGTGTACACGAGTAAAGAAGAATTTCAGCGGTAATTACTTATGACCTTTGCTATACAAACAGCTACAGACAGCAATTTTTTGTGAATTCTTTGTAAATGCTTATGTAGGTAAGTGTTAATTTGTGGTCGTCAAGCAAATTAATCAGTTCATTTAACAAATATGTATTGAGTTCTTATTTTGGTCATTGGGATCAAAAGCTGTCTTTTTTGCTTTAGCACACTTTAGTTGAGAAGATAGTTTCAGAAATTATGGCACTAATTCAGAGTCATAAGCCTTCTTTGTAAAGACAGTAATTCTCAAGTTTAGCAGTTTGGCTCCAAACATCGTAACAATTCTAAATTCATACATAGAGGAATGTTTTAAATCTTTTTTAGAGTTTTTACAGATACTAGTCTGATAATGTTGGCATGCCTTTTATTGAATCTTTGGTGGGAAAAATAGTACATGAAGCAAAGCACAGTGCTTTGCCAGGGGAGAGTAGAGGAAGCCATGGGAAAGAAGGGCACACCCACAAGCAGCAGCAGCACGGTTTATTCCACGTCTTTACCACTTCTTCCCCTAGTCTCCATGGATTGCCTACTCTATTCTCCTAGGGATGACCAAGGTAAGTGAAGTGAATTGCACCCTCTAATTGTTCACTACAGCAGCAACCTGGCAGAGTACAGTACTTGGCAAAGTTCCCAAGTTTGGAAAATGACAAACTTTAGCTTTATGACTTAATTTTAAGTTTGAAATCCATATAAGTAAAATTTAAGTGAAGGGTCAGTTCAGTTCAGTCGCCTATATTCTAATTCCCATCAATAGAATTGAATTTCTGAAGGTTTTGTGACCTGTGCTGATGTTCAGAATGTTTTTTTTGGCTGCATGCCAACTTCCTAGTTAAAACTGTGAAAGCATTCCTGTCAAAATCTAGCTACTTAATTAAATTAATATGTAATTATAATAACTTTTATTGAGCACCACTCTGTAGCAGGTTGTGTTCCAAGTTCTTTACATGTATTGACTCATTTAATCCTCACAATAACCTTGTGAAAGAGTATTATTATCTCTGTTTTATAGATGAGGAAACTAAGGCTTGGGTTAAATAAGTTACTCAAGGTCACACAGCTAGACTCAGTGTATGTCAATTTTAAACTTGGTTTATGAAATTAAACTTAAGACTATTAAACTTTTAAAAACTTAAAATGCAAGTTGTAAATATAACACTTTCCATAAATATGTAAGGATGTCAGTGGTTTTTTTTTTCATTGTTTAATGGACATAGTTTATCTTTCCATCTGTGGTAACCCTTTTTTGTTTATCATAGAATCTGAGATAATATTTTGAATCCGTATTATGTATGGTATAGTTTTTCTGAATTTGAGTAAGTTTGGTTTGTCATTATTAAGCATACTAAATGACTTGACATAGCTGTAATTAAAGTTAATATAACAAAGTTCACTTGATCGTTACATAGATTTTATTTGTAGTACAATGGATGGTACCATTGCCCATGGAAGCAATTGTACAGGGTGGCTATAAAGTCTGGTTTCACTGATTAATGTTACAAACCCTTTTTCTGTATACTTACCTGTGTTTCCAAATTTTATAACCACCCTGTATTTTATAAAGGCCTTTTCTGCATGTTTTGGTGTGGGTTTTAGTTGCCTGGAAGTAAAGAGGAAAAAAATCAGAAAAGAGAGAGGTACTATACTTTTGTGGCATATATATCATAAGAAGAAGGCCTGGACTCCCAACAGTTTGATTCCCTGTAACTGTATGATGATGGTACTAATAATTAAAATATAGTAACACTGCATGCGTGCTCAGTTGCTCAGTCATGTCCAATTCTTTGCGACCCCGTGGACTGTGGCCCACCAGGCTCCTTTGTCCCTGGGATTCTCCAGGCAAGAATACTGGAGTGGGTTGCCATTTCCTCCTATGGGGATCTTCCCGACCATCCTAGGGATCAGACCAACCTGAGTCTCCTGCTTGGCAGGAGGATTCTTCACCCTGAGCCACTTTATTTAGTGCTTACTGTGTATTAGGTATAGTGCTAAACATTTTATATTTATTTATCTTTTTAATCCCGTCAACAGTCCTATTAGGTACTATTTTCTGTCCTTAAAAAAAATTTAGAATTCTGAGTTTTAGAGTATTAAACAGTGAGACAGGCTTCATAACTAGTGGCATAGACAGATTTTGAAGCTGGGTTGATCTGATTTCAGTGCCTAAAGCATAATCTCTTGTCTGTTCTGCTATATGATACGGGTTGGCTTTTCCCTTAAGTGGTCATATGGTAAATATTTTAGGCTTTGTGGGACACATGGTCTCGCAGAATTACTCAACTCTGCCGTTTTTTAAAACAGCCATAGACAGTACTTAAAAGAATGGGTGAGACTGTAATAAAACTTTACTTACAGTCACTGAATTGCATATCATTTTGTGGGTCCTTTAATATTGTTCTCTTTTGAATTCAGTTTTCAGGTGTTCAAAAAGTGAAAAATCATTCTTAGTTAGCTGGCCCTATGAAAGTGGGTGGTGGAATCAGATTTGTCTTGTGGGTAGTAGTTTGTTGACCCCTGCAGAATGATGTAATTGTTCTTTCCCTCACCAAGGACAACAGAAATGGAGAATTATAAACATTTCTTTAGAATAAACTGGTATTTTTAGGTACAGTTACAATTTAGAAATGAATCTAGGTTAATATTCTTTTGGGCAGATATTCATGAAATGCTAAGATGATGAGACTCTTTAATATTATAATTCTTACTACCCTACCATATACTTTTAGAAATCATAAATATGCAACTTAGTTATTTCTGTTAAATTGCCAGTTTGTTTTATAACTATCAAAATTTTTTTATTTGAGGCCTTTTTGTATGTTAGATGCTGAGGTAATTTGATTCTTCTGTTAAGAAAAAAGAGTGTTGGAAATATAATGAAGAGTTCTCAAAAAAGATGATTCATGCAGAGTTTACAAAACTGGTGTCTTAGATTACAATTTGTCACTTATAAACTTGACCTTTTAGAATGGATTTACTGTAAGTTTGGCTTGTATGCAACAAAAATACTTCCAGATGTGATCACTGATATATGATTCTGATTTAAAATGCTTAATGAAAACTTTTAGTGTTGACACATCGATACTAATAAAAATCTGTCCCTACAGGTAGTGAGGTTTATCAGCAACTGTTTACTTTTTTATATTTGGTAAGGAAAAGAGATACACAAAGACTAAATTAATCTCAGTTTGATCAATAACGATTATAGGTATTGATGGAATTAAACGGCCATTTATAGGGATTATATGATTCGTGCTGAGTCACCTTCCTTGACTTGCCTAATCCACAATAAGCAGTCAATATAAGTGTGATATTAAATTCTCTGTCAGCAGGTACACAAATGGAGGAATCAAAACATATGTTAGTACAAAAGGAAATGTTCTTTTTAGGAATTGTCAAGTTGAGTAAATCAGATTCTAGACGGAAATGGGGGAAATTACTTGTATTAATAATGCTATGTCAGAATCATTTAGTGGTTGGCTATTACCTGTAGGACAGTGTCCAGTTTTCTTTGGGGTAGGATTCAGAGTGCTCCATAATTTGGCCCTAGCCTTTCTTTCCAGCCTTGATTTTCATTCCCCAGTGTTAACAGACTGTGTAGTCAATCTTTGTTACTCAGTTGTCCACAAATACTCTCTCACTGTGGAATTTTCTTTTTTTTTGCCTAGCCAGATCTTTCTTAGAGCTCAAGACCTGAGTCCAATCTCTCTTCTTTCAGTTGAACCACTTTATTCATCATGATCTTTTTTTCCCTCTAAATTTCTAGCACTCATTACTTCTGTCACACATTTGACAGTTACTGCTTTGTAATATTCCTTATAAAAATGTTACATATTTGTTTTGTCGGCCCAGCCAGATGGAAAACTCCTTGAGAACAGAGAACATATCTTGTACTTGTTTTGAAGTATTGTAGAACTTAGGAAGAAAGTAAAAATCTCATAAATTCCATGTTTATGTGTGATTTTTTTTCCCTAATGTGCATTATTTCTCCTTTTTCTTCAACTGTTATTTTGAAGTAGCTTCAAATATAAGGAAAAGTTATAAGAATAATTCAAAGAACTTCATGTTCTTCACTCAGATTCACAGTTACTAACATTTTGCTGTATATGCTTTATTGTTATTTCTCTAAACCTTTTTTTTCCTACTGAGCCATTTGAGAGTAAGTTGTAAATATTACTGCCCTTTGTGCCTAAATACCACAGTGTACATTTTCTAAGAATAAGGGCATTATACAACCATAGTATAGTGGTCAAAATCAGGAAATAAACATTCGTACAATACTTGTTTTAAATCTGTAGACATAATTTATATTTCACTGATTGGTTCCATGTAGCATTACCCGCCCCGCCCCCCACCCAGCACACCCAGTTCTAGTCCAGGATCATGCATTGCATTTAGGTTTTTTGTTTCTTTAGTCTTCTTGCTTTCTTTAATCTGGGACTGAACCATTCCTGAGTCTTTTTTTTAAATGACATTAACATTTTGAAGATTACCAGCCATTTATTTTGTAGGATGCCTGCCAGTTTGAGTTTGTCTTATGTTTCATCATGACTAGATACAGGATATGAATTTTAGCACATGAATAGTCTATAAGTGATGTTGTATCTTTAGAGTGCATCATATAAGGGACACATGATAGTTGTTTGTCTGGTTATTTTTGATGTTTTGTTTGATCACTTGGTTAAAGTGGTTCTTTTTCTTCTTAAGAGGACCACCTCCTGCGGTGGAGCTAATAAATGTAAGAAATAGTTGAGGGCATTACCTGCATTAACTTAAGGGATATCAACTTATGTTAATTTGGTAAATAATAAAATTTGAATCATCGCAGAATTGTAATAGTCAATAGTGAATTTGGATAGCACAGTGATCAAGACAGACCTGGACATTTATCCAGACGCATAGTAAGTAAGGTTGCTCAGTCGTGCCCGACTCTTTGTGACCCCGTAGACTGTAACCCACCAGGCTCCTCTGTCCATGGGATTCTTCAGGCAAGAATACTGGAGTGGGTTGCCATTTCCTTCTCCAGGGGAACTTCCTGACCCAGGGATCGAACCCAGGTCTCCCGAATTGCAGGCAGACACTTTAACCTCTGAGCCACCGCCATAGTAATCAAAAAATGTGGTGGTGGTAGTTGCATAAACAGGAAAAATATTTTAAAAGCAGACTCATAAAGCATTAAACATATGATAAAGGTTACATTTCAAATTAGTGAGGAAGAGAATGGGTTCATCAATGAATTATAATTGGGAAAAATAGAACTATTACACAACTATCAGTTGTAAAAACTCAAGAGATAAAGTATCATTCCCATCGTATCAAGATGCATAGCAGCAACATGATTTATGACTCTTGGCTGAGATGTTTTTCAGACTTCTCCACTGTAAAGTTACTACCCCACTTTTCTATAACTACTCTTTCGAAGGTACAACCCATACTTAAGGAATAAGGAGTTAATGCTCTTATCTCCTTGAAGGCCGTCTACTTTCATGTAATAGTTTATTTGGAATTCTTCTACATGGGATATTTCTCTCTTCTCCCCCATTAGTTAAGTCATTCAGTTATTCCTATCAGTTTGGACTCATGGATATTTACTTTATACTTTGGGTTATAATCCAATACTACTTCATTTGATACTTAGATTGTTCAACTTTTTTTTATTTTGAGAACTTACTTTCTACTACTATAAAAGGACTTAGTTTTTAGATGAGTTTATTTAAAAATAAAATTTGAGGCAATTCTCTTACGGTCCAGTGGTTAGGACTCTGCTTTCACCAAGGGCCTGGATTGAATCTCTGGTTGGAAAACTAAGATCCCTCAAACCTCACAGCCCATCTAAAATAAAATAAAATTTTATATCACTCAAAATTATATCTGTAAAATTATAGAATATTCTTATGCTTATCTTAGAAATCAGTTGTGTTTAAATATTAGGAATGTGTTATAGTTATTAAAAACAGACTTTCTTGAAGAAATCTGGAAGAAGCCTGTGTAAACTTCTGTCTCTCATGCTCTAGCGTATACTTCATTGGAGAGGCCTTTCTTTGCAGTTACAACTTTTTTTTTTTTTTAGTATTTTCCTCAACATTTATTGAAATGCCTATAATGTCACGAGTATTGTGGGAGGTATATGAAAGACGGTCTTCTATTGTGAAGGGGCTTGCAGTTGAATCTGGTTAACAGTCTATAAGCACAGTTGAGAAAAATCAGTCACATACTGCTCAGTTCAGTTCAGTTCAGTCGCTCAGTCGTGTCCGACTCTTTGCGACCCCATGAATCGTAGTACGCCAGGCCTCCCTGTCCATCACCAACTCCTGTTGTTCACTCAGACTCACGTCCATCGAGTCAGTGATGCCATCCAGCCATCTCATCCTCTGTCGTCCCCTTCTCCTCCTGCCCCAATCCCTCCCAACATCAGAGTCTTTTCCAGTGAGTCAACTCTTCGCATGAGGTGGCCAAAGTACTGGAGTTTCAGTAGAAAGTACTAAATGATAGAGGTGAGGTTTATGAGAGTTTAGGAAAGAAAAGATTCAGTGTTGAATAGAATGAAAGAAATAACTTCTTGGGGATGAGAAAGGAGTGAGTGAGTCCTGAAGGTAAATAGAATATGGGAGATGGGCAAAGTTGTTTTAGACCAGAAAGTGAATTGAGTGAATGTTGTTATCTGTAGAACAATGAGGAAATTCTCTTGGGTGGATATATGTAAAACTGAAAGGGTTAGTTGCTCAGTCATGCCCAACCCTTTGTGACCCAATGGACTGTACTCACCAGGCTTCTCTGTCCATGGAATTCTCCAGGCAAGAATACTGGAGTGGGTTGCCATGCCCTCCTCCAGGGGATCTTCTCAACCCAGGAATCAAACCCAGGTCTCCTGCAAATATATACTTGGGATATATATTGGAGTAGTTTAAAAGTATCTGAACCAATGGATTCCCTCTATCTTTTGTAATGAAGTTTAAAATCATGGCTTTAAAGTATGACCGTGCCTGAAGGGCGTCTAAGAAATGCTGGTCTGGATGAAGGACAAGCTGGAATCAGGATTGCTGGGAGAAATATCAATAACCTCAAATATGCAGATGATACCACCCTTATGGCAGAAAGTGAAGAAGAACTAAAGAGCCTCTTGATGAAAGTGGAAGAGGAAAGTGAAAAAGTTAGCTTAAAACTCAACATTCAGAAAACTAAGATCATGGAATCTGGTTGCATCACTTCATGGTAAATAAATGGGGAAACAGTGGAAACAGTGACAGACTTTATTTTGGGGGGCTCCAGAATCACTGCAGATGGTGACTGCAGCCATGAAATTAAAAGATGCTTGCTCTGTGGAAGAAAGCTATGACCAACCTAGACAGCATATTAAAAAGCAGAGACATTACTCTGCCAGCAAAGGTCTGTCTCGTCAAGGCTACGGTTTTTCCAGTATACATGTATGAATGTGAGAGTTGGACAATTAAAGAAAGCTGAAGGCCAAAGAATTGATGCTTTGAAACTGTGGTGTTGGAGAAGACTCTTGAGAGTCCCTTGGACTGCAAGGAAATCCAACCAGTCCATCCTAAAGGCAATCAGTCCTGAATATTCATTGGAAGGACTGATGCTGAAGCTGAAACCCCCATACTTTGGTCACCTGATGCGAAGAACTGACTCATGTGAAAAGACCCTGATGTTGGGAAAGATTGAAGGTGGGACGAAGAAGGGGTTGACAGAGGATGAGGTGGTTGGATGGCATCACCAACTCAATGGACATGAGTTTGAGTGAACTCTGGGAGTTGGTGATGGACAGGGAGGCCTGGTGTGCTGCAGTCCATGGGGTCGCAAAGAGTCGGACATGACTGAGAGACTGAACTGCACTGAAAGGGGATCTGTCCTAATTATTAAAGGACTTGGATATTTAAAGTTTGTGAATATTTCTCCATCTTCAAGTTTCGTGGATTATATTCCACTTTCATAGTAGTTTGTAGATGCTAGTCTACTTTTTAGCTGCCAGTGTTACAAAGAATTCCAATATTTTACTGCAAATAAAATGTTATTAAAGACATTGAAATTTATCTTCCCAGGAAGGTTATATTACTTTCTCATTGAAATAATTGAATTTAAATTGTATGACTTTGCTCTTGTTACTGCATAGTGTGTTGTCAGTGTTCTGACAAGAGTAAGATTTATCTTTTGTGTGGTGGGTAATATAAGCTTAGGCTGGCAGCGAACAGTAATATTTTCTTCCCAGACACACAATAAGCCACTTAAAAATAGTATGTAAGCATGTATAACGGCATTCTTTAGCCATTGTGGTACTTGACTACTTTGGGCCTTTGGATCATCTGTTAAGGATTATAATGTTTTTGTTGGTTTTAATTTCTTAATAAAAATTTTCTAATTGTATTTTTTTCGCTTATAGTTGATGGTGTTTGAAATTTGAACTAATGTGTATTTAAAGTCATCTTTAATAAAATGTTAGGCTTCCAAGTTTACCTGTCAGTATCCATTGAAATTTTTTATTTAACTATATTTTAAAGAGAAGGAAGAAAAATATATTAAAAAATTGACAATGCAGTAAATGTGTTTTTCTACATAAGTTTTATTTTCTATTATTTCTAATTGGAGGATACTTACTTAACAATATTGTAATGGTTTCTGCCATACATCAACACTTAGCTACATAAGTTTTATCACAAGAAATCAGAATGTTTTATAAATGTTTGAGACTATTGGTGGGGGGGGGGATGTCATTGTTAGAAGCTTCCCTTTCCCAGCAAGTTGCTGCTAAAGTTCTGTCTTGATTTTCTTCTCTTTAGAACTTTTTTTTTTCCTATCCAGATTAACAGATATGTTGACATGACATTGACAGAACATTTACAGATACACTTACTCTATGTATATTATTTGGTAAGGTAGTAAGGCAGATTATGATCCCTTTCTTACATTTATGTATCTACATCACTTTGCCAGTGTTTCTTCTAGGGCAGCATGTACCATTCATCAGGGCTTGGAAATAGGAAAATGCATCCGCAGACATTGTAAAAGTAGCTAGTAGAGAAAGAGGGTTTGACAGTATTGTGTGGTGGTAAAGCACTGGAATAGGAGTGTGGAGGCCTGTGTTCTAGTCCTGGTTCTGCCCTGTATTATGTAATCTTGGAAGTCAGTTTCTGCATTCTCATTTGGCTTATGTGATCTCCAAGCCACCTTCTATAATTGTATCATTTTATGCCATGGTTCTGTAGACAAATGAGCAAACTAGTTTAAAGTATCAAGAATAAAGTGTTGGAAAACCTCTGCTTCAGGTGTAAAAAAATTAAAATCTTAGAATTTTCCCCACCCTCCATCAAGTACACTTATTTTTTTCATTTATTGATTCATTTTTCAAAATTTATTTTTAATTGGAGGATAATTGCTTTACAGTGTTTTGTCAGTGTCTGCCATAAGGTGTGAATCAGCCATAAGTATACATATATCCCCTCTTCCTTGAATCCTCCCCACACCCCAGTCCCACCCCTCTAAGTCGTCACAGAGCTTGGCGTTGAACTCCCTGTGTTATGCAGCTTCCCACAAGCTGTCCATTTTACACATGGTAATGTGTATGTTTCGGTGCTACTCTTTCAATCCAGGTAAGCTTTTAATTGAAGTATAGTATACATACAGAAAAACTACACAGATTATAACAACACAGAACATGAATCACAAAACATTACCAGAATCCCAGAAACCCTTTGGTGATTCATAGTCACTCCTTTTCCTCTCCTTTCTAAGGATAACTGCTGTCTTGACTTCTAACATCATAGATTAATTTTGACTATTTTTGAAATCACTTAGTATGGCTTTTTGTGTCCGGCTTCTTTCCCTCAACATTATATTTGTATTGTAGTTTGTTCACTTTTTTTTTAAAATTTATATTTAAAATAGAGCTAACACAGTACCTTGTTCATTTTCATTGTGTAGAGTTCTTAGTATAAATATACATTGATTTATCTAGTCCTCTGTTGGAAAAATCAAAAGGGAAAGAAATTGAACTACCTTAAAGTTAAGCATGTCTGATATTTTTTTAGTCTTCAGGGATTGAGTATTTCTAATTTATACTTTAACATACTGATTAAATGAGCCTTCAAGTTACAAATGGATTCTTCAACTTAAAGTAGCCTAATGTTTCCCTTTTTTTCCTCTTTGCCAGCAGCCGTTTGAATCTTGTTCTGCTGCCTTTACTGGAAGAAAGGGATAATTTAATTATTATTTTAATAGCATGAAAAAAACTCCAGAAGCATACATATTAAAGAAGTAAAAGATTAATAAGGGCAGCAATTTAATATCTTCTAAATTTTCAGTTCTAGGGTAGATATAAGAATTAGAGTCTTAATTTCATATTTTATAGCTATTTAGAAGGTACTTTTGTGTTTTCTTAAAATAAGTATAAAATTAAGGGTATTGATGACTGTGTTGTTATTTAAATACATCAACTTATGGTTCTCTCACATAATTTATAAGCTGAGTATGTAGAATTTTTATATTCATTCCATCAGCATTTGTCAAGCACCTATTACACATATAGTCATAAACTTTGTTTTACTGCCTATGTCAAGTATTGTGTCAGTTGGTGAATAACATATATAAGTTTGCAATCCTTAAAATTTTTCCCAACAAGTCACTGAAAACCGAAACTGTAGAGGCTTAAAAGACATTTCATTATTTTAGATGCAGTTAATTCTTTTAACTCTTTTTAAGATAGCAACTTGGATGGGAGTCACAGATAACTGACAGTGTCAGATGATGGATTCATTATGGATTTAAAGAGCAAATAATACATCAACACATTTGCTTTTCTGTAAATATCACCCAATATATAAAAAATGAATGGTTTAAGAAATAACTTGCTATTTGTTGCTTAGCTGAGTTTTTATTATACAGTGAGTGGGATCTATATATTTAAATAGACTAGGAAGTGATATTTCTAACTAGCCCTTTTCTCTCTCTTTTTTTTTTTTTTTTTAATTTTTACCTGTTTAGCCTAGATATTATAGGGTCCTTTTTTATTTTTCAGTACATTGAGGATGGATCAGTTCATGAAAATGAAGGATTTGGACTAAATATTTACTATTTAAGGTATTTTATTTATGTATTCTGGTTTTTAAAAAGCACCGCCAAAATTTAGAAGCTTTAAAGAACAAGTGCATTGTTATAAATCATATTATTTTGAGTCAGAAACTTGGGCAGAGCTTAACTAGGCAGTTCTACATTAAGGTCACTCAGTTATATTCGACTAGAAGGTCAGACAGTTTCATTTACATGTCTGGTACACATCTGAGTCGCTCTCAGGCTGGATTTAGCTGAAACTATCAAACTGAGCATGGGTATGTGGCCTCTCTGGCATAATATCTCAGACTAGTTAGATTTATAAATGGCAGGTCAGTACTCCTGAAGAAAGAAACCAGAATCTTAGAATATGCAAGGCATATTAATATATAGTCTTGAAAGTTATACAACTTCTATTAATCAAAAAGCAAGTCACAGGGCCACCCTAGATTCAAAGAAGACGACTTTGAAAGTAGAAAGTCATGAATACTTTATTCATGTATTCAGGTGTGGTTTACTGGGGCATCATCTTTAGAGACTAGATACGTTACAGGATCTAAAGATCTATAACTGCATAGTAGATGTAGAAAACATTTTTTAAACAGAATGGCATTCAAATACTGTAACCCAATTATCTTAATATTTTTCTCTATTAAATCTTCCAGAGTATTCTGTAATTTGTTTGTATTTTTCCTAGAAATGTATGTACCTCAGATATTTTTTTTTCTTTTAGGAAAACTGCTTAATGTACCAAAAAAAGATGAAGTAATTTACAGTGAACACCTAGATAACCACCATTTAGGTTCTGTAGTTAGCATTTTGCTGTTCTTGGGTTATCACATGTTTATCTGTCATCAGTCTGTCTTATTTTCTGATGACTTCAAGAGATGTAGGTACTCAGAAGTAGATATGTTACTTTTTCCTTTTGATTCTTTTTTTTTTTTTTTTTTTTACCTTGGAGAACAGAATATATAAAGAATCTCTCTTTAAGAACTTTTATGTTGGGAACTTTTCAACCTGCCTTATTCATCACATATCCAGCCAAACTTTGGTGTAGTTTTTCACAACTCTTAAGCTTCACAGTCTCAATAAGATCTTTGGAGGAAAAGAAATCATTTTTTAAATTATAAAAACAATCACTCACAATCCCAGCATAAGCACAGCTGTTCTCATTAATGTGTTCTTGTTCTTTTTCCATTGCTAGTATTTTTATAGTTATTTCTGATGTATTGCGCAGTGGGCCCTTAAAACAACTCAGGGATGAGGAGCACTGACCCTCCAGGGAGTAAAAAAATCTGTGTGTAACTTTATTGTCAGCCCTCTGTATCCCTGTTTTCTCTGTGTCTGGATTCCACATACATGCATTATGCCATGGATAATAGTCCTTGGACTATGTATTACTGTAGTACCTATTGAAAAAGAAATATGTATATAAGTGGACCCATGCTGTTCAAGCCTCAACTATATGTAGGTTTTAAATCTTTTATTGAATTTTGGAAAGATTTTAGATTATTGTATTATAGCTTGATAATGAATGAGTGGTATTTTATTGAATATCTGGATCACTGTTTTTAACCCTGCCACTTTTGAACAGTTGCTTTTCAATTGAGAAAAGCTGTTGAACCCAATGAAATATTACACTTATTGTGTGAAATTGGTTATATGCAAAGTTTATCCCACACCTCTGATTTACACGACCTTAACTGTTGAAACAGATGAAATGGCAGAGAAACAAAAAAGTTAGAAGGAACAAAGATGAACTTCAGTTCTGATTAACTTTGCAACTGCCTCAGAAGCAAATAAGGAAGTTAGAAAAAAATTTTATTTTCAACTTTGATGGAATGTTTTTGTCAATTAAGTAAATTTTCATTTTCACCAGTATTCTCAGAGCTGGGCTGAGTAAATTTCCTAAAGTCTACCTACAATTTTAAGCATACTAGAATTTTTTGGTGTCGAAGTATAAGGACTAGATAGGTATATTACATTTTCAATGAATTTTATTCCTGTTTGGTGTGAAACTCCTCTATGAATTATGAGAAGCAGTAACCAGTTCACTACACTTTCATAAGTGGTAGTTTCAAAATTTTCTCCCATTTTAAGCATAATCGGCTAATCAGAGAGATTCAAAAAAATTAGATCTGGTAATCTTAGGGATAAGAGTCTTGTAGGAGATAATTTATGAGTTCTACTATAGTGATATGGGCTTCCCAGATGGCTGTGGTGGTAAAGAACTTGCCTGCCAATGCAGGAGA
Source organism: Bison bison bison (assembly GCF_000754665.1). NCBI lineage: Eukaryota > Metazoa > Chordata > Mammalia > Artiodactyla > Bovidae > Bison > Bison bison. The sequence goes on along the minus strand of NW_011494749.1, from coordinate 2,076,031 downwards.
CGTAAGAGACACAGGTTTGATTGCTGGGTTGGGAAGGTCCCCTGGAGAAGGGCATGGCAACCCACTCCAGTATTCCTGGCTGGAGAATCTCATCGACAAAGGAGCTTGGTGGGCTACAGTCCTTAGGATCACAAAGAGTCAGACTTGGCACAGTGATATAGGATTACACTTAACCCGTCAAAGCAGTTAAATCTTGTTCTATTTAAAGATTTTTCAGACAAAACAGATCTTGTTAAAAGTTATTCTTCCTGGAATTAACTTTTACCAGTGAAATAAAAATTCTAAGACCTGTTTTTCATTTTATATATTGAGTATATTTCATCTTGTTTGACCCTCTGTGGAAACAGATGATTACTGTTTTTTGTAGAGTAACTTTAGATACTTGAAACCTAACATTTGTCTTCTAGGCTTCACTGTGCCTGAATTAAGTTATTTAAATAATACAGACCTGAACAGAGCTTTCTGTTAGGAAAAAAAGATGCTCTCTGGGGATTCTTAAAATATGCTCTGAACTACATTAGATCTTGTTTGTATGTGCATATATTCATAGTCTTAATGAGTAGTTAGGTAATTCGACCTATCGATAAATTGATTGCCGGGACTCTTAGAACATATGCCTGAGTATCAGATCTATCAACAAATATTATAGCTAATTGCTTAACTAGAGAAAATGGATTTGATCTGAATTTTGAATTAACTTTGGAGAAGACATGAGGAATTTGATCTAGGTTCTGATCATCCCACTTTTGGAAAATTCCTCTAATGGATGATTGATCCTGGGATTAATTTATGGATCTGAGTCAGATCTGGGGTGATCCCATAAGATTGCATCATCCTCTACAAAGTGGGCTCTAGAACATCCAATTTGTTCCGCAATTGAAAATTACTACATGGATCTCTTGTTTATGTGTATCCTCCAGAATGTGTGTGAAGAGAATAGATGGTGGAGGAAAGAAGAATTAAATTTGTCTCATCATATTTACTTTGGTGTCAGCCTTTCACACTTGGTTCCTATCTGGACAACACAATACAATTTCATATGAGGAGTAAATGGATATTCCTTTAAATTTTGAGGGTGCTTTACTTTGACAATAAAAATATTTGAGCTTTGGGGATTTCATCCAGTAGGATGGTAGTGGCTTCTCCTTTGCTTTTTTGAAAATCAGAGAAAACTTTTAGTATAGGTATAGTACAATTGAGTAAATTGTTATGCATTTTCCTAAAAATGTAACTGAGATACATTTACCTTGTTCATCAGTGACATCATTTAAACAATTATGAATCTCGGCAGTGCGGAACTAACAGTGAACACAGAAACAAGTGAATTCTGAAGCCAGTAATAAGTTTAGTTTTAGACCTTGAATTGATTAATTATTGGGAAAACAACAATTGGAGAAAAGCCCCTTTTCATAAGGAAATATCAGATGTCTTTGAAAAGGACTACCTTATAAATTTCCAAGTTCTGCAAATCTTAGATTGCTTTAGTTTTTACATTGATGTTTGTTTTGCTTTTCACAAATTAAAAAATGACATTACATTTAACATAAGCTTCCAAAAAAAGTTTATTTTGTGTTTTTGGGTTTGTTTTGGTGCACGAGCATTTGAAACTCTTCTGCAGCCAAGAGTACCTTCTTTGAAATTTCTGTTGTATATAAGAACAGTTGAAGAGTGTCAGTTTGTGTGTTTGTGAGGGGGGAGGATTTGTTCTTAATCTGCTATTTAATAAGTGCATTATTTTCACTCATACTGTTTGTTATAGATGATTCAAAGCAGCAAAGTTCTCTAAAATGATGTTATTTACATATAATGCACACATAATACTTGTGATTTAAAAATACTGATTATCCATATCAATTATATGTATGTATATATATTTAGTATAGTTGAAGAAGGTTGCTCTTTGGGCATTTTTGAGAGAGAAGCTAGTAGTTAGAGGTAAAGGGAAGGGGGAGGGTAAAACCACCCATCAGCTCCGTCACTGACAGTAATCTATTTTGCCCCATTATTTAGGTTGCCACTGCTTTATTTAGACTATCAGTACCTCTAGCCTTCATGGTCCTAGCAGCTCCTTATCTGTTGCCTGGATTCTAGTCTCAACTCTCAAACCTATCCTTGGCCTTAAATTCATTCTCCATTTAGCTGGCAGGGGCGATGAGCTACTTAAATTGCAATTTTGATCTGGTCACTTTCCTGCTGTCCTTTAATAAGACAGTGGTTTTCAGAGTGACTTGTAGATGATTTCTTGGTGGTAAAAGAAAAAATTTTAGAATTTTAAAATTGACCTTTTAAACCTGAAGTAGAATAAAGGAAAGAAACTGTGCTTTACCAATATTAAAAAGAACAATTAACATGCTCCCTCATTCAGTCTGTCACATTGGATGGTCTTCTATCATGAAAGGAGGAGTGGGAATTCCACACTGCACAGGGATTGACAGTAGAACCCTCCTTCATGTACTCTCCTTGTGTTGCGGCATATTGCCATTTACCCGTACTCTGTTAAGTGCGTCTGGCTTCCCGTGTGGCCCAGACAGTAAAGAATCTGCCTGCAAGGCAGGAGACCTGGGTTTGATCCCTGGGTCAGGTATATCCCCTGGAGAAGGAAACAGCAACCCATTCCAGCATTCTTGCCTGGAGAATTCCATGGATAGAGGAGCTTGGCGTGCTACTGTCCAGGACACGATTGGAATAACACTTGAGTCAAAGAGTCAGACACAACTGAGTGACTAACACTTGTCATATTATCTAATGCTCACAAAATAAATAAGTGGCTTTGAGAAATTTCTTTGAAGAAACCATAGTTAATAATGTTTGTAAATCAAGCACAGGAAAACAAGAAAATGGTACAGCCAATCCTTCTGCTCTTAGTTCAAGCTCTTTGTCAGCCACATAACAGTCTTAACATCAATGATGTAATCAGATCTGTAAATCATCTTGCTAAAGTGAATATTATTGAGAAGACTTGTGTGACTCTTTCCCTAAATACATGTATTGTCTTAAACTATTAACTAATGATTGAAAAGCCAAAAAGTAGTTTTTTTGGTCATGTCTTGATATTATTCACCACTCCAGGTCTGCATAAAATGTAAATATTATAAACACCTTGGGGATTAAGTCCTATTGGGAAAATAAGGCAATGTATTGGGAGTGTGTGAAAGTAATTAAAAAAAAATGGCAACCACAAGATTAAAATATTTGCTTCACTTGGAATAAATAAGTGTGCCATTTTTCAGGATACACACAGAAACTAAGCTATTACTATTAGCAAGATATTTAAGATATCATTTATCTTTATTCCATAATTTTCATGTTTTTATTTTTTACATGTTTTGTAGTATTCATAACATATTAGCACAGTTAATATGTGTATAAAAATACACATATATTGGGAATGTGAACTCAGTATTTTAAAATTTTTAAATTGTATAACATATGTAAGTGAGGACTTCCCTGGTGGCTCAGACTGGTTAAGCGTCTGTCTACAATGTGGGAGACCCAGGTTCAATCCCTGGGTCGGGAAGATCCCCTGGAGAAGAAAATGGCAATCCACTCCATTACTATTGCCTGGAAAATCCCATGGACTGAGAAGCCTGGTAGGCTACAGTCAACAGTCCATGGGGTTGCAAAGAGTCGGACACAACTGAGATGTAATCATAATGCAGATCCATAAAGAGAATATACCCCGAACTCCAAAAGACCCCACCTTCTTATGCTTCTATCGCTTACTATCGCCTCTCACATCTCTAATAATAGCCTCTGTTTTGTTTTCTGACAATATGTATAGTTTTGCCTGGTTTTATACTTTTAAGTGGAATCATAAAGCATATATTCTTTTATGTCTAGTTTCTTTTGCTCAGTATTATGCTTGTGAGATTCATTTGTGTTGTATGTAGCTGTAGTTCATTCAGTGTCATGGTTATATGGATATGCCACAGTTTATTTGTCCATTCTGATATTGATGGATATTGTTTGTTCCCAGTGTCTTCTTATGAATAATGCTGCTCTGATTCATATGCATATTTCTTGGTACACATGTATACACATTTCTCTTGGGTGTAATCATAGAACTGGAAGTGTTTGGTCATGGGAAATGTATTTATTCCACTTTAATTGATCACGCCAGATAGTTTTCCATAGTGGTTGTACCAGTACATAATCCTACCAGCAGTTCCCAGAGTTTCTGTCATCCCACATCTTCAGCAGCACTAAATACTGCTAGTCTTTTAAGCCATTTAGTGAGTGTACAGTGGTAGTTTCATGTGGTTTCAACTTGTACTTTCTTAATTACTAATAAGATTTAACACCTTTTTGTGTATTTAGTATTGACCATCTGGCTGAAAAGTTCCTGTTCAGGTCTCTTGCCCAGTTTTCTGTCAGACTGTCTTCCTAATTGATATGTGGGTATTCTTTGTATATTGAGGATATGAACCCTTTGTTAGTTGTATATTCCAACCACTTTCACCTATTCTGGCTTGCCTTTTTACTCTTTTTTTTTTTTTTAATATTTATTTGGCTGCATTGAGTTTTAGCTGCAGCACACGGGATCTTTGTTGTGTCATGCGGGATCTTTCCTTGCGGTGCATGAATTCTTTAGTTGTGGTCCATGGACTCAGTAGTTGTAGCCTGTGGGCTCAATTGCCCCACAGCATGTGGGAATCTTAGTTCCCCGACCAGGGATTGACCCTACATCCCCCTGCAGTGCAAGGCAGATCTTAACCACTGGACCACTCAGGAAGTCCCCCACTTTTTACTCTTAATGATATTTTTTTATGACTAAACATTCTCAATTTTAAGACTAATCTCACTATCAACCTTTTAACTTATCAATGGTGATTTTCATGTCTTATTTAAGTATCTTCTAAAAGGTTTATTGTTTCGTCTTTCACATTTAAATCAACAATCTACCTGAAATTTCTATTTTGAATACGTTTTGAGATGAGGGTAAGGTTTCATTTCTTTTTTCCCCACATACGGAGATTCGTGTTACCCCGTATTATTTATTGGCATGATTCTTGTTTCCTCTGATCTCTAAAGTGCTGCCATTGGTCTGCATGAGTGCGCGTATTTTTGGATTGTCTTTTCAGTTCCATTTGCATGGATCTATTTGTCTATGTCTTTTTTTTTTTTTTTTTCTTTAATAGAAAATTATTTAATTAGTATACATGTGTTCCCCATCCTGAACCCTCCTCCCTCCTCCCTCCCCACACCATCCCTCTGGGTCGTCCCAGTGCACCAGCCCCAAGCATCCAGCATCGTGCATTGAACCTGGACTGGCATCTCGTTTCATACATGACGTTTCACATGTTTCAAT